>NC_133392.1:121609768-121917722 GCF_047511655.1 Castor canadensis
AAAACTTTTCCCTTTCCCTCAACCTTTATATCTAGTCAGTCACTAAGTCCTGTTGTTTCTACCTTTCAAAAATAACTCATGGCCATTTGTTTCCCTCTATCCTTTATATTATTATATTCTTAGGAATGCTGTGTTATAGCAGCCTTCTAGTCAGTCTTGTATATATATATATTTTTTTCCTCTATTTCATTCTTTTTTCCTGTGTTTCATTCTTATTAAATCAGAGTAACTTTTCCAAAATGCCAAGTGATCATATTGCTGACCTGTTTAAGCCCTTCAGTGGTTTCTCACTGCCCTCAATATATAGTATAAATTATAGGGCATACAAGAACCTTTCATTATCTTGACCCTATTTAGTTATTCTGCTGCAGATGTGCCATTCCCCTGCCCTTGCACTCTAATAATATTATTAAGCTTCCTTAAAAGCCATTTATTTGCATGCCTATGGACCTTTAATCATATTGTTTACTCTGCTTAAAACATTCTTCCCTTGCCCTTACTGCTGCCTTCTTTTATTAGATTGGTTTCTCTTTTCCTTTGCTTCTTAGCTTAAAGGTCACGTCCTCTGGGAGGCCTTCCTTGATTTCTACTTTCCCTGACCTTTTCTTCCCTCCTACTTCCAAAATGGATTTAAGTGTTCCTGCTTTGGGATTTCATTATAATAATACATTGTTTATCATAGTAATTGTTATACTTTATTATGATTGCTTTGGAATCTTCTTCTGCTCCCTGCTGCCTACTGCCTTGTAAACTTTAAGCACCATGAGGGCATACATGTTAGTATTGTATTTTCAGTACCTAGAACCATGCACAGTATATAATTACATTTAGTAGATACTTGTTGAAGGATTGAATGAAAGTGACTGAATTATTCATATGTAAGTTTCTATTCATAACGAGAAATGCATGAATGTTTTGTATAATGGGAATGATGATGGTTCTCTTTTCCTTGCATAGTAAAAAGTTTTATGAGGACGCACCCATGTGAGTATCATGGGAAAAATTTTATCTTCATGTAAAATGAGATTTTATTATTTTTATTATATACGTTATATAGTTCTGTACATAATGTTCTGATGAAATAACTTAATAATTTTATATTATCTCTACTTCTATAAAATTAATATATTTATAAACCAATTTAAAAATGTCCTTTTTATCTTTGCAGTCTGATTCACCATCTTATTCTCCTCAGCCCCAGCCATTTCCACAGAACTCTTCTCAATCAGCTGCTATTACCCAGTCTCCATCCCAGCCAGCATCCCAGCCTAAGCTTGGCCCACCTCAGCAGGGAGCCCAGCCCTCACATCAGGTCCAGATGCCAATGTATAACTTTCCCCAATCACCACCAGCTCAGTACTCTCCCATGCACAATATGGGATTGCTGCCAATGCACCCGCTCCAGATCCCTGCCCCATCATGGCCCATTCATGGCCCAGTGATCCACTCTGCACCAGGCAGTGCCCCAAGCAATATTGGCCTGAATGATCCCAGCATCATCTTTGCACAGCCTGCTGCCAGGCCTGTGGCAATCCCTAGCTCCTCTCATGATGGACACTGGCCTCGTACTGTGGCTCCAAATTCCCTGGTGAACAATGGTGCAGTGGGGAATTCAGGTAACTACTCTTCTTTTTCTGTACCTGAAGGTTGGATGATTGATCTTATTTGTTGAACCTGGGGAAATAAGAAGGGAAGGCAAGCAATATTTATGGAGACACATTATAGGGTAAAAATATATAGTGTGGGCTCTGAATACAGACTGCCTAGATTTGAATCCTGCCTCTCCCATTTATTATGAGATCTTGGGTAATTATGTAATCTCTTTGTGCATTGGTTTCATCCTAAAATGGGATATTAATTAGTAGCTCTTAATTCACAGGGATGTTGTGACCATTAAATAAGGTAATGCACATACATATTAGCTATTTAAAAAATTTTTCACTGCCACCCTGCTTGAATTACAATTGTACTCATTTTAGAGTTGGTGAATATGAAAGCTTAAGTAACTTATTGTCATAACTGTCATCATTAATCATGGTAGATCGAAGAGTTAAACTATCTTTTTTTTTTGAAACCTATACTCAAGACTGTACTGTGTCTCCAAGTAAGGAGTGATTCTTTAAAAAGCAAAAGATGTTAGTAGCAATTAGTAGCATTAGTAAATAATAGTTTTTTTTCCCTGTTTTCTAGGTAATACATACTCATTATAAAACATTTGAGGATTAAAAAAAAAAGTCACCATAATCTCAATTTGTAGACATCTTACATGTTACATTATTATTATTTTATACTTGCCTATTTAATAATAGTTGATATTTACCATGTTTGCTAGTTTTATATCTAGCTTTTTAGTGATAATTGTCTTTATCTTAAAAAGTTTGAAGTGTACACAAAAGGAGAAAGTAAAATATACTAAACCCCTATTATATTGAACTTAACAGTTATTTGACCCCTTACCAACATTTTATTAGCTTGAGTATTTAACCAAATTCCAGACACTGGATCAAAGTCACTTTTTTTTTTTTTTTTTAACTTTGATTATTTTACTTATAATTTTCCATATTTTCTTTTACACTAGAAAAACTTAGTTCTTAATGACATTAAAATAGTTTTTTTACTTGCTTTATCCTACTATATACACATCAAAGTTTTTTTTTTTTTCATTTTTCTTTTATTATTCATATGTGCATACAAGGCTTGGTTCATTTCTTCCCCCTGCCCCCACCTCCTCCCTTACCACCCACTCCACCCCCTCCCGCTCCCCCCTCGATACCCCGCAGAAACTATTTTGCCCTTATCTCTAATTTTGTTGTAGAGAGAGTATAAGCAATAATAGGAAGGAACAAGGGGTTTTGCTGGTTGAGATAAGGATAGCTATACAGGGCATTGACTCACATTGATTTCCTGTGCGTGTGTGTTACCTTCTAGGTTAATTCTTTTTGATCTAACCTTTTCTCTAGTTCCTGGTCCCCTTTTCCTATTGGCAAAGTCACTTTTTTTTAATTTTTTGCATTTCAATAAATTATTGAAAGGAATCATCTTTAGTACCAAATATAATGGGAGTCGGTGAGGTCAGTTTACCTGTGCCAACTTAAAATTAATACGGTTGTTTTCAAGATACTGAAATATGTCAGCCTTTTGCGGAAACTTGAAGGTATCCATAAAACATAGTTTACAAAAGTTAAGGATAAAATGTACTGTGGTTCTTTGGTTTATTTTTTAGAGCTTGTATATCCATAACATGTCACAGTTGGTCACAGTCATCCTGGATAGATTCCAACTACCACAATGAGTAACAGCAACACTGTATGCAGTATCATCTGATACCCAGTCCTTATTCATTTTTCCCTCTTTATGTAAAAAACAAAACAGTATCTTTTTGATTTATTTGAAGATTCAAATATCTCATAAATGTCCTTTAATTTGTAATTGTTCCCCTTAGTATTTTTGCCATGTTACTTGTTGAAAAACTAGGATTTCTCACATTCTGGAGTTGGCTGATTTTATCTTTTTAGCTTAATTTAATGTGTACCTTTGTCCTCATGTTTCATATAAACTGGCAGACACAGAAGCTCTGTTACATCCAGGTTTTCTTTGGTTAGTAAAATGCTTCTTCGCTCGTCTTATATATTTCCTGTTCCCTTACTTCTAAAGGAACCTAACTGTCTGATTTGTTCCTATTTAAGTGAGTCAAGATTGAATTGTGAATTAGGTGGCGTCAGCTTGTTCTATCCATTATAAATTTCCCATTTATTTTTACTTAATGATCTTACTCACCATTGGTAATTAATTGCCAACTATTATTTCACTGGTTGTTGTTAAAAAAAAAAAAAGATGGCTTTGTATTTACTTTTTGTCATTCTTCTATAAAGAACAACTTTTCCTTATTAACTACTTAATTATCTAAAATATAGTTTATATAGGGAATATAGTTTAAAAGCATGATTCTTTCCTTTTATAATTTTCAAAGGAACTTTAGGCATAACTTTAAAAAAAAGTTTGCCATTTCTTAGAGAACTGTTGAGGATGTATCTCCAACCTGGGAACAGAGCATCAGTGCCAGAATGTGAGAACTCAATTAGATTTCTAAGACCAAAGGATATATAGCATACATGTCCCTTCTAATGTGACTTTTGCTTAAACCATTCAACAGATTTTTATTGTGTTTGTTATATATCCTTGAAGGAGACCAGTGTTTTGCCCTTGGACGTTAATACATCAAATTGAGCTAATGCTCAGTTTTTATAAATTCAAGTCTTTCTACCTGCTACTAGTTGATGTTTGTGTTTTAGTCATAATGAACTATTAACAAAACATCTCATAAACAGCAGACTATCTCTTATCCCTGGTTGTTAAAGTGGTTATTATGCCTGGAATGTCTTCTCCATTATCTCTGTTGCCCACTCTCATACCTTCTTCTGCCTTGCTTCCCAGGGTTTGGCTAACTCATACATCCTCCATTTTAAAATTTACATCACTTTCTTTAAGAAACCTTTAACTGTTGCTGATCCTGTCCTGTAATTATACTGGGTATCCTTTTTCTCCCCCTTGTTTCCATGATATCTGTATCATAATACTTGTCTTATTATGCTAAGATTGACAGTTTTCTTGTCTGTTTAACCCATGAGACTGAACTTATAAAGGCTAAGTCTGTCATTGTCTGTTTGCTTTTTTTTTTTTTTGGGTGGTGGTGGTACTGGGGTTTGAACTCAGGACCTCATGCTTGCTAGGTATGCGCTCTACCATTTGACCCATTCTGCCAGCTCTGTCATTGTCTCTCTAGTAGCTGATTTAGCGCCTGGAAGTATGATACATTATTCATATCATAGTATTTTATATAATGAGCTATTAATAAATATTTGTTGTGTGTATAAAATTTGGTGGTACTGGGGTTTGAACTCAGGGCCTCCAACTCAGGGCCTCATGCTTGGTAGGCATGTACTCTACCACTTGAGCCATTCCTCCAGACCTTTTTTTGTGTTGGGTATTTTCAAGAATAGTCTCTTGAACTATTTGCCCTAATGAGCCTCTAATGGAGATCCTCCTGATCTCTGCTTCCTGAGTAGCTAGGATTACAGGCATGAGCCATTGGTGCCTGGCTATAATTTACAATATTAAAGTTTAAATTACTACCGTGTTAAAAATGGAAGGATAGAGTGAGAATACATTAAAATGATAATTGTGTTTTTATTAGAATAGATATTATGCAACTCCCCCCATTTTCAAAATTGCCTTTAGTGAGATATTACTTGTTATTATGAAAATACTTGGTTGTGAAAATGAGCAAGGGAGATTGGACTATATACATTAAAAATACCCTTTTTATGTTAAAATATTTTCAGTTGGTTATGATTTAAATCTGTTTGTAAATCCTGAGTCCTTTGGTTTCAGCCCTTTGTTAAGACTTTATGAACTCATAGTGAACCAGCTGCTTTTTCTTTCTGATTATCACCCAAGAAGATTGAGCTTATAATTATGTAGTTAATATGGGTTTTACTTTTCCATAGTATTCCCCATTCAGTACCACCTAATTTGATTTTTTGTAGGAAGTTTAACGAATAAAGGCAGTGTCTTTCAGTTATTCCATAGCATACTGTGACTATGAAAAAAACTACCAGAAATTATTCGGAAGATTTGGTGTGTACACCACTTTTTTAAAAAATGTACCTAATAATACTTCTTAAAGGGAAATAGATGTGGGTGAATGGTTAGTCATAGAATATGACTCATTTTTTGAGTTCCTATCTATATGCCAGAACTTGTGTAAAACTTTGTTTTTATCTCATTTAATCATAATTTTTAGAATTGTGATTTGAGCTTAGACTTGGTTTGATTCCAAAGCCCAAGGTTTCAATCATTTTGCCACAATGCTTAAAGCTTCTAATAGGATTACTTTTTAGGTCTAAGATATAATTGATTTGGGATAGTTGGCATTATTTTAAGGATAAAATGTAAGTTCTTTAGCATGCTGTGTTAAAGTTCTTTGGCATGTATATCCCTACTGATCTGGCCAGGCTTTTCTCTTACTACTTCTCTCATACTCCTTTCAATATTGTTTTGTACTCTCCAAAGCTTTCTATGCTTTCCTTTTTTCATGCCTTTGTACATGCTGTTCCTTCTCTCTGAAATGTTCTCTCCTGCTCCATTTTGCCTAACTTGTTCTTTGTTTGTTAAAACTCCACTTACCCATCTAAGAAAACTTTCTCTAACCTTCAAAGGCTGGGTTAGCTCTCTCTTTAGAATACTATTGCCTATCTGATACAGCAGTTATTGTATATTAGTGTGTGTGTGTGTGTGTGTGTGTGTGTGTACCTTCTTGTATGTCTCTCATGAATAATTTGTGCAAGTACTAATGTTTGGTTCTTAAAATTTTTTTCTAGTATCTAAATTTGGCATAGTTAATAACCAGTGATAGGTACTCAAAGTATATATATCTTTGTGGAATGCAGGAATGTTTGAACTGACAAACTCATATTTTAAAATATGATTTTCTTTTTTTTTTGTTGAAATGCAGAACCACGCTTTCGAGGACTAACTCCTCCAATTCCTTGGGAACATGCACCACGTCCCCATTTCCCCCTTGTCCCAGCTTCGTGGCCTTACGGTTTGCATCAAAACTTCATGCATCAGGGAAATGCGAGATTTCAGCCCAACAAACCTTTCTATACTCAAGGTAACATTGCTTACATATTAGTCAACAGGCTGGGTGGGTTTTATTCTAACAGGGAGCCTCAGTGAAGGACAGGAATTGGGAGTGAAAATTCATGTCTTCAATAAACATTTACTGAGAGAGCATATTGCATGTCAGACTATGCTAGGTACTTGTTGCTTTCAAGCAACAAAATCTTTATACTTAATGAACATTTTATTAGAACAGCCAAACATGTAAAAATAGTAAGAATAAGAATTTAGGAGACTGAGTTAACATTGCCCTAGCAGAGGGGCAGGGTTTGGATACCAGAGTTATATCACATAAGATTCTGATATTTGAACTAGGTCTTTTAATTGATAAAGAATTATTTTTTTCACTCCAGAGATTAGAAGGAAGGAGCAGTGTTCTTAGTGACATTTCACATAGTATTACTTTAACTGAGTTTTACCTGACATAGTGAGAAAAAAGTCTTTGACTAGAGGATGGAGGAATCTGGGAAACTTGTGTAACTGGTAAGGTCAAATAGAGAGGGTAGGCTGAAACCATATAATGAAGGACTTTGGACTTTGTTTAGTAAGTAGGAGGGACTTTAATGGAAATTTTTGAGTCAGAGACACAGATTTGTTTAGTAAAAGTTAAGAGTTGAATTACATCAGAATTCATGGTACTGTGGTACTACTAATAATGACTAACAATGAATATTACAAACTGAATTCTAAGGAACCAGGAACATTTTATTTAACTTATTTGTCTCAAAGTATCTGTTCAACACGAAATATCAAGAGTTTGGCCTTCAACTCCTATTTAACTCAAGTCAGAATCATAAAGTAGATCAAGAAATTAAAGGTACACACTGAGGAAGTTGATGGTTGAATTAGATTTTCACTTTAAGGGGAGGCCTGTTATATTAGTCTCAGGCTTGATACATTTGGGACTTTGTAAATGATCCATGTACTGCTGGAGCACCTCTGTATTACAGAATGGCAGAACCTTGGCTATAATTGGGTTCTCTTGAGCAGAAATCTAGGACTGAAGTTATTATAGTTGTATAAGACCTTTTAGGAGAACAGAGTCTGAAATTCTTCCATGGTGGGTTTCTTTCTCTTGTTTTCCTCCTTTTTGTTTTTTTGTGTCCTTTCTTTCACTTGCCCTCTTTGATTTCTCCCTGTCTCCCCTCCAAATGTTTTGGCATGCTTCTTCTAGCTATATAATTAGAAAGAGAACTAGCTACAAGTTAATTCTAAGACGTTGTCAGATAAATAGGCATAAGCCTTTCAGTTTCCTGTCTGTGTTGTGTCCAACAGACAGATGTGCCACCCGTCGGTGTAGAGAGCGTTGTCCCCACCCACCAAGAGGAAACGTGTCGGAGTAATGAGAGTCCATTTTCTTTCAGCTGGTCTACCGATGCACAGCAACCAGCCAATCCTGCTGTCTCAAGGGTATCCGTACCTCAATGTCAGTTACATTCAGCAGAAAAAGTGACATTTAATGGAAAGCAAAACAAATCAGGTCCTGATTTAAAATTTTAACATGTTTAGATAGCTTATTTAAATTCTAAGACTGTTTTTAAACACTGTATTATTTGTATATATATATGAACTATAGTTTTTACTAGTATCACCAAATTGAGTGATACAAATTTCATCTATTTTATTACCCTATTTTTAAGGGAATTTTATGTTTTGTTTAACCTTGATGAATTGTATAAAGAGAGAATTTAAAAAATTACATTCTTTATTTTCTATTAGCTGTGTTCATACTTTGGTTGCTTCAGACTTTATATATATATTGTTCTTAAGAATTAGGAAACAATTTCATGTGTTTTAAATTTGTCACTTCTATTCTTTACAGACCCTTGTAGTGCCAAAAACTTTTTAAAAGGTTAAAAAAAATAAAACTTAAACATGAAGATTCAAACTTTTTTCTTTTACATACTTGTATACTGAATATATTCAAACTTGAATGGAGAGTTGTTTTTGTCTGTATTTGAAGTTATATTTTAAGTTAATAAATCTTTTTTGACAAGAGTCAAATTTGGTTAATTCATTTGGTTTATGGTTTAGATGATGGAAATACAACAATTCAAAGACTTGTTTTACTTTCAGTGAACATTGTATTCTGAATCATTTCATTTTAGAAGGTCAAGGTTCTTTTCATGTCCATTATTTTAGTGGATTTTTACAACCACTGCATGAAATTTGTAGATGCTGATGTCATTTTCATCTTAGCATTGGAAAGGGAAACTGAAGAGCATAGCAATGAAGTGAATTTCAAAGGTAGTACCCTAACATGTCAAAATTGTAATCTAAATAGATCTTCTGAGGGCTAGGGATGTAGCTCTGTGGTAGTAGATCACTTGCCTGGCATGCACAAGGCCCTGGGGTTCCAGACTCAGCAGTGGAGTCATGGGAAGATCTTTTGAATTTTTTAAAACTTAATACTGGATTAGTGTGAGGGAAAGTTTTTTTGGCGGGGAGATGGGAGTCTCACAAACTAATTTGCCCTAGCTGCTCTCAAACCACCATCCTTCCAATCTCAGCCTCCCATGTAGCTAGAGTTACAGGTGTGAGCCACTCAAACCTGGCTCCAGAAGGATAATTCTTATTTACTAAGGAACTAGTATGTGCCTGAGTCTGTCCAGTCGGAGTATTGTACTGCTACCTAGAAAACACAGGATGGTGATAACTTGTCAATAATGCTTGTGATCAGTGACCACAAAATTAGTCACATGTGCCACTTAACCACAGGGATACATTCTGAGGAATGTGTCGTTTGGTGATTTCATCTTTATGTAAACAGAAGTGTACTTACACAGACCTAGATGGTATAGGTCAATCATTCTACTTGGCCTTTTGATGCAGTCACAAAACCCATAAACACAGATATACAAGGGTGCTGAGGGTATAGCGCAGCATTTTCTTTTAAAGTAGGAGTATACTTCAATGATAAAGTATAATATTACGAACTGTATAAAATCCTATGTGCTTTATTTTGTATGACTTACAATGCAATAGATTTGTTTACACTAGCTTTGCCATAAGCCCTATAATGTGCTGTGATGTTATGATGCCTACAACCTCACTATGTAGTAAGAATTTTTCAACTCCGTAATCTTACAGAATTTTGTTGACCAAAATGTTATGCAGTGCATGACTGTATTAGAATTCAGACTGGAGTTGTTGGGCATTACTGCTTCATTTACAGTAAGGTGAGGTATTTTCTCTTAACTCCTTAGTCAGATTTGCAAGGATTTTAGGCCAGTGAAGCTACAGAATGTGAATAAGTAGATAATAATGTATTTACAGGAAGTATTTGAAATATTCCATGAAATTCAGGAGGTTGAGGGTATTCCTGACATATTTGCTGAGTTGAGATCACTGTATTTATTGTTTTTTTCAGTATTCTTCAAAGTCTTAGTAAGTAGTGAAGTCATAAGCTCATTTCTTTTGTTAATGAGATACTTAATCTAGCTGTGCTTTTGTGTTAAAGTGTGTGTGACTTGGAGCATTCAAGAGTCTCTTTAAAATTGACATTCAAATATCTCCTTTCAGGTTTCGGGGAGCAGGTTATGAGGTATACAGAGGTGTTCATTTTACTGTTTCAGTACTATGAGCTTTTTGTTAAAACCCAGTGAAACAAACAATACCTCCCCCCACCAAAAGAACAACAAAAAAACCAAAAAACCCCCAACCACCTTGTAACAAGGGAGAATACCCCCAGCCTAGCCTCTTACTGAAAGGCAGAATCTGTAAGGGGTACCCTGTTTATCAGTAGCCTAAATGATAGTGTTTTATATCATTATTTTCAGCATCTCCCTTGCCCCTCTTTCAGTAACTGCTAGTGTTCAATAGTTTGCAAAACTGTTCCAAGTTGAAAAATAATCTTAGTTTATAATTTATATAGTAGCTCAGTTTGCACAGTTGATTATGCTATGCATTCAAATTCATTGGAGAACTGAAAGTTACTAAAAGATCATCATCAGTCTTATCCAGAAAATACATTCAAATTCTTAAGATCATATTCTGAAATATTTTGTTTGACCTGGAGGTCAGTTAGTATTTTCATTGCCATTATTCAAAAATATGTTGGCATAATATGTAATTTATTTTTTTGGTCTTCTTCAGTGGATGTTTTGACTGTTTCTAGTTTCTTTATGTATCTACAATATATGTACAGTGACGATGTGATAAAACTGTGTGTGTGTTTATCCTTTTAGGGTGAATTCCCCAAAATGGAATTGTTGGGTAAAAGGATAAAAGTTCTAAGGTTCCTGCTACATATTACTTAATTCCTTCTGGAAGGAATTCCTTCTAGAACTTCTTTCCAATTTGCAGTTTCAACAAATAAAGTGTATCTGTATGTTTATAAAAAGGCTTTAAATTCCCAACTCATAAAAAATGTTTATTGAAGAAAAGTTATATATAAAAGCATAAAAATCACTCAAAAATCCATCAACCACAAAAATAAGTATTATTAATAGCTGGTAAACTTCAATTCCAGCCATCTCTCTTAATAATATATATATAATATATATACATAGTTTGACAAAAGTGGGCCCATATACTGTATTTAGCAAATATAGTAAATTTGCTTTCACCTGGACTTAACAGAAGGAAAAATACGAAATTGAAGAAATGCTCAACTAGGAATTTTTTTCTCGTAAAACAAAATCCTGATTCTTTCTAAAATTAAGAATTACTGAAAACACCAAAGAGACTGGTGTTCTTTTTCTGGCTTCAAGTTTTGATTAGACTCCCATCCAGGGAGTCTTGATATGAAAATTGAAACCAGAACACTTAAGAGTTTCTTTACTTCTGTTTATTTCTATGTAGGTAATGTTCATACTTATTTTGAACTTTACAATCATTTCCTGTTTTTTAAATTTTCTAAAGCGTTAAAATTAATACTTTTTAAAAGTCCTTAATTTACTTCTTGTTTAGCTAAGTTTTATTATCAAGGCACATGATTGTATACTTTTCTTACATACTTGAGAATGTCTATTCCCTTGTTATTGTAAAGACAACTTTTGGCAGATTATAAAATTCTTGGCACAATTTTTCTTCAATCTTTGGAGCCTTTTGCTTTATTGCCTTCTACAGATTTGTTGTAAGATCTGAGACTGTCTTGCTTTTTCTTACTATTTGACGTCTCTGTTTGGATTCCATGTAATTTATCATCTTTTTAATTCATCAAAAACAATTCTTGAGGTTGCTTTTCATGTATTCTGAATTATTTCTATAGCTTCTTTATGTTCTTTTCCATTTAAAATTTTTTTTCTTCAACCTATTTTCTGTCTTTATATTTTGTATTTTGTGATTTTTGTTGTTTTGAGATAGGTTCTTTGGTTGAAGTTATCCTCAGCCTCCCAAACAGCTGGAATTCAAGGTGTATTACCACCATACCTGTTTGTATTTTGTGGTTTATAATCAGGTTTTCATTTTCATTTCTTTAGGCTCTCTACCAGTCTTACTTTCCATCTCTTCATGTCTACTTTGAGCCTATATAATTTATACTTTTTTGAGTGTGGAGAATATCCTTTCAGTCTTTTTTGAGGGAGTGGGTAGCCATCTGTGATCATTCTTTTCTGATTAATGCTTATTTAAACTTAGGTTAATCTACTAAGAACAGGAAAAGACTTAGAGAAATGAACTTGACATTGGGTTGTTATATTGGACCTTTATCTCCAAATGTATTTCCTGTGTCTGAGACCACATCTTCCTTCATTTCTTAGTATTAAGTTAAATATGCTTCTAAGTATAGGTTGTAGCCAAAGTTTTAATGTGACCATTTCAAGGCCTCACCGAATAGGTAATACATGGATGACATAAATGGCTTTCAGTAAAATTTGCCCTTGAACTATCAATTCGTCTGCAATCCTGCAATTACAAAATAGTCCCTAAACAGATGTTCAGTGTGTCTTACTCTTATCTCCTCTGTCCTAATTAAAGAAAGGGGGCTGGAGGCGAGGCTCAAGCAGTACAGGTCTAACCCGCCTAGTAAGCATGAAGCCCTGAGTTCAAACACCAGTAACCAGAAAAAAAATTTTAACTTAAAAAAAAAAAAAAATAGGGACATGGTATTTTTTGCTGTAGGTCGTTTATGCTACCCTAGTTTTGATCCAGATTTCACCATGTCTAAATGTTTTAAAATTTATTGGGAACATTTCTTATTAAAACTTTGGTTTTTTGTGGGTTTTTACTTTACTACTAAATTTTAAAACTATACTGATGCTGCTTGGTTGGTCCATAGGTTATTTAGCCAGAAGATACTTGTTTCCACCTAGATCACCTTAGTAAAGAAATAACTGCTGAATCTGTAATAGACTTAAGATGCATATATCTTAATATAATCTCATATATATGTATGTAAAAAAAATACACACACTATAAGCCATGATACATACTCTTATAAGACAACTTTTATTCAGGTATCATGAGCAGAATAACTGAAGAATATTAAAGCTTAACTACATAAAAAAAAAAAACTGCTTTAATATTAGTGTAATAGCCCTTTAGTTCGATTCTGAACTGCAATAGAAATGCTTATCCTATGACCAGGTAACTTCCCAAGCAGCTTAATCTTGTAAGGCAGTTGTTCATCACAATTCCTCCCAAGATCAGAGTTACAAAAGTTATTCATCCATTCCTTCCCTACCACTCCCCACCCCTTTTTTTTATGGCACTGGAGTTTGAACTCAGGGCCTTACAGCACTCCACCAGTCCTTTTTTTGAGATATGGTCTTTGGAACTCTTTTTCTGGGGCTGACTTTGAAGTGAGATTTTCCAAATCTCTGCTTTCTGAGTAGCTCGATTATAGGCATGAGCCACTGGTGCCTGGCTCATTTTTCCTTTTTAAAAATTTTTAAGGTAATTACAAGTAAAAACAACTTTGCTAGTAAAGACCCTAATACTCTGGAATATCGGTACTCATGGGAGTCCTTACTTTACTTCTGTGTCCTTAGGCTCTTGGTGTCTTTAATCTACTCTTGTCTCCCAATTCTTGTACTTTTGGAATGGCTTGTTCCAATATTAAATAGGTGACTTAATATTTTTTGTCACCAGTGTGTTGCCTATGGTGTTTACTTTTCTATCTATATACACTCCTTAGGCAATTTTGTTAATCTGGCCTAAATCCTTACACTGAATGTAGGCCCTATTTCTGACTGTTTGGGTAACATATTACTTCAAATTAAGCTTAAGCCGAATACATCACCTTCATTACCACCTCAACCCTCATTCTCTTCTAA
Organism: Castor canadensis; assembly: GCF_047511655.1. Classification (NCBI taxonomy): domain Eukaryota; kingdom Metazoa; phylum Chordata; class Mammalia; order Rodentia; family Castoridae; genus Castor; species Castor canadensis. The sequence goes on from NC_133392.1 coordinate 121,623,667, forward strand.
AAGCTGTCCCTTCCTGATGTATTTTATTTATGTAGTTTATATTATTTTTTGGTGGCAGTGGGGATTGAACTCAAGGATTCGTTGCTAGGCAGGTGTCCTACTACTTGATCCATGTCCCCAGCTCCTGATGTATTTTACAGCACTACTTTCTAGCAACTAGGTCAAAAGCCAAGAATAGTATTAGATACTTTCCTTTCCATTAAATATTTTTCAGTCCCATTGTACTATTTCTGTTAACCAGTCTTGAGTAATACCAATATTTATTGGATAAAGGCTGTCTGAACCTGGAATTGAAGGCCTGTGAGGAAGAACAAATGGCACTATACAGATGGTAGAATACTTGCCTAGCATGCTCAAGGCCCCGAGTTCAATCCCTCATACCAGGGCGGGAGAGGGAGAGGATGAGGGGAGAAACGGCCCAAATAATGTATCCACATACGAGTAAGCGAATTAAAAAAAAAGAATCCCTCATACCAAAAATAATAATTAAAAAAAAAAACAAAAAAAGTAATGAATGTTAAGTGTTGTTATTATCTGTTGAGCTGTACAATGAGACTATAAATATCCAAGTCTTTGCCTAAATGTATTGTGTTCTTCAAAAATTGCTGCTAACCAATCAGTTTTCTTGTTTATTACTACTTCTGCTAGAAGAAAAAAGTTAGGAATTACTGTTTTATAATTTCACCTTTGAATAACAACACAAATCCCAAGATTCTCAGAGCAGTTCTAATTATACTGCAAACCAAAAACCAAACTTTAGAAAAGTGGCAGATGTGTATGTCAAGTTTAATAACAAAAAGGGAAAGCATCACAAGATGTCCACATTCTTTCCTTCTCATTCATATCACCCAATCCCCAGATATTTTCTACCCTCATAACTTTGAATACAGTCAGTTGGTTTGGTCAAGAACTGACCTAAGGAAACATCATCCCTCAAAGATGTTGATTACAATTGAAAAAGAGATACAAAATTCAGCACCTCTTTCATTTAAAAAAAAAAAAAAGTGTAGAAACTTGGTAAGAAAAACTAAAATATTCTTACAGCTGCCTGGAGAGCAGATCATCTTAACCTTTCTACCTAAACAGATGCCCTCATATCCCAGAAGGCCATTGGACTAAAATCCAATTCAATCCTTTACTCATTCCCTCTCCGGCTCTTCTTGTGGCTTTTCTTAGACCTGAAATGGAATATATGTAAGTCATTAGAGAACAAATAAGGAAGAAAGACCATGGTATGCTAACACTGATGAGGACAGATATGACAACTAATATTCATTAAATATACTTGATTTATAATTCTTTCTTAATGCTTTAGAGTAATACTCTAAGCCATGCATTACTATATAAAATTTACCACTGAGAAAATGATCTCTTCAGAGCTTAAAAATGCACTTAATAGCCTGTGACCCACTGGGGTTCCTAATGAAAGATCAAATGAAATGACTTGTCCAAGGTCATTTAACTGGTAAGTTTTAACAGTTGCTTCTTAAAACCCAGGTCTCCTGAGACCACAGCTTCTCCATCATCCAAAGCTACAAAGAAAAAGCAGTATAGAAGAGATACAATCTTAACAATACCCAGAGCGAAAGGCCTTATTTTGTCTTTTTATGGAGAATTGCCAGTATCCCCATCAAAATAAAGAAAATTTCAGGTCTAACTTGGTATTGTTTTTTTTTTTTGGTGGTCCTGGGGGTTGAATATGGATCCTCACACTTGCCGGGCAGGAGTTCTACCACTTTGAGCCACTCTGCCTTCTCTGTTTGTGTTGGTTATTTTTGAGACAAGGTCTTGCTTTGATCCTCGTATTTGTGCTTTCCTATGTAGCTGGGATCTCACCACATTGGTAGAGATGGGATCTAATGAACTTTTTTCCTTGGGCTGACCTCAAATTGTGATCCTCCTCCCAATCTCTCCCTTCTGAGTAGCCTGGATTATAGGTTTGAGCCACCATGGCCATTAATTTCTAAATAAAGATTTAAATTTTTTTTTTTTTTTTGGTGGTACTGGGGTTTGAACTATGGACCTTGCACTTGCTAGGCAGGTACTCATACCACTTAAGCCACTCCGCCAGCCCCAAGATCTGAATTCTTAAAACAGAAGTCAACCCATACCTTTCAGGAGACTTGGAGTGGCTCCTATGTCTGTGACTACGGTGATGACCTGTGGGAAAAAGGGGATGAGTCAGATTCTACCCTCCTCCTCTTAAATTGTAATTCTCACCTTCTCCAATTCCTTTCATAGACTTAATACTTTCTTTGACCTATATTGGTGTTCCACCTCCTGGAAGCACTTTCCGGTTGGTACACACCTGATGTGTGGCAGGGCACATACTGATGAAACCACTTCACCTCCATTTGGGGACTTTCGGCTAATTTTACAACATAACATTGTTTTTCTTCCTAACCAGTGTTATATCTTACTCCCATTCAGATGAAAAAGTGAAGCCCATCATTGTATCATCAAAGCTCCTAGGAGTCAAAATGTGAGCCCTAATTTTCAAAATCTATGTCCATCTCCCTGTTAGACAATAGTACAGTTAAGCAATCCTGTATTGATGGTGGCTCAATATTTCTTGGTTAAGATAAGCAACAGCAAAAGGCCCAAATGCTATACCTGGTGATTTGGAGCGGGATCTGTGCCTTCGATCTCTAGACCTACTCCGATGGCGTCTTGGACTCTTGCTACGATGTCTTTCTCTGCGAGGTGAGGGGCTATGGAAAAGACTGGTCAGCCCACCAGATCTGTTTGGCAACAATACACACAATACCAACTCTCCCTCCCAAAACCCTCTCTTTCAGAAATGACTGAAAGCCCACCTTCTTCTCTTGGGTGATCGACTCCGCCTAAAGAGAAAGAGAAGAAGCCTAGGTTAGTGCACTGTATGTTGTAAGCTGCAAAATGGCCCAAATTGTTACCCCCCTCCTTGGGGTATATTTGTGTGCACTGGGGATTGACCCCTGATTTTTACTCTTTACCTTTTTGTGTTTTGATGTCCTTTGTCATGTAACCTTGTAGCACTTAACTCTGGGACTGGCCAGAGGTTTGCTTTTGCCAATGGGGTATTTGCAAATGTGATTCAAGCAGATACTAGAAAAATGCTTACATCAATGGCTCTGTTTGCTCTTGAACTCTGTCACTATCATGAGAACATAACAACTTACCCTCTTGGAGGATGACAGAGACAGAGAAGCTGCTCTAGCCATCCTTGCTAAGGTTAACCTGTACTAGCTAACCTTAAGAAACAGTTGACCAGAAAACAGATGAGCAAACAAAGCTCAATTCAAAATTCTAGGCTATAATGCTTAGTCTCCCTGGAGGAGGCCAATGACTGCACCCTTACCTTCTGGGAGACCGACTCCGGCTCCTCCTGTAGCGCAGTGTGGGAGAGCGCCGTGGCTTGTCCAAGTCTCGGTAGCTTCTCCGGCGGTGATCAGGTGATGGTACCCTTTCCAACTAGAAACAAGAGCAATGGGTCAGTGATGGGCACATGCTTACTACAGACATCTACCCAGGCCTGGGAACACTGATTTATTGTCTCCGCCTCAGAGTCTGTCTCCAGGTAACTTTAAAACAAAGTAATTTGATTACATGGAGGGATAACTCTAAAGACAAAAAGAACTACAAACAAGTAAACTGTGTGCAATAATTCCTTTGTTGTTCCAGTATTGGTATTACTACTTTGGGAATGTGGAATATATTAAGAGACGTGATTATGTTTATTTCCTTAAGTTTAATTCCCAATGTGAAAGAAAAGATCTAGATGTAAAATCAACAAGGTTAAAAAATTTTCATCATAGCTCTGCCAACTGCAAAGGCCCAGCAACACTGACTACTTTTACTTCCTGGTTGTGGTATCTAAATACCATATATGATTAGAAAATACTTAAGGACTTCGTAGAGAAATGACTAATTCCAGGTCTGGGGCAAAAGTGTACAAGATGTGACTAGCACATGCCATTATATGAAAAAGGAAGAAAGCTATCAAAGATTGCTATGACTGTATCAAGAAATCTCAGGAGTTAAGCTGGAGAGTCCTCTACTGGCCAGAGATCGGACATTTTGAACACCAGTATGGGTAACAGATTAAAACACCAAATTTGTCTAAATTCAGAGGTTCATATCATTTTCAAAGGAAAAAGAGCATTACCTTGGGAGGACACTGTAGAACCAACTCAGTATTTTAAAAGACTTGGCAAAGGAAAAGAATTATTTCTCTAGCCTTTTCTATATAAACAAAATGTTGATTTAGGAAGTTTCTCTTTATGGGAGTGTTCCAGATAAAAATGCTGGAAGAAATTAAAGATTTAGAGTATATCACCATTTTATAACACCTAATGAATCTAGGCACTGATAGATCAGTGGATCCTAACATTAAGTGAGACAGGCAGACTGCACATCCCAGTGGATGTACATACCATTCCCAAGACACTGCTCTACTCCAAAGGAGATAAAACCCCTGAAATCTGATTAAGCCTCTAGATCTACTAGGCAGTTTATAGAAAACACAAAGGACACATGAGGATATTAAGTAACATTACAGTGCTAATATCAGAAAATTACAGGCTGAAAATCTGTACAGGATAAGGATAAATAACTCGATATATTAACAAAAAACTGTGAGAGAAAAAGAGTGATAGAGGTAACTTAAATGACACTCAGGAGACAAAAACCACAAGCAATGTTTGGCTTGTTTAAATACCCATTAAACTATTAAAAAATACTGTTAAGACAGCTAGCAAAATGTGAACACTAAACACTTGATGATACTGATTAGGGGAGGGAGATGATGGTGGTTATGCTTAAGATGGGAGCCTCTGTCTTTTCTGAACTAATGTACACGATACGTCTGTGATGAGTTTCAAAATAATTGGCACTGCATAACTGGGTAAGAAATGTAGAGGAAACAAAATTGAGTATAAGCTGTAATGGGTATATGGAGGCATTTTCTCCACTTTCATATGTGATTGAAATTTTTCATTAAAGAAAGAAAAAAAAGAATGCCTACTTTTGGCTCATTTCCCAGAGAAGACCACCTTAGCTTTGCAAAGACTTTAAACTCATGGAACACTGCCTCCTGAACTCACTTTAAAGACAGCCTAGAGACTCAGCAATGTACTTCTTTTTGCACTGCCTCAGTATCCATAAACTAGTATTTCTACTTCCCTTACTGCTTTTTGTGTATTTTTAATTTCCTGAGGCAACTTCCAACTATATAGCAAGTTGCCAGTCTGGGCTAGTCATATTATTTCCCAAAATACCAATTGTTTTTTTTGGCAGGTTCTAATACAGAGTTGCTTAGGTTTGGAGTAGACTGCTCTCTAACATTGTGTCCCCTATATGTCCTATTAATTTAAGTGTGCATTTTGTAGAACAGGACATTTTCCACATGTCACATATAAGGTTTAGAACACGTGTGATGTTATAGTTCAAAGACTTGTAAGCTTACTGGTGTTTTTATTGGGAACCTACTAAATTTATAGATTATTTCTGAGAGGGTAGATATAATATTTAATCTCCTATTTTTCATTCTGTTCTCAATAGCACATTAAATTAATGCCTATTTCTTAAGTTTATGTCTAGTTTTTTTAAATTTGTTTTGAGACAGGGTCTTGCCCAGGCTGGCACTGAACGTCCAATCGTTCTGCCTCTACCTCCCAAGTGGTGGATTATAGGCCTACACCACCAAAGCCAGTATTTATACCTAGTTTTTAAAATCCTTTTTTTTGGGGGGGAGGGTATTATGGTTAGACCTCCTTTTCTATACTTTCTAAACTGTAAATGAAAAGTATGATTTTTTTTCATACTGTTTTTATCCAGCTGTCTTTCTGACCTTTTACCTACAGTAGTTTTCAGATGATTTGGTTAAGATTTTCTTTAGCACACTGATATCCTCTACAAGTAATAATATTGCCCCTCCTAGCCAATTTATATTTTCATGATTTTTTGTCTACTAAATCAGAAAAAAGAGCTGGAGGTGTGGCTCAAGTGGTAGAGTGACTGCTTAGCAAGTGTAAGGTCCTATGTTTTAAAAAAAAAAAAGTCTACTATAGCAGAGAGCTTTATTTTGTTCTCTTACTGGGAATGTTCCCAATGATTCACTATTAAACAGGTTGTAAAACAAGGTGCTGAAAAAAAAAGATGCTATATTCATGCACTAATAATACTAAACTTTGAGTGTTATAGCTTAAAAAGAAACTTCTATATTTTCAGAACAATAAATATCTAACTTTTTGAGAAAAAAATGGTAAAAATTACAACACAGAACTTCTGGTGTTTGGCTTTCTAGCTCTTATAAGGAACCATAAAGAGCCTCTCAATGTAGAAGCAAGCCATGTGGTAGTACATGTGCTAGTCTTACAAGAATTGGGGAAGTTCTTCATGTATTCCCTCTTGAAGAACAAACTAATGAAACAAAAATAAATGATTGTGAGCTGGTGACTGCACAATGAGGTGCTAGGATCAGAATAAGAAGAATCTAGGAGAGTAGAGTTGACTGAACACAAATGCCAGTAGACACAATGCTTCAGCAAAAAAGAACTTTCCCAAAACACCAAGGCAAGAGTGTCTAGGACTCAGGCTGAACCAAAATTCTTAAAGAAAGCTGAAGACATACCAGTTAATAGTGTGTCTAACTCCCTGTAGAACAGAAATAGTCATGTGCTACATAATGGTGCTTCTGCCAATACATGATACACGGGTTATATCTATCATGGTGGTCCTGTAATGTTGTGATGGAGCTGAAAGATTCCTATCACCTAGTCATAGCTGATATATTACTCACAGGTAATATTATGGTGATGCTGGTGTACACAAATCTATGCTACTAGTCATACAAATATCTAGCACCTACAATTATTTGCAATACATATAAAAATTATTTTTAGAATGCATTCCCTTCTACTTATTAATCATTTTTGAAGGAGAACTTCCATCTTCAGTTTACCGTCTTATCGGTGAAGTGCAAACATCACTAATCACCAGAGAAGGTAAGACACCATCACTGAGAGTCAGCAGCAGCATCTATCAGAAGCAGACACCTCTAGGACTGATAGTGAATTACTGGAGACAAAATATGAGGTATGTATGAAATGTTTATTTATTTGGCAGCACTGGGGTTTGAACTGAGGGCCTCACGCTTGCTAGGCAGGCATTCTTACCGCTTGCCTAGCTTACCAGCCCTTTTTTGTGATGGGTTTAACAGGGTCTTTTGAACTATTTGCCTGAGATTGGCTTCTAACCATGATCTTCCTGATAATTGCCTACTGAATAGGATTACAGGTGTGAGCCACTGGTACCCGCCAAGAAATATTTAACGAAAGGCACAAACACAGAGGTGAAAAACAACAGATACTTAGGAAAGAATGGATGTATTTTAAAAAAAAAGGAATATCTAGGAAAGAAAACCAACTTATAATAGAAACATCTCAAAGTAGATGAAGGAGCTGATTCGATGTAGCAGGAAAAGTAGGTGAACTGGAAGGTTCACTTGAAGAAGTTACTCAGAATACAGCATAGAAACAAGACAGAAAAAAAAAGTAAAGAAACAGAGAAAAATGAATCAAGTAAGAGCTTAAACAAATCTAAATGGGATCCCTCAAGGAGAAAATGGAGACAGTATAGACAGGACAAAGGATTTTTTTTTTTTTTTTTGGTGGGACTTGGGTTGGATTTTCTCTTTGTGAAGCAGGTGCTCTAACCACTTAAGCCATACCTTCAGTCCAATTGCTGTGGTTATATTTGGAGATGGGGTCTTGCAAGTTATTTGGGGTGGTCTTGAACCTCTCTCAGCCCCAAGTAGCTAGGATTACAGGCATGAGTCACCAGAGCATGGCTAGCCAAAAGATCTTACTATTCTAGAACTGATGAAAAACATCTAGGAAGCAAAGTAAATCCCAAAACTAAATATATAAAAGGAAATTCAAGCCTTCAAGAGATTAAAAAAAAAACCAAAACAGCAAAATAACAAAAGAGAAAATCTTAAAGCAATAGGGAAAATACACCACAGATCACTATCAAAGAAACAATAATTAGAATAAAAACATTCTTCGTGATAATGTTTGGCAGAATATTTTTAAAGTGATGTGAGAAAATAACAATCTAGAATTGTGTACTCACAAACTGCATCTTTTAAGAATAAGAGTAAAATAAAGGAAGCTACAGAAGTGGGAATTCAAAAGAATTCCAGAAGAAACAAGGGTTTTATCGATGGGTTCTGCATTCACAGAATCAACCAAAGGGGATCAAAACTACTCTGGAAGTCAGTTACATTGGCATGTGCTCTATAGTTGACCTAGTATGGTCCTTCGAACCGGCTCCAACTTGTTATGCCAGTGGGTGTCAGCACTGAGCACAGGCAGTGGAGTCACCTGTGAACAGCCATATTCAGCCATATCAACAAGCAAAGGAAGGTAACTTGAAAAGGTGACATTGTCATTGGTTGCTTTGACATTATGCAATACTATGGTTTTTAGGGGAGAGGAATATAAAGTGTTAGTACTTTCTGGGAAAAATTCCTGTTCCATTGATTTAAATTTAAATAGAGTTTTGGTTTTAATTCAGTGTCTTCCTTGAAGAAGTTGCAAGGAATTTTCCTACAGCCTTTGATTTCATGTCAAAATTAAAAACAGAAAAGGTTGAGAGTGATTTAATAAATTATACTCTACTTCCATAATACACTGTGATGCTGAAAGATAGAGTACTGAATATATATGGACTTAATAGGATTATGCAAATGTTAACTGCTTCATGTTGACGAACTTAAATTTTTGTAATACTAAATCTGTGTTGAAGAACACATTAACTCTGTATCTTGTATGAATTTAAAAATATATGATACTTAAATAAAAAAAGTTTTATAGAAATAAGCATTAAAAAAAAAGAAGGGTTAAAAGAAATGTGGTTAGAGATGCAGAAAGGATCAAACAGTATACATACATATAAACGCTGACAAATGCCTACAAAAATAATGTTGAAGTTTAGTGATTTAAAAGGATTAAATCCTGGACAAGAAACATATGTAAATTGGAACAGTTCTGAGGGTTATAAGTGGAGTTAAGCAATGCTATATTCTTCTGCATTCTTTTGGAAGAGAGTATTTAAGATATTATTTAATTTTAGACTGAGTATTCATGTAAAAATGTCAAGAGTAAAACAGAAAGGAAGACAAAGAACAGAATAGGAAAAAAAAAAAAAAAAAAGACCAAACCAAAAGGAATGTACAAATAAAAGAAACAGGATAAACATGAAAAAGCTCAAGTGTCACAAGTGTAAAATGTTGTAAGTGTCCTAAGCACAATAGTAAGAAGCAGGTTGTCAGACTGGATGGGCATACACATAAAAGTGAACAAGTCCCTAAAAAAAATATAATTTAGCAGCTGGGTGCAATGGCACATCCCTCTAATCCCAGCATCTGGGAGACTAAGGCTGGAGGATCACTTGTGCTCATAAGTTTGAGACCAGCCTGAGCAACAAAGCAAAGCCCCCATATCTCAAAGAAAAATGTTATGTGGTTTGTATGTACGTGCATATACAATACACTAAGTATTTTATATATTGTATATAATAAACATATATAGCTAGCAAAGCCAATTAGAAAAGCCAGAATTTTCCTGTAACTATTAGTTACTGATGTAGTAATTAAAAGTCTTTCTTTAAAGAAAGCACCAGGCCCAGTTTTTTCAATAAATTTCTCCTAAACATTAAGAAACATCATTTCAATCTTAAATACTGAATTTTTCTACAGCATACAAAAAAAGGGACTAATCCTTAACTACTTCTATGAGTCCAATGCAATTTTGATAGGAAAGAGTAGAAAGATATCATGGGAAAGGAAAAGTATGGACCACTATCACTCATCAACAAATATTTCAAAGTATCAGCGAACCTAATGTAGCACTGTATAAAAAAAGATAAACCACAATCAATTGGATTTATACCAAAACTGAAAGGTAAATTAACAAGTCTATAAATAGCAGTTATCTCATTAACTGATAAAGGAGGAAATCCATATAACCTTAACAAATGGCAGGAAAAGCACATAATAAAATACTCCATTTATGATTAAAAACTCACAGCAAACCAGAAAAAGAGAATTTCCTTATGTAAAGCTAGATGTGATGGTGTATGCCTGTAGTCTCAGTAACTCAGGAGGTAAAGACAGGACAGCAGGATCAAGGTTCAAGGCTAGCTTAAACAAAGTTAGCAAGACTCTACCTCAAAAACAAAATATAAACAAAAGGGCTAAGGGCATAGTTCAAGTGGCAGAACACTAGCTTTGTATGCTTGAGGTCCTGAGTTTAATCCCTAGTACCACAAAACAAAACAAACCTGCAGGTGTCTAGGCTTCACTCTAGACCAACTGAACAGGAAGTCAGGGGATTAAGACCCCAGCATTATATATTTATAAAATACCCACATGGGCTGAGGATATAACTCAGTGGTAGAATGCTTGCTTAGAATGTTGAAGGCACTGGGTTCAATCCCCAGCACTGGAAAAAACAAAAAGCAAAACAAAACAAAAAACCCCGTATCTTCTTATTAGGTGTCTACAAGAAACCGTAGCAAATGAAATTCTTACCTAGGAAATGGCACAAGTATTACTTTTAAGGTGGGAACAAAACAAAGATGTTCTTTGTCACTGTTTCAATTTCATGGTACACTAGAAGTCCAAGACAAGAAACAAATTAAGGGCATAAAGGTAAGGAAGAAACCAGGCTATATTATTCCAGATAAAGACTGTTTACATAGGACTTCCCAATCTACACAGTTTAGTCATTCACCAGTAAACTGCATTTATACAGATACTGACAAGAACAACAAAAATGAAAAGGGACCTAGAAACCTGTGAGAAATAGTCAGGAAATTATAAAAGTTTAGACATAAAACTTCTGTAAGTCTTTAAAGACATAGATAAATGGAAAGATACACCATGTTCATGAGTAAAGATGTCATTTTCATTTTTCCTGAAAATTCAATCTCAGATTGAATATAATTTTAATCAAAATCCCACATTTCTTGGTATCTATACACAATGGAATTTTATGCAGCCATGAAGAAGAACGAAATGTTATCATTTGCTGGTAAATGGATGGAATTGGAGAACATCATTCTGAGTGAGGTTAGCCTGGCTCAAAAGACCAAAAATCGTATGTTCTCCCTCATATGTGGACATTAGATCAAGGGCAAACACAACAAGGGGATTGGACTATGAGCACATGATAAAAGTGAAAGCACACAAGGGAGGGGTGAGGATAGGTAAGACACCTAAAAAACTAGCTAGCATTTGTTGCCCTTAATGCAGAGAAACTAAAGCAGATACCTTAAAAGCAACTGAGGCCAATAGGAAAAGGGGACCAGGAACTAGAGAAAAGGTTAGATCAAAAAGAATTAACCTAGAAGGTAACACCCACGCACAGGAAATCAATGTGAGTCAATGCCCTGTATAGCTATCCTTATCTCAACCAGCAAAACCCCTTGTTCCTTCCTATTATTGCTTATACTCTCTCTACAACAAAATTAGAGATAAGGGCAAAATAGTTTCTGCTGGGTATTGAGGGGGGGGAGCGGGAGGGGGTGGAGTGGGTGGTAAGGGAGGGGGTGGGGGCAGGGGGGAGAAATGAACCAAGCCTTGTATGCACATATGAATAATAAGAAAAATGAAAAAAAAAAAAATCCCACATTTCTTTTAAATTTGGCAAGTAGATTCTATCATTCATAAGAGAACAATGGACCAAAACCAGCAAAGACACTACTGAAGAAGAAAGTGGAAGAGGCCCTTGCTCTACTAAATATCATGACTCGTTATGAAGCAATCAGGACAGAGTGGAACTTGCACAAAATGGCCAGCAGAAAAAATACCAGAAACAGATCCACACAAAGTGGCAATGCAGGTAGGTGAGGAGAGAATGGGGGTTTTAAAAAACAGGACCATTGGTTATCCATATTGAAGAAAAATTATTAGATCCCTATTTCACTACAGATACAAAAATCAATGAGGTCAACATTTTTATTGTATTTCCTTCTAGCCTTTTTCTATGCATACTGTTATTTGTAATTTTAATCACAAATGTTTTAGTTGTTTTTATTTTAAGTTAATGTAAGCACTTCCCACATTCTTTTCATAAGGAATTATATATATATATTTTGGCAGTAATGGACTCTACCCCTGGAGTCATCCCCAGTCCTTTTTGCTTTAGTTATTTTTCAGATAGGGCCTAAAATTCTGTTACTCCTCCCACATAGCTGAGATTATAGTTGTGAAACACCATGCCTGGCTTATTCTCTGAGATAGAATCTCATTAACTTTTTTGCTTAGTTGGCCAAGAACCGAGATCCTCCTGACCTAAGCAGCTGGGATTACCAGGTCCAGCCTCTTTTTGCAATAATTTCATTGGCTCCTAATTTTCTATTGAATAGATGTAACAGTTTTTCTGACTGATTACTGACAGCTGGACAGCTTGGTGGTATTCAACTTTTTGACATTATGACTAGTATTGAAAAAACCATGACTATGCAGTAGGTATTTCCCTCCTACTGCCACCCAAACTAGGTTTATTGCTAAAACTATGAAAATTGTTTTGTCCTCCAAGTTTTTATTTTAATAGCTACCAGTTATTACGCAATTATTTGGCAATACTATGCTAAGAACTTTATATATATTAGTTCATTTAATATAACAGTCTTGAGAGAAAAATAGTATCTTTGCTTGACTGAGGAGAAAACTAAGGTTAAGTAATCTGCACACATTATATCACTAGTAGGGGGTTTGGAGTATTGCTCAGAGTGCTTAGAATGGGTGAGGCTGTGAGTTCAATCTCTAAGCACCAGGAGGAAAAAAGGAACGTTAAGATTATACCACTATTATGGCAGAGTTGAGCTATGAATTAAGGACTATTGGACTTTAAAGTGCATACTTTTATAGTTTTTTGTTTTGGGCTATCTTTTTTGTTGTTCTTACTGTTGTTAAACAAAGTTAAAAAATTAAAGTCTGAAAACAAGAACAAAAAAGAACCAAGTCCAACCTCCCCCAAGCCTCAACTCTCAGGTGACTCACCTTCTCGTCTTCCTCTTCTTCCTCTTCACTGGACTCCACATCATCCATGTCCTCTTCTAGAGCACTAACTCGAGGCTCCAGCTGCTCAGCTTCCTCTAGCACATAGCGTTTCTACAGGTAACAGTGAAAGTTAGAGGTCACTCCCATCTCCCTATGCCCTGAAGCTCCAACATTCAGCTTCTGGGATTGACAGAAAAGCCATGGAAAAACACCTGTGGTAATTTCATTATAGTTTGAGATTTTCCTAAGGAGTAAAATATACCTGGAATCTACTTTTATGTTGCCATATGAACACAAACACAAACACAAAGCTGACAGGAACAAGATCATTTTCCATTGGTTCTATTTCCTGTTATCTTATACTTTTTATTTTTATTTATTCATTTATTTTTTGAGGTGCGTGGCTTGAACTCAAGGTCTACACCTTGAGCCACTCCACCAGCCCTTTCCTGTGATGGATTTTTTTGAGACAGGGTCTTGTGGAACTATTTGCCTGGGATGGCTCTGAACTTTGATCCTCCTGATCTCTGTCTCCTGAGTAGCTAGGATTACAGGTGTGAGCCACCAGTGCCTGGATGTCATTTTATAGTCTTAAGGTTACTGGAGTATTAATCAGTATATGTGTAGCCAAAAATGTGAAGCTCATTTTTCTGGCTTTTATTTGATAGGATTAAAAGTGGGTCACTCCACAAAGCCACCATTACAAAAGATTCTGCAAGGGATCCTGCACACAGAAAGTGACACCCAACTTAACCATGAAAAGGCAGGCAGCACCAAACCACAGGATAAGAAAAAGCAAGACAGTAGAGAGTAACATCAAGTTAGGTACACACAATCAAACCTTCAAACAACTAAGATAACTAAATGGCAGGAATCACCACATACCTATCAGTACTAACACTTAATGTCAATGGACTTAATTCACCCATCAAAAGACACCGTTTGACAAAATGGATTAAAAAAGAAGATCCAACAATTTGTTGCTTACAGGAGACTCATCTCACCGACAGAAATAAGCATATGCTTAGGATGAAAGGCTGGAAGAAGATTTACCAAGCTAATGGCCCCCGAAAACAAGCAGGAGTAGCAATACTTATCTCTGACAAAGTAGACTTCAAACCTACATTGATCAAACGAGACAAAGAAGGACATTCCATACTAATAAAAGGGGAAATAGACCAAAAGGAAATAATAATCATCAATCTGTACGCACCCAATGTCAATGCACCCAATTTCATCAAACATACCCTAAAAGACCTAAAAGCATATATAAACGCCAACACAGTGGTTGTGGGAGACTTTAACACTCCATTATCATCAATAGATAGGTCATCCAAACAAAAACTCAATAAAGAAATCCAAGATCTAAAATATGCAATAGATCAAGTGGACCTAGTAGATGTCTATAGAACATTTCATCCAACCTCTACACAATATACATTCTTCTCAGCAGCCCATGGAACCTTCTCCAAAATAGATCATATCCTAGGGCACAAAGCAAGCCTCAGCAAATATAAGAAAATAGAAATAATACCGTGCATACTATCTGACCACAATGCAGTAAAAGTAGAACTCAACAACAAAAGTAAAGACAAAAAACATGCAAACAGCTGGAAACTAAATAACTCATTACTTAATGAAGAATGGATCATCGATGCAATAAAAGAGGAAATTAAAAAGTTCCTAGAAGTCAATGAAAATGAAAACACAACCTACCGGAACCTATGGGACACAGCTAAGGCAGTCTTGAGAGGAAAGTTTATAGCCATGAGTGCATATATTAAAAAGATTGAAAGATCCCAAATCAATGACCTAATGATACATCTCAAACTCCTAGAAAAACAAGAACAAGCAAATCCCAAAACAAATAGAAGGAGAGAAATAATAAAAATAAGAGCTGAAATCAACGAAATAGAAACCAAAAAAACCATACAAAGAATTAATGAAACAAAAAGTTGGTTCTTTGAAAAAATAAACAAGATCGATAGACCCCTGGCAAACCTGACTAAAATGAGGAGAGAAAAAACCCAAATTAGTAGAATCAGGAATGCAAAAGGGGAGATAACAACAAACACCATGGAAATCCAGGAAATCATCAGAGACT
Organism: Castor canadensis; assembly: GCF_047511655.1. Classification (NCBI taxonomy): domain Eukaryota; kingdom Metazoa; phylum Chordata; class Mammalia; order Rodentia; family Castoridae; genus Castor; species Castor canadensis. The sequence goes on from NC_133392.1 coordinate 121,638,822, forward strand.
ACTTTGAGAACCTATATTCAAATAAATTTGAAAATCTAAAAGAAATGGACAGATTTCTAGATACATATGATCATCCAAAACTGAACCAAGAGGAAATTAATCACCTGAATAGACCTATAACACAAAATGAAATTGAAGCAGCAATCAAGAGTCTCCCCAAAAAGAAAAGTCCAGGACCTGATGGATTCTCTGCTGAATTCTATCAGACCTTTAAAGAAGAACTGATACCAACCCTCCTTAAACTGTTCCATGAAATAGAAAGGGAAGGAAAACTGCCAAACACATTTTATGAAGCCACTATTACACTTATCCCAAAACCAGGCAAAGACACCTCCAAAAAGGAGAACTATAGGCCAATCTCCTTAATGAACATTGATGCAAAAATCCTCAACAAAATAATGGCAAATCGAATTCAGCAACACATCAAAAAGATTATCCACCACGACCAGGTAGGCTTCATCCCAGGGATGCAGGGGTGGTTCAACATACGAAAATCAATAAACGTAATAAACCACATTAACAGAAGCAAAGACAAAAACCACTTGATCATCTCAATAGACGCAGAAAAAGCCTTTGATAAGATCCAACATCATTTCATGATAAAAGCTCTAAGAAAACTAGGAATAGAAGGAAAGTTCCTCAACATTATAAAAGCTATATATGACAAACCTACAGCCAGCATTATACTTAACGGAGAAAAATTAAAACCGTTCCCTCTAAAATCAGGAACCAGACAAGGATGCCCACTATCTCCACTCCTATTCAACATAGTACTGGAATTCCTAGCCAGAGCAATTAGGCAAGAAGAAGGAATAAAAGGAATACAAATAGGTAAAGAAACTGTCAAAATATCCCTATTTGCAGACGACATGATCCTATACCTTAAAGACCCAAAAAACTCTACTCAGAAGCTTCTAGACATCATCAATAGCTATAGCAAAGTAGCAGGATATAAAATCAACATAGAAAAATCATTAGCATTTCTATACACTAACAATGAGCAAACTGAAAAAGAATGTATGAAAACAATTCCATTTACAATAGCCTCAAAAAAAATCAAATACCTAGGTGTAAACCTAACAAAAGATGTGAAAGACCTCTACAAGGAAAACTATACACTTCTGAAGAAAGAGATTGAGGAAGACTATAGAAAGTGGAGAGATCTCCCATGCTCATGGATTGGTAGAATCAACATAGTAAAAATGTCGATACTCCCCAAAGTAATCTACATGTTTAATGCAATTCCCATCAAAATTCCAATGACATTCATTAAAGAGATTGAAAAATCTACTGTTAAATTTATATGGAAACACAAGAGGCCACGAATAGCCAAGGCAATACTCAGTCAAAAGAACAATGCAGGAGGTATCACAATACCTGACTTCAAACTATATTACAAAGCAATAACAATAAAAACAGCATGGTACTGGCACAAAAACAGACATGAAGACCAGTGGAACAGAATAGAGGATCCAGATATGAAGCCACACAACTATGAGCAACTTATCTTTGACAAAGGAGCTAAAAATATACGATGGAGAAATAGCAGCCTCTTCAACAAAAACTGCTGGGAAAACTGGTTAGCAGTCTGCAAAAAACTGAAACTAGATCCATGTATATCACCCTATACCAAGATTAACTCAAAATGGATCAAGGATCTTAATATCAGACCCCAAACTCTTAAGTTGATACAAGAAAGAGTAGGAAATACTCTGGAGTTAGTAGGTATAGGTAAAAACTTTCTCAATGAAACCCCAGCAGCACAGCAACTAAGAGATAGCATAGATAAATGGGACCTCATAAAACTAAAAAGCTTCTGTTCATCAAAAGAAATGGTCTCTAAACTGAAGAGAACACCCACAGAGTGGGAGAAAATATTTGCCAATTATACATCAGACAAAGGACTGATAACCAGAATATACAGGGAACTTAAAAAACTAAATTCTCCCAAAACTAATGAACCAATAAAGAAATGGGCATGTGAACTAAACAGAACTTTCTCAAAAGAAGAAATTCAAATGGCCAGAAAACACATGAAAAAATGCTCACCATCTCTAGCAATAAAGGAAATGCAAATTAAAACCACACTAAGGTTCCACCTCACCCCTGTTAGAATAGCCATCATCAGCAACACCACCAACAACAGGTGTTGGCGAGGATGTGGGGAAAAAGGAACCCTTTTACACTGTTGGTGGGAATGTAGACTAGTACAACCACTCTGGAAAAAAATTTGGAGGCTACTTAAAAAGATGGACATCGATCTACCATTTGATCCAGCAATACCACTCTTGGGGATATACCCAAAAGACTGTTACTCCAGAGGCACCTGCACATCCATGTTTATTGCGGCCCTATTCACAATAGCCAAGTTATGGAAACAGCCAAGATGTCCCAGCACTGACGAATGGATTAAGAAAATGTGGTATCTATACACAATGGAATTTTATGCAGCCATGAAGAAGAACGAAATGTTATCATTCGCTGGTAAATGGATGGAATTGGAGAACATCATTCTGAGTGAGGTTAGCCTGGCTCAAAAGACCAAAAATCGTATGTTCTCCCTCATATGTGGACATTAGATCAAGGGCAAACACAACAAGGGGATTGGACTATGAGCACATGATAAAAGCGAGAGCACACAAGGGAGGGGTGAGGATAGGTAAGACACCTAAAAAACTAGCTAGCATTTGTTGCCCTTAACGCAGAGAAACTAAAACAGATACCTTAAAGCAACTGAGGCCAATAGGAAAAGGGGACCAGGAACTAGAGAAAAGGTTAGATCAAAAAGAATTAACCTAGAAGGTAACACCCACACACAGGAAATCAATGTGAGTCAATGCCCTGTATAGCTATCCTTATCTCAACCAGCAAAACCCCTTGTTCCTTCCTATTATTGCTTATACTCTCTCTACAACAAAATTAGAGATAAGGGCAAAATAGTTTCTGCTGGGTATTGAGGGGGGGAGCGGGAGGGGGTGGATTGGGTGGTAAGGGAGGGGGTGGGGGCAGGGGGGAGAAATGAACCAAGCCTTGTATGCACATATGAATAATAAAAGAAAAATGAAAAAAAAAAAAAAAAAACAAAATAAAAAAAAAATTCCTTCAAAAAAAAAAAAAAAAAAAAAAAAAAAAAAATAAAAGTGGGTCACTGTGGAAGAAATGATTCTCTGAATTAATTGTGAGCATTATCTACCAAATACTTTTATACAACTGCCTTATTGCCCTGAGCAAGTTTATCTCACCCATTTGTCAATGGGTGTAATGCAGTTGAGGTCTTTCTGATCCCTTTGTCTTTCTTTTTTTAAGACAGGGTCTCATTGGCCAGGAACTTGCTCCATAGCACAGGCTGGCCTTAAATTCAAGATCTTTCTGTCTCAGTGCTGGGATTAAAGGTGTGTTCCATCATGCTGGAGACCTTTCTGCCTTTTTTTTTTTTTGCTTTTAAATAGATGAAATTGGCATAATTTTTTTCTTCTTTTGAGGTGCTAGGGAATCAAACCTAGCACATGCTAGACAAGTGCTCTACTACTAAACTTCAAACTAGCCTTACAATGTTACAATGTTCTATAATCATTACCTCTCTCTGAGTTAAACTTTTATCAGGTTTGGGATGTAGCTCAAGTAGAAGAGTGCTTGCCTAGCATGTGTGAGGCCCTGGGTTCAATCCCTAGTACTTAAAATAACAATAAGAAAACCACCCCTTCCCCACTTTTAAATCATCCCCAAAAAACTGCTCCACACCCATTATGTAATCATTCCTCATTATCCTCTTCCTGAATGTTATATTTAGTACTAATCACCATGGTTTGCCTTGTCTGGATATATTATATAAAAAGAACCAAACAGTATGTGACTTCTGATCTTCAAAATACCCCTTTTGGCTTTTATCTAACTAGGAATCATACATTTTAAAGCAGATGTTATATAACAAATTGTTTCAGAATTACTGAGTTGCAGGAGCATCAAAAAGAAACCTGAAGTAGATAACCGACCTGTTGGGGTTTCCTTGGTTGCTTAAATGTGTAAGAATTTGTTTTTATCACCTATCTACAAACTACCTGAGACCTTTTAGTTAATGCTATCAATCCTGACAATAGATAGACATATACAATCACAGAACAGTAGAGCTGAGTGAGCCAAAGACCTGTAGTCTTGAATCTATTCCAGTGATTTTCACTGTTTTAAAGTTTTATTGAGGTTTAATTGATAGACCATTAATTATACATTTTTAAAGTATACAGTTACAAGTGTTGACATGCATTGCATACAACTGTTAAACATTAGCACAAAAACATAATGAATATATCCATCCTGCCCAAAAGCTTACTTACACCATTTTAAATCTTTCATTCCTTTCTCCCCACTCCTTCACCCTGTCCAGAGGCAACCAGTGATCTGTCACGGTGGTTTACACTTACTAAAATTTTATATGAATTTTTTTGGTCTTTTTTTTTTTTTTTTCACTGCATGATTATTTTACAATTCATCTGTTATTGTGTGAATAATTCATTTTTATGGCTGAGTAGCACTTTGTTGTCTGCATGTATCACAATTTATCTATTTACTTGCTGGTGGACATTTGGATTGCTTCCATTTCTGACCATTACAAACAAAGTAGGCTGTGCATCTCTACTCCAAAAGCTGACACCTTTGACACCTTTTGTGCATCATGCTAGTGTCGTGCACAGGATGGCTCAATATTGGAGCATTTTAGGTTAGGGATAAAGTCTTTGTAAATAGGCTATGTAAATAGTCCAATAGAACCTTTTTCAGATTGGGTTGCCTTATTGCCTTATTATTAAGCACAAATTCTTCATTTGTTCTATATTTAAGACCTTTGTTATTTATGTTGTGTAAATACATTTTTCCAGTGTATGGCTTGCTTTTTATTTTGTATAATACTCAGTTCTGAAAAGCAGATAGATGTTTTAAATCTTGTAAAAGCCAATACATTAATTTTTAAAAAATTCGTATTTTTGTGTTTTATTACAGAAATATTTGTCAAGCACAAGGAACCTCTTAGAAATTTTGTAGTCTTTGCATTCACATTTAAGTCTAATAATATTTATGTAGTAAGATTCCCCTTAAGTTAATTTTTATATATGGTGCGGACTAAGAGTAGAGATTCATTTGTTTGTATATGTTGTTAAATTGTTCCTGCACCACTTGCAGAAAAGACCATAATTCCTCAACAGTATTGCCTGACATGACTGTAGAAAACCAACTGTCTACATATGCTGGGTTTAACTTTGGTCCTTTTACTTTGTTTTACTGATCCATTTGCTTATCATTGTGATACAACACTGTATTGGTTTCTGTAGCTTTATAATAAGTATTTTTTTTTTGGATAGTCTAGGTCCTTTGCACCATGATATAAATTTATAATCAACTTGTCAAGCTTTACAAAAGACTGTTAGGATTTTAGTTGGGATTGCTCTGAAGAGATAAATTTGGGAAAACTGACATCTTAACAATATTAGATCATGGCATGAGCTACAACATCAAAGCAGTGGCCACAAGGGAAGGAACTGGTGGTCTACAGTATACTGTGTTGCCAACATTTTCTGGATACAGATATTCAGTAAATTATATGACATAGGCTTTGTGTGAGATGATTTTGCCCATCTGCGCATGTTTAAGATAGGCTATGCTAAATCACAACATTCAGTAGGTGAGGAGTAGTAAACACATTTTCAACTTACAGTTGGTTTACTGGGACATAAGGAGTACTTGTATACTCCTCAATTGATTTTCTTCAATTTCTCTCAGTAACGCTTGGTATGTTTTATAGATTTAATTGCAAAAGTCTTGCGTATCTTTTGATAAAGTTATCCTATTTTACTTTTTTTTTTTGTGCTACTGAGCCTTCAACTCAGGGCCTACACCTTGAGCCACTGCACCAGCCCTTTTTTGTGATAGGGTCTCATGAACTATTTCCCCAGGCTGGTTTCGAACCTCGATCCTTTTGATCTCTGTCTCCTGAGTAGCTAGGATTATAGGCGTGAGCCGCTGGTGCCTGGCCTACTTTACATTTTTTGATGCTGTTGTAAATGGTATCTTTTAAATAAACTTTCAAACTGAAGTTGTTCATTGCTAGTTAATAGAAATATAAATGATTTTTGGGCTGGGTGTGGTGGCTCATTCCTATAATTCCAATTACTGGGAGGCACTGCAGTTTAAAGTCAGCACAGGCAAAAAGTTAGCAAGACCCCATCTGCACAAATAAGCTCAATGTCATGGTACATGCCTATAATACTGGCTGTGTGGGAGCCAGAGGTAGGAGGATTGTGGTCCTAGGCTGGTCTGGGTAAAAAGACCCTATCTAAAAAATAACCTAAAAAACAGAAAGAGTTGGAGGTATGATTCAAGTAGCAAAGTGCATGCCTAGCAAATGTTAAGAGCCCGAGTTCAAAACCCCAGTACCACCAAAAAAAAAAAAAAAAAAAGTTTTTGTGTATTTTCCTTGTATTCCACAATTCTGCATAAATAGAACAGAAAGCACATCAGTGGTTGCTTAGAGGAAAGGGGTGGGAGGAAGAGATTCGCTATCTTGACTATAGTGATAGTTTCAAGGGTGTATTCATGGTAAAACTTATCTTATACTTTAATTGTATATAGTTTATTTTTCTGTCACTTTTACTGCAACAAAGCCATTCAAAAAGAAAAAAAAAAAAAAAAGCAAGCCCAGTTTGGTAGCATATGCCTGTAATCTCCAGCACTTGAAAAGGTAAGATAGAAGGATCATGAATTCAATGCCAGACTGGGCTACAGAGTGAAAACTTTCAGAAAAACAAACAAAACTTCCTGCTCCAGTGTAATACATAACCTAAAAAAATACTGGGTTGGGATATTTGGGGCCATCTCTACTTGTAACTCTCAGTATCTCTAAAACAGACCTACAGAGCAGTTTAAAGACCACTTAGGGAGTCTGATATTCCTTTTATAGCTGGGGAACACAGAACGTTAGCTCCTTTAATTTCATGTTCAGTCCTCTCTCCCATTATAGTTAGCCCATTCCCTTTCTCCCTAAGATAGCTACCATAGATACCATACCTGTTTTTCCTTTGTATTTTTCAACAGTAGACTTAAATCATAAACACAATCTTGAGGGCAGAGACACAGGTTGATACAGGAAGTTTAAGGAATTTGCTTAGTCTCTCATTCCTAGTCCTTTGTAGCCTTTTTTACATGAAGATCAAATTGAAAATAGCTGGTCACAAGTTTAAAAATCACTACTCTAGCTCTATTATCCTTGATTTAATACCCCCAAAAAGAAAACTTTCCTATGTTAACTATTTACTTTTAAAGCTCTGTCCTTCAAATACTTTATCTGCTTTCTTCTCTCTCCCCATACTCTATATAAAGACTACTTACTAAGACAACCTATAAGATCCAGGGCTTCAGTGTTTCAATAGGTAAGTAGGCTTGAATATTTGCCCGTCTTGGAGGGTAAATGTGGCCCTGAAAAAGACCTCTGTCTCTCACCTGTAGCCGGGGCAGAATGATATCACAGACTCTTTCACTATGCAGTAGCTCATCAATGAACTCATCTACATGCATCAGTTCAAACTCTGAAAGAAAAAGTCATTAGCTCAAGCAACCTGGAAATAACAGGTTTAGATAACGAAAAAGTAAAAGAATTCTAAGACTTTATAAGTGGCATCTACATATCACGGCTCTTTAGGGCTGAATGGAGCTGTCACAATTAGCAGGAGACACAAACACAAAAGCAAGCACAACAGTCCTGAATTTTTATGGTGATTTTGAATAGATCCTATAACTCAAGTTAATTTTAATATGTCACATAACTCAAGTGTAATTTCTCACATAGTATTTCTGAATATAAAACATATCTTTTATGACACATGGTGTGACAGCATTTTAGAATTTCCATAGTACACATTACCTTAGTTTAGTGGTTCTTAAGTACAAGTGATTTTTGTGCACTTCCATTACCTTACTTACAGGAAGTAATACTTGTGTTTAGTGGGGGAGTGGCCAGAGATGCCGCTAATTATTCCCTAATGTATAAGACAAACCCCACAGCAAAATATCTGGCCAAAATATCAACAGGTTGAAAAATCTTTCTTAGTTTGACCTAACAATCATGAATAACAGCCAATGGCCATGACCACGTCCATCTTGTTCACCAACTCATTTCCAGAATCTAGCACAGCACCTGCCATACCACTGACAATATATACTTATTCAATGAACAAATAAGTTAACCGAAGTTTAAAATAATACAAGTTGAGCATCTTTAATACAAAAGCCAAAAATGTGAAATGCTCCAAAATCTGAAGCTTTTGAACATGGACACGACATGCAAAATGTTTCAAATTTTGGAGAATTTCGGATCTCTAGGTTAAGGATATTCTTAAAGTTTATGCAAATATGCCAAAATCCAAGAAACTGAAATCAGAAACATTCTGGTCCCAAGCCATTTTCGATATGGGATACTTAACCCTTACCAAATTGTTAATCTTCTACTACTTATAATGATACATTTGGTGGGGAAAGGCAAACATTACTATCTTTTATTACAACACTTAAGTGAAAAATGGTTTTGATTGTGTTACCCCAAATCCTTCCTTAGCATAGAAGGCATCTCTTCATAAAATGCATGGGGCTGCACCTTTGGCTATTCTTACTATTTTTAAATAGGATTCCTACATAAATAAGAAGCTTGTAAAAAGAACTGTGAAGATGTAATATATGGAAAACTTAATTTGTGTGGATGGGTTAGGGTAGCTTTTACAAAGAAGTCATTCTGGAGCTAGATTTTGTATGTGGAGCATGTCTACAGGGAACATATGATATAAGGCAGTAACGAACATAAGATTCAATTGGGAAGGGTGGCAACCAAGGGCTGACTGGGTAATGCCAAGCAGGAGCTAATAAAAGAACTAATACTCTCCATGAGAGAGATGGACTATTTAGTTGAAGACAGTAATAACGCAGATGGAGAGGAACACTCAGTGTATATGATAAAGCAAGAGTACAGATACTGAGGAAATAAAACCTGGCTTAAGAATAATATCCAGAGAATTGGCATCATACTCACCCCCATTTCGATTCTGGCTCTTGATTTTTCGATAGTCATTGTACAAAGGCTCCAAGTACTTGTAGCAATCAATTGCAGTGCCTGTCAGCCTCATGTAAAGTGCCCCCAACATGCGGACATACCTGACAGAGAGATGACAGTGAAACAACGGGCCATCCTAAGAAGTTCCTGAGTTTTATAACTGGTTTTTATAATGACAGTAGCAGATAAAGGTGTTTCTTTTCCTTGGCAGCCAAGAAAGCTGCAATCATTTTTTTTTTAAAGTGGTCTGGGGCTTGAATTCAGTGCTTTGCACTTGCTAGGCAGGTGCTCTACCACCAGCCTGAAAGCTGCAATTTGTAAGGTAGCATAGAGGAAAAGAGCTAAAATATGGAGACTTGCATTAAGTTCCTATTCTATCAATTACTGGCTGTATGAACTTGATACACACTCTTCAACTTTCAGATACATTACCTATAAAACTTACTTCACATGATTATCCTAGGACTCAAATGAGATACTGAATTTTTTTTTTCTTTGTGGTACTGGGGTTTGAACTCAGGGTCTACACCTTGAACCATTCCATGAGCTACTTCACCAGCTACAATAATTTTTGTGACAGTATTGTAACAAACTCCATAAGGTTTCAAGTTATGGATGCTGAGACTTACTGTACATACATTATAGGTATGGTACAAGCTTAGAGTACTGAGCTCTATGTATCCTGAGCATTCAGTTTTTCCTCAAGGGAGCACTCCTTGGAACCATATACCCACAGATACCATGGGTCTACTATATAGTTAATTAATCTGGGAAATCCTATTTGGAGGAAAAGTCACTAAGACTAAGAAAGTAAAGTAGAAGGTTAATACAATTAGAACAGACAGAATACAAGTTCAAGGGCTAAAGAGCAAATACTTGGAGTGAGAACTCTCTGTGGAAATGAGATACACTGCATTCATCTTTAAAAAAAAAGAAAAGCCCAATTCTGAACCACTAAAATTGAAGCTTTTATATTAGTTAACATTGCACTCACTTGAAATCTTCATTTTTAATGAACTCAACAATGATATCCTTCTCTGGTTGAATCTGTAGCATCTTCAAGGTTAAACACAGAAAGGGTGTTGGTTTTATGTTTCCACCATAGACACCACCCACAAACCTCAACTCCATGGCTTTGTCGACTACAAGTTCCGCTAAAAAATCAAAAACATATACAGTGACATCTTAGACATATTATGCCTATGCTTTTCTTGGTTGCAAGTGGGGACAGTTCAAAGTTTGGAGCTCCTAAATAGTGAACAACAGTTTTTGTTAGAACAAGGATGTATTAATTATAGTAAAATAATGACAACTAATATAAACTGAACGATTACCGTATGCCAGATACTCTACCAAGCACCTCATATAATCTCATTCATTCTTTACAACAAATCATGGGAAAAGTTCGGGCATTGTTCTTAATTCCAGGTAAGGAAAATAAGAGCTAAGAAAGGTTAAGTGCTTTTTGCTCAAGATCCACAGCCAGAGTGCTACTGGACATGAATTTAATGCCAGAGTTTTAACAAACATCAGAAGATTCCTAGGAGGCTTCTCTAAAGAACTTACATTAGATACTATGACCCCAACGTGGATATACTGGAACTGACTCAGATTTAGGGACAGTACGAACTTGGTTATGGGCATAACATTCCTTTAGAACCTTTGGGATGCTACTGCCATGGAGTTCTATCTCGATCCCTGACCTTAACACTGTTTGGATCCCAATATGCTATCACTAATATGAATGACTGAACCTAAATCAGGCACTCTTCAGAATAAGGTAAGATCCTATCAGACTCGTGTCCTCAATGCTTAACACAAGTCTAGACACACAGAAGACACTCAAATTTTCCTGGAAGACTGACATGCTCCCCTCCATACTACCCCCAGGTATCTGTCCTACTCTTACCGCATTGGGAGCAATGGGTCCTAAGGCAGCCTAAACAGGGTCTGCGCTCTCCCACTCACCGGTGAGTCCGAAGCACTCTTCTTTCCAGTACTTGGACTCATAGATTCGCGTCCGAATGATCTTCTCCACTAGATACTGCGGATTGGTCCCATGGATGCTGTGTGCATCCTTTACTGTACGGTTCGCCATTTCAGAACGCCTTCAATTCTATTTCCGTCGGCTCCTTTACTGCGTCACATCCAGGTTTGAAAAAAAAAAAAAATGTAAAGCGATGGAGACAGGTGGCGAAACCTTGACTATTTAAGCGACCATCTTGGAGCCGGAAACTGCCCTGTTTGGAACTTCCGTAAGTAGCGCACTAATCGAAACAATGATGGCTGCCTAACGCTGGCGGAAGTACGTCATACGTTCCTTGATGGGCGGGGCGGACTTGCTCGTGACGCAATGCGGAAGCAGCCTGGGGGCGGGGCCACGCCATTTGGCGCGAAATTTTCTTTTCTCCACCTTCTTTGGATTCTTAGACTGGCAGTAACAGTGTCTGCTGCGCGTGGCTGGTAGCTGCTAAGGGGGTCCAACTGGAGCAAGTTAGAGTTTCTGCAATCCCTGGAGCTCCCGAAGCGGTGGCGGTGGAACCCGAGGCTTACGGACAGCCTAAGGAAACTTTGGCGCCCGGTGAGTGCGGCGGCCCGCGGGGCCAAAGAGAACGTTCTGTATAGACGTACTCATTGATTCATGCAACTGACATGCACCACGCGCCTTTTAAGTGGCAGGCACTGCTCTAAGCCTGATAGGAGAGGTCCTCTTTTCCACCTCCCGTTTCCTAAAAGACTTACTGCTCTGCCAGAGACTGAGCTGCTTCAGGGGAAGCCGGAAGCCCACGGCAGAGAAGCGTGCACTCAGCGTCCTGAGACCCTCAGCCAATGGTCTTAGCCTTTCCTTCCATCTTCTTTGCCTTTGAGAACCTCTTGCATCCTTTTCCTGCGGAGCGGATGCTGTTAATTCGTTTTACATGTGTAGCAATTGCTCCAAAAGAGAGACTTGTCTAGGTCACTTTTTGTGACTAAGCGTGCCAGGGCTTCTTTTCTTCAGACGAGCTCTTCTTAACTGCTGGGCTTCCATCCACCTTTACAGAAGAGAAGTCCAGTGGCGCCCTTTCTACTTCCTCTGGTCCAACCCAGAATACAAGGGCCTTCTGTCGAGACAATAAGATTCGAGATTCTTATTCTGGTCTACTACCTGTGAAACTGCAGTGTTTAGGTTTGAGTCTAGTTATTCGTAAAATAGGAATACCCTCTTTTCTGCTGTTAGGGCCTAGAGTTTGCAATGAGGGCATGATTTACCAAGTCTCTATCAGGGTGTTTTTTCTTTTTTCTTTCTGTACTGTGGTTTGAAATCAGGGCCTACACCTTAAGCCCCTCCAGCAGCCCTTTTTCGTGCTGGGGTTTTTTCGAGATAGGGTCTCGCGAACTATTTGCCTGTGCTGGCTTGGAACCGCGATCCTCCTGGTGTCCGCCTTCTGTATCAGTTTTTAACTGTGATAAAGGGCAACATGTGGGCTTTTAGAGGGTTTGTGAGTTCCCTAAAATTGAACGCAGCTTTTTGTGTGAATTGACAATTCTAATGTCAAGTTACATTTAAGAAGTAAAACCACTGACCTTTACAAGTGAATGCAAAGGAGTGTGGGAGTGGATTTACCTTTTTTCCCCCTCAGTTAATATTTTATAATCCTAGAATAGTGTCTGGCACACAATAGATACTTAATGAATAATATTGGCTGACTACAAGGAAGATTATATTATCTCCATTTTTGGGGTAAGGAAGTGGACCCCTTATTTAGTGGCTGGGAAGCCTGACTTACTGTAATAAGCCATCAGAAGCAAGCTCTCTCAGATGTAATAACATTATGCAGTTTACCACAGTGTGTTGAAAGGTGAAATAGTTAATGTTAGAAATGAGAGAACCAGTGCGTGGAATGGATAGGCTTATACACCAGTAGGGTTTATTGTGGACAAGTAGCCCTGTGGAGGGGGTCCCCAGCAAGAGAACTGAAGCCCCAGGGAGGTCACTGGATGGGATTATCCTCAGTGAGTCTCTGACCCTCACTGGTCATTCCTTTTGGGCCGTCTGGAGAGTTTTCAATAAGTTACCTTTAAAGGGGAAGGGGTCCAGTTCCAACATGGCTTCCTTTTGTTCACACTGATAGTTAAGAGCATAGTCATTGGCACCTGGCTATTTAGGGTTTTACTTAAGCTTGTGCCATCCTGTATAGAATTTCACTTAACAAATATTTATCATTGAGCACCTACTTAACACTTAAGCATTGTTCTAGGATTATTTGTAAGAATTAAATGAGCTAAATGTGTGAAGAGTTTTGCCTCAACCTTCTGTCATACTAGCTCACATATTTGCTTTCATTTTTATTTGAACTCCTTTATCTGTTGTTCTTGGGTGTGGCTCCTAGACTGTGTAGTGTGCATATTCCAGATGTCTGGTATCTGACATCAAGACCCTGTACTGGGTGTCTCTTAGAAACCAAATTCTTCATTAGGCCAAGTCAGGCCTGCAAGTTCATTCACCATTCTTCTTGGGAAATCTCTGTATTGAATGGTGGATAAAGTGAAATGTTGGGTGAAGGGTAAGAAAGAGCAAAAAAGTCATTAAACTGTGTATTTATCATTTATGCACTTTTCTGTATGTATGTTATACTTCAATTTAAAGTTCAAAAAATTATAATCAGGAGTCCTGACAAGGCAGCAGAAGGAAATCATAGTAGATCTAGGCTTGTTATACTTTTGGTATGTAATTTCTTTAGTTTGATATCATTTTGTGAGATTTCCCCACATTGTTAGTTAACTGTTTTGCTGTGACAAAATACCTGAGATAACAACTTTTAAAGAGGAAAGATTTATTTTGGCTCATGGTTTCAGACGTTTCAGTCCATGGTCACTTGGCCTGTCACTTTGGGCTTGAGGTGAGGCCTAATGTGGTGGCATCAGTTGGCAACCAAGGCTTTAGCACATGGCCTTTGGAGGATATTTTAGATCCAAACCACAACAGTGCAAAAATGAAGCTGGGTAATTCCATTCCTCTGTTGTGCTGATATTGATAGGTAGCAGTTAGACATAAGCCATGCCCATAAGATGAGACAGGGAAATTATATTATTTTAATAAATATTTAAAGGACCAGACTTTAACATTGAAACAAGGAGATTCCAAAACAGCTAGCCCCCTCCCATTTTTTAGATGCTAAAGTTACAAGAACTGGGAGATAAAGAGGATCCTTGGATGGGTGGAGAAATAATCATGCCTAGGAAAGGGAAGTTCTAAAGTACACCTATTGTCTCTGACTTGGGTGGGTTGTGGGTGTGATTTGGGAGGGTGACCACTCCTTTTTTTTGTCAGCCGTCTCAGCCAACCACCCATTATCTTCAGCCATGTGTGTTTCCCTCAACTCTCCAATATAAAACTAGGAGTTGGGGACCACCATTTTGGGTTTTTGCTCCCATTTCCTGCATGGGGAACATGAAATGCTTCTCTCTTTTCAACTCCCTGTTCCTCTCCTAATAAATTTTACTGTTACTTCTACTAAATCTTTGTGTCTTGTTTGAATTCTCCTTCCGGACACAAGAACCAAGGTAATTTTCCGGACCACTTTTTCCGGTAACAATATGAATATTCTGGTTCATGTCTTTTGCTTGTTTGTATATATTTCTAATGGAATTGCTGGGTCATAAGGTACATGTATGTTCAGAATTTGTTAGTGGCAAGTTTCTTCAGTGTTCCAAAGTGCTTATACTGAAAGGAATAGGATGTCTCAGTGGACCCCCACCCCCCTGTTGGAGAAACCAGTACCAAATGCCCCCTGTAGATAAGATAAGCAGAGCAGCAGGGCTCGGCTCGGGCATATAGAATGTGAGGAATGTGAGCAGGTTGCGAAAGATGACGGGATGTACGTGCAAGATGTGCTCTGCCTACTTGCTCAATGTTGATAACGTAAATACGCGCAAATGCTGACCTTTTACTCTATAGGCTAGGAAGTACACGTACTCTTAAATGGATAGGCTGGAAATGTATGTGGTGTTACAAAATCATTGGCTATGTGCCGCGTGGGCTTTTGCTGTAACAGCAGGTAGTGGTCTATATAAGATCTCCCCTAAAGAGGCTCAGGGTCGTGTTTTCCTAACCGGTCCTGCGTGTCCATGTGGGAGCTCGACCCTGGCTAGCCAGCCCAATAAACTCTGCTTTGTTGATTGCATTCACGCGTGGCTCTCTGTCTCTCGGGGGTCCTAACATTTGGAGGCCCCAGCGAGATTCTATTTTCTCGAGAGACAGAACTTGCCTGCGAGAAAGCAGGTGCGATCCCAAGTCCTAGGCGTTGGGAGGGGATCCAAGACCCTCATTTGGAGGAACTTGAGTGTTCCATTTGGGCCGCGGCAGGGATTCAGCCAATCCCCAGGGAGATTCATTCTGGGAATCTCGCTAGGAGGACCACAGGGTCCTATTGGGAGAGGCTTTCCTCTCATTTGGGCTCGAGCATTTTAGGAACCCTGGCGCCAGTTGAAGTACTAATTGAGCTAGTTGACCGACCACCCGTCAAGTGGACGCCTTTCGGCCTGATATCCAAGTTGGACGGTGAGGAGGTTGAATGGGGTGTGCACCAGTGTGAGAGAAGGACCGGTCCGAGCGAGTGCTGGAGAGTGTTGTGTGTATGTGGAATTATTGTTGCCTTTACCCTTTTTGCTCTATCTCTCTTGGTGTTTGATTCTCCTTCCACAATGGGACAGGGACAAACAACCCCAAAGTCTCTGATCCTTTCTCACTTTTCAGAAGTTAACCTTAAATGCGGGTCTGGTCATCAAGAAGGGTAAGTTCGACACCTTTTGTTCTGCAGAGTGGCCCACCTTCGGAGTTGGATGGCCCATTCAAGGTTTCCTCTCCCTAGACCTGATCACTAAGGTTAAAGCAGTCATTTTTCGGCCAGGCAATCAAGACCATCCAGACCAAGTCCCTTACATTTTGGTTTGGGAGGATCTGGCGAGGAACCCCCCCCCCCCCTTGGTTAACAGCTTTTCTGACTCACCCCTTCAGTTCGGCTCCCGGGGCTAAAACCCCAGTCACGCCCGCCTCGGTCATAAAGGAGGAGGAGAAACTTCCTCTTTCCACCCTGACCGGTCCTCAGAATAGGGCACCTCCCTTACCATCTCCGGTCTTACCAGAGAGTTCCCCCCTTTACCCATCCCTCGCAGGGGCAGAGGAAGATCGGCCGCCTCCATACGTGACTCCCCCTGGCCAAGCCAGTGCCCCGGAGGAGGAAATTTCCTCATCCTCCTCAACAGGGCTGGCAGCAGGAGGAGGAATGGGTCGAAGACTTCGCCCCTGAGGGATCCGGGAAAGGGAGGGGGAAGACGGGCCCTCCTCATCAACACAGGGGGAAGAAACTGTCCCTACACTTCCAGTCCGGATGGTAGGCCAAGGGAGACCGGGAGCGGGACAACAGTTTCAGTACTGGCCCTTCTCCTCCAGTGATCTATATAACTGGAGGACGCAGAACCCACCCTTTTCGGAAGACCCCAAGTGTCTCATAGATCTCCTGGAGTCCATCATGCATACACACCGTCCCACTTGGGATGACTGTCATCAGCTGCTCAATACTCTTTTTACGACGGAGGAACGAGAGCGCATCCTCAATGAAGCAAGGAAGAACGTTTTGGGGGATAATGGGAGACCCACAACTCTCCAACCGGCCATAGACGAGGCCTTCCCTCTACGCCGCCCTGATTGGGATTTTGGGACCGCAGAAGGTAGGGAGCGTCTCTGAATCTACCGCCAGACTCTTATGGCCGGTCTCCGAGCGGCCGCTAGAAGGCCCACCAACTTTGCAAAAGTAAAAGCAGTCGTCCAAGGGGAAAACGAAAGCCTGGCTGGTTTCTTAGAGCGCCTCTATGAGGCATACCATCAGTACACCCCTATTGACCGTGAGGTGGAGCTCCACCAGTCTGCTGTGGTACGCTCATTCATTAATCAGGCAGCTCCAGACATTAGGAGAAAACTCAA
Organism: Castor canadensis; assembly: GCF_047511655.1. NCBI lineage: Eukaryota > Metazoa > Chordata > Mammalia > Rodentia > Castoridae > Castor > Castor canadensis. Next base: position 121,655,870 of record NC_133392.1, read on the forward strand.
TAAACAGGAAAACTTAGGGGAAATGACCATTAGGGAAATGCTACAATTAGCAGAGAAGGTCTTTACTGCCAGGGAAACTCCAGAAGAAAGGGAGGAAAGGCGGAGAAAGGAAGACAGGGAGGTACAGGAGAAATTGAGAAAGGAGGACAGGGAGTTCCAGGCTAAGGAGAACCGAAAGCAACAAAGAGAAATGGCCCGTATTTTCCTAGCGGGTGTCCGGGACAAACCCAGGGGAGGGAGCCACGCCCGGACCCCTGAAAAGGAACACTGTTTTTACTGTAAGGAGACTGGGCACTGGAAAAGAGAGTGCCCTAAGTTAAAGGGAAGAAGAGGGTTTGGAAGGAGACCGGGGGATAACAGGGAAAGGGAACGAGCAGTAGAGCAGGCCAGAGTCCTCCTAGCCGGAGAAGAGGACTGAAGGAGACGGGGCTCGGACCCCCTCCCCGAGTCTTGGGTAACAGTACATGTGGAGGGGAAGCCAATGGGATTCATGGTGGATACCGGCGCCCAGTATTCAATCTTAAACAAGGCACATGGACCTTTGAACAAGGAACGAACAAGTGTCGTTCAGGGGGCCACCGGTACGCAGTTATGTTCATGGACTACCAAAAGAAAGGTAGATTTAGGAAAACATCAGGTCACACACTCCTTCCTGGTCGTCCCTGAGAGCCCCGCTCCCCTGCTCGGACGGGACTTACTCACCAAAGTAGGGGCCAGTATCTATTTTGAACCAGATGGAATAATTGTGACTGATCAGGAGGGGAGCCCGATACACGTCCTGACCCTATCATTGGCTGACGAGTATCGGCTGTTTGAGGACCGACAGGAGCCAGAAGGGGACATAGCCCAATGGCTAAAAAGGTTCCCCAAGGCCTGGTCAGAGACTGCGGGAATTGGGCTCGCCAAGCACCTCCCTCCCGTAGTTATACAATTGAAGGCTTCCGCTCTTTCCCATTCGGGTGAAACAGTATCCTATGCCTGAGGAGGCTCGAAGAGGCATAGCCCCTCATATCCGCAGGCTATTAAAGGAAGGAATACTGCGGCCTTGTTGGTCTGCCTGGAATACACCTCTGCTCCCCGTCCAAAAGCCAGGAAGCAAGGACTATAGGCCTGTGCAAGACCTGCGAAAGGTAAATGAGCGGGTAGAGGACATTCATCCCATCGTGCCGAATCCCTGTACCTTGCTCAGTCACCTACCATCCTCACAAGTATGGTATACAACCCTTGACTTGAAAGATGCCTTCTTCAGCATTCCATTGTCAGAAATCAGCCAGCTGCTATTTGCTTTCGAATGGCAAGAGGATGGGGGCCAATCCGGACAGCTCACTTGGACCAGACTGCCGCAAGGATTTAAAAACTCTCCCACCCTGTTTAACGAGGCCCTGAGCCAGGACCTGGAACCCTTTCGCCGGAGCCACCCGCGAGTCACTCTATTACAGTATGTTGATGATTTACTGTTAGCGGCAGAAACCCGAGAGGAATGCAACAAGGCTACTGAACACCTGCTAATGGAATTAGGTGAGCTGGGATATCGGGCGAGTGCCAAGAAAACCCACATCTGTAAAAGGTCAGTGACATATCTGGGTTATCGGATCGCAGATGGGGCAAGGTGGCTGACTGATGCCATGAAACAGACTATTTTGGCTATCCCATCCCCCACATCCACTAGGGGAGTAAGAGAGTTCCTGGGCTCTGCAGGATTCTGTAGACTCTGGATCCCGGGATTTGCGGAGATAGCCAGACCCCTATATGAGGCCACCAAAGAGGCTCCGGATTGGAGATGGGGGGAGAAAGAACAACAGGCCTTTGACTAGCTAAAGGACGCGCTTTTACAGGCCCCTGCCTTAGCCCTGCCAGATCCTACAAGACCATTCACTCTATTTGTAGATGAAAACAAGGGGGTAGCCAAAGGAGTCTTGACGCAACAACTAGGTCCTTGGAAGAGGCTGGTGGCATACCTTTCCAAGAAATTAGACGCAGTAGCGGCAGGATGGCCCCCCTGCCTTTGTATCATAGCGGCCATCACCATGCTAGTGAGAGAAGCCGATAAATTAACCTTTGGACAGGCCCTCTGGGTCACAGCCCCTCACCCGGTGGAGGGAATCCTTAAACAACCCCCGGGGAAATGGATGACGAATACCAGGCTCACTCATTACCAGGGGCTCTTGTTGGATTCCCCTCGGATCACATTCACAGATCCCGTAACCCTGAACCCTGCCACCCTGTTGCCTAACCCGGAACTACAGACACCTGTCCATGACTGCAAAGAATTCCTCTCCGAAGTTACACAGGTACGGGCTGACCTAAAGGATACCCCCCTGTCCGGCTGCAAATTAAACTGGTACACGGATGGAAGCAGCTTTGTCCAAGATGGAGCCCGAAGGGCAGGGGCAGCTGTAGTCGACCAAGAAGGAAATACGGTATGGAGCAGTGCCCGTCTACCCGGAACCTCAGCCCAGAAAGCGGAATTAATTGCCTTGGCAGAGGCCCTGGAGAGGGCAAAAGGAAAGCGAGTCAGTATCTACACCGATAGTCGCTATGCTTTCGGTACCATCCATGTCCACGGGACCATCAATCGCGAAAGAGGATTCCGCACAGCAGAAGGGAAAAATCTAAAGAACCTGGCCGAGGTCCAGTGTCTATTAATGGCAGTGGAAAAACCGAAGGCAGTGGCAGTGATGTATGTCCCAGGCCACCAGTCTGCCAAGACGCTGGAAGCTGTCGGTAACAACAGAACAGATCAAGAAGCAAAGAGAGCAGCAATGGTGAGTCCTTCCATGGTCGCGGCTGTAGACGTGCCTGTCCCAGAGCTCCCTTCGCTACCCCCCCCCCCCGCCCCGACCAGAATACTCCATGGAGGATTTCACCTGGATGAGAGCCCACTCCCCCATTAGAGAAGGGGAAGACGGATGGAGAAGCGACTTGGAAGGCAAGTTAATTCTGCCCGAAAAACTCGGACGATTCCTGTTGGCTAACTTACATAAGTCCACCCATTTGGGGCGGAGAAAATTGCTAGACCTGTTGACATCTGCGCAGCTCCGATTTCCGAACCAGACCGTGGCAGTCCGTCACATTGTGGAAGATTGTGCCAGCTGCACAGTCATGAAACCAGGACGAAGGGAGGGGCACCATACAGGTACTCGGGAACAGGGGAGGGCTCCGGGAAGAAGTTGGGAAGTGGATTTTACTGAGGTAAAACCAGGAAAATTTGGGTACAAATATTTGCTGGTATTCATAGATACCTTTTTGGGCTGGGTGGAGGCTTTTCCTACAAAGAGCGAGACGAGTCAGGTAGTAGCTAACGCCTTACTAGAGGAAATCATACCCAGGTACGGGGTGCCCGAAGCAATTGGGTCAGATAACGGTCCAGCTTTCGTTAGTAAAGTCCTGCAGGGACTAGCCCAGGCTATGGGGGCCAATTGGAAGTTACATTGTGAATACAACCCCCAGAGCTCAGGGCAAGTGGAAAGGATGAATAGGACACTAAAGGAGACTTTAGCCAAATTGGCCCTGGAGACTGGCGGTGATTGGGTGACACTCCTTCCCTTAGCCATCTTCCGGGTCCGGAACTCCCCTTATGTCCATGGGCTAACCCCCTTTGAAATCCTGTATGGGGCTCCACCCCCCATCATTCAAAGGACCTTAAGCCCGAGACTAGGTGATCTGGCCCCACATTATCTGATTATGCTACAGGCTCTAGTTAAAGTACAGTGACAAATATGGCCTCTAATTCAAGCGTACCATACTGCTGAGAGGACCCCGAACACGGAACATGGCATAGTCCCGGGTGATACGGTATGGGTTAAAAGGCATCAGTCCAAAACCCTAGAGCCTAGATGGAAAGGACCTTATGTTGTACTGTTTACTACCCCTACCGCCCTCAAGGTTGACGGCATCGGACCTTGGATCCATTACTCCCACGTGCGTCAAGCCAATCATCAAAAACAAGAAGGGGCTAAAGAGTGGACTGTACGGCGGCACCCAGACAACCCGTTAAAGCTGAAGCTCTTGCGGCCCCAAAAACATGCAGAGTCTTCAGGAGCCACCACGGATGAATTGGATGATCTTCCTGATCCTGCTCATTGCCGAGAGCAGGAGCTTTGCCGAAACCAACCCTCACCAGCCTTATAAACAAACCTGGATACTCACTGATGGGGAGACACATACCACCCTCAATGAGACTACTTATACTGCCCCATTGGGAACTTGGTGGCCGGAACTACAATTCTGCTTCAGAGACATCAATCCTGCCTACAGGGCCACTGCCCCGGACTCAGCTCGACGCTATGGTTTTTATGCTTGCCCGGGCCACAAAAAGAGCAAAGACTGCGGGGGGATACAATACTCTTTCTGTAAGTCGTGGGCATGTGTCACATCCAACGATGGTGAATGGAAATGGGGAGTATCAAAACCAGACCTGCTCACATTTGCATTTGTAAATGGGGCACCGGGGGGAACACCATGGGGAAGCAGATGGGGGGGGGGGCTAAGCCTTCCGATTTTCAACCGCGGTTGCTGGCCCACAGATCTAGATAGAATCAAGGTCACTTTCACTGAAGCTGGCAAAAAGGACACCTCAGGATGGATGCAAGGAAGGATATGGGGAATTGTATTTTATAAATATGGTAGACACGCTGGCTCGACCATAGTAGTCAGATTGAAAATTGAGCCCACGGGGCCACTGTCCACAGTAGTAGGCCCTAATAAGGTACTTAGGCCGCCCTATGTAAAGCCACCTCCCCGACCTTCCACAGCTTACCACCTTCCCTCAACCTTAGCCCAGGCTAATGTCACAACTCCAAGACCATCAGGAACCAGCCCTCCCCTGGTGAGGCCCAGTCTCATGACCAGGTCCAAAGACCCCCTCTGGGACCTGGTAGATGCTGCATTCCTGACGTTAAACTACACCAACCCTAGCATGACTACCTCCTGCTGGCTGTGCTATAATGTGAGGCCCCCATTCTATGAGGCAATAGGGCTAAATGTCACCTATAATAGCTCAACTAGTGAAAACCCCACCCAATGTTCCTGGGGAAACCGTAAAAGAGGTCTGACCATACAACAGGTAAGTGGCCAAGGAACCTGCTTAGGAAAGGTGCCAAGGGGTAGACAAGACTTATGTACTGTTATTAAAGCCAATCAAACCTGGGGCAGCACTATTAACTGGATAGTTCCAAAGGACGAGGGGTGGTGGCTATGCTCACGGTCCGGACTCACCCCTTGCCTGTCAACTAAGGTGTTTAACAGCTCTAAAGAATTCTGTGTCATAGTGGCTGTGCTGCCCCGCATCCTCTATCATTCGGAGGAGAGTCTATATTCATACTGGAATACAAAAATGGTTGAAAAAAGAAAAAAGAGAGAACCTCTTTCCACACTAACTATTGCTACCCTACTCAGCCGAGGGTTAGTGGGGGCAGGAACCGGCATAGCCTCCTTGGCCACCCAGCATAAAGGGATGTCTTCGCTGCGCGCAGCCATAGATGAAGATATAGAGAGAATAGAAACCTCCATTAGCCACCTAGAAAAATCCCTTACTTCTCTGTCTGAGGAAGTACTTCAAAACCGACGAGGTCTGGACTTGTTGTTCCTCCAAAAGGGGGGACTATGTGTTGCTCTAGGGGAAGAATGTTGTTTTTACGCCGACCATACCGGAGTTGTTCGTGACTCCATGTCTAAACTTCAAAAAAGCCTAGAACAAAGAAGACGAGAAAAAGAGGCCGGGGAAAGCTGGTTCGAGTCTTGGTTTAACCAGTCCCCATGGTTAGCTACCCTCCTATCTACACTGGCAGGGCCAATAATAATCCTCCTATTACTTGTTACCATAGGACCCTGGATTCTAAACCGACTTATGACCTTTGTCAAAAGTCGAATTAATACTATCCAACTTCTGGTCCTCCGCCAACAATATCAGGCTCTTCATCCCCTTGAGAATGATTCCTCAATTTAGGCCATAAGAAAAGGGGGGAATAAAAGGAATAGGATGTCTCAGCGGACCCCCACCCCCCTGTTGGAAAAACCAGTACCAAATGCCCCCTGTAGATAAGATAAGCAGAGCAGCAGGGCTCGGCTCGGGCATATAGAATGTGAGGAATGTGAGCAGGTTGCGAAAGATGACGGGATGTACGTGCAAGATGTGCTCTGCCTGCTTGCTCAATGTTGATAACGTAAATATGCGCGCAAATGCTGACCTTTTACTCTATAGGCTAGGAAGTACACGTACTCTTAAATGGATAGGCTGGAAATGTATGTGGTGTTACAAAATCATTGGCTATGTGCCGCGTGGGCTTTTGCTGTAACAGCAGGTAGTGGTCTATATAAGATCTCCCCTAAAGAGGCTCAGGGTCGTGTTTTCCTAACCGGTCCTGCGTGTCCATGTGGGAGCTCGACCCTGGCTAGCCAGCCCAATAAACTCTGCTTTGTTGATTGCATTCACGCGTGGCTCTCTGTCTCTCGGGGGTCCTAACAATACCAATTTATATACCCTTGGGCAGTGTATGAGAGTTCTGACTATTCTGTATCCTCACCATACTTAGTATTCTCCTAATGATTTTTAAAACCAGTTCATTCATTCTGACCTAGAAATTCAGATGCAGTTATGACAGACAAAGACAAAATATCAAGGTCCCTTCTCTTTGAAAGTTAACATTCTTATGTGGGAAGCACAATAAATGGAAAAGTAATGTAACAGTCTTTGTATATAAGTATAAATAAATAAATACGTAGTATTATATAGTAATATAATGGGACATGGTCCTGGGGGCTAGGTAACTTTTCCACTGATTATACAGTGAGGCCCCTCTGAAGGAGTTTCATAGGAGCTGAGACCTGAGCAATCCCTGCAAAAATGCAGAAAAGTGAACAGCAGCTGCCTAAGTCTGAGAGCACTAAAGACCTTGATCTGTTTGAATTTTGGAAAGCCAGGCACGGAACAGTGGAAGAGAAAGTTAGGTTCTGGTAACTGCCTTCTCAGCCCTTTGCCACATTTTTCTGGTTTCATCGAGCATGGCCCGTTGGTCTCTCAAAAAAGGAATTTAAAGTTTTTATCTTGACTTGTTTTTTAAATGTCTGCAAGTTAAAATATACTCTGCATTTAAAGGAAGTGAGAGCATGGCTTTTAATGCCCTCTGGTTTACTTGAGTATCTTCTAGGTATTGAAAGAGTCCTTCCCTATGCTAGTTTTTGTTTTGAAAAAATGAGGTTATTCTGCAAGTAAAATCAAATGTCATAGTCAAAATGACAAACTAGGCCATTTATTTTACAGTTAGATCATTCAAGAATTACAGAAGTTTTGCTGGGAGATGCTAATTTGCTATCAAGCATTCAGTGATACCCCCATTTTTTTATATGAGGAAAATTGTTGAGTACTGTAGTGTGCTTGAATCTTTTCTTTGTAGTTCAGTAGTATATTTTGCCAGACTTCATTGTGGAAAAGGCAGAAAGTTCCAAGTTTACTTGACAGTTCCGTGTTACATCATCTATTGAAAGGAACATATTGAAGGTAAGTTGGTATTAGGTATTTCCTTAAACTTTTGTTTAGATTCAAGGACTTCTATTTAATTTTTGCGAAAAGATTTATCTTTTACTTGAGCAAGTCTTTCATTTGTCTTCTCTTATCCATTTCTTTGGTCTTTGTTCATATCTACCCTGTACTTCATTAAAATTAGATTGATTTTAGTAGTGACTTTGTGAATTGCAGTCTAGATGTACATAAGGCAACCATGGTTTGTTTTTGAGGAGTCTGGGGTTTGAACTCAAGGCTTCCTGCTTTTGGGATAGGTACTATGCTTAAGCCACACCTCCAGCTCCAATCATGCATTTTTGTGAGCAGTTTATTTACTAATAATTCAATGTCTTTTTGCTATTTCTTGAAAGTTTACTATTTCAAAAGAAGAAAATTTTAGGGGTCAAATGATTCCCAAATATAATGTAGGACAGAATGCCAGTGAACAGATTGTTTAATTTGAATGTTGATAATGCTATTTTAATTCTGTTTTCAACATAGGCTGAAATTATTGGTCTCCCTATCAAGTAATTCAGAGTAATTTTTTCAGCTGGATTTTTTTTTTAAACCCCAGTTTTGCCATATTTTAGCTTCATAAGAAAAGTAGGAGATTCAGAGGGAAGACTTAGTGTTTTTTATGTTACTTACATTTAAGATAATGGATTGGAATTGTTAGGACTAACAGATTGCAGTGTTCAAATCCTTTGTAAAAAGGACTTTCAGTCATATTCCTGTTTTTGTCACTAAAAATGTCTTTTTCTCCATGTGCTGTAATTGAATCTATTCTCATGAAACAAGTGAGTATCCAGCTACTCACTACTAATGTGTGGACCTGCCAGGTGCAAAGAAAAATACCCCTTCAATTGTCAGAGCAGTACAGGTTAGTCACATGTTTTTTTTTTTCCTTTTTTTTTGGTGGGACTAGGATTTGAGCTCAGGGCTTCACACTTGCAAAGCAGGCATCCTACCTCTTGAACCACATCCCCAGGCCATTTTCTGTGGTTATTTTGGAGATGGGGGTCTCAAATTTTCCCCAGCTGGCTTTGAACTGTGATCTTCCTGGTCTCCCAAGTAGCTAGATTTACAGAAAGTTGCCATGGGCTCATGGTAGTTTTATTTTTTTTTCCCTGTGAGAGGAATGACAGTTGATAAAACCCATGGACATTCCCCCAAATGCTGCTTGCATGCTTTTGTCTCCATCCTTTGGAACTCCTAATTTCAGTACATCTTATCAGTGTCTACTAATTGTTCAGTATTTAACTCAGTAATTCCCATTAAGAAGCCATACTGCCGAGTGTCTCAAGATCATCTGCCTATCAAGCATGAGGCTCTGAGTTCAAACCCCAGTGCTGCCAAAAAAAAGGGACTCTGAGCTTTTTATAGGTTCTTTTTTTTTATACGCTGCTTGGGTCATTTCTCCCCCCTGCCCCCTTTATAGGTTCTTATTGGTTTAATACCTGACAGAGAACAATGTATTAAGTAGATTTTTGGAGCAGGGAGATGGAATAGGAGCTTTCTCTGTCCACTCTACTCATCAACCTGGTGCCTCCAGGAATGGTGCACCACTTTGGGGCCTTAAAAATGCTTGTAAAGCTGAGCTCCACTGGCTCATGCCTATAATCCTCGCTACTCAGGAGGCAGAGATCAGGATGATCCGGTCTGAAGCTAGCCCCAGGCAAATAGTTCCTGAGCCCCTATCTCAAAAACCCATCACCAAAAAGGACTGGCGAAATTGCTCAAGTTGTAGAACACCTGCCTAGCAAGCGTGAGTTCAAATCCCAATGCTGCCAAAAAAACCAAAAAACAAAAAAGCCCTTCCTTATTTAACAGCCATGGACTTTGTTCTCTAACTTCCAATGATTCTGCTAAGATGTTTGTATTATTAGTTGTCCTTTACTGCATTTGTATTTTACTCCTATCTGTATTAAAACTGATGTGATGACATCTCACTTTGTCAAATGTTGCACATCTATTGTGCCTTGTTCCTAGTAAGTACTTCTAAGCATTTATAGTTTATTTTCTTATGTATTGACCTTCTTGTTTCCCTAGGTGAGATGAAATAAGGCATAGTACAGGATGTACATAGATGATACTGAATTGCCTGTGTTCAGTCTTCATCAAGCTTGACTTTTTTTCTCAAGGAAAATATCACCTGAGTTTCAAATGTATGAGAGTGAGGAAGAGTAGGAAACAAAAGGCTGAACAGGAAGAGACTGACTGTGTCCTATAATCCATTAGAGCATTGCCAGAGAAACTGAGTGAGGACTTTTTTCACAGGAGCCATGGTATCCTACCCCACAAGGCAAAAGACCAGACAAACTTACTCATGGGTTGGCAGGCCATTGCTCGACCGAAAACTTCACTATCAAACCTACAAGTGAGTGATGAGGCCCTTTGGTGGGGTTGGGAACATAGTTTCTCAAGTTAAACTATTAATAACTTATTCCAGACTGTTTTAGTTACTATGGATTGAGAACTGAAGGACAGTTAGTTCCATATACATTGATTGTGAGGAGGGGTTTATGTGTTGCATGAAGATGGTAGCATAAACAGTAGTGATGGGCTAAGTTGTGGTGGGTGAGTAAAATTTGATAGTGTACAATAACACCATATGTACTTAAAGTGAGTTCAGTGTAACTTCATGATATCAAAATGGGACATGTTGTACTATGTCCTTCCTACTTCAATTTTAATAGGAAAGCCTTTTTTTGTTCTGAATAACAAATAATAAGGCCACCAGATTAATAATTCATGCTGAAATAATTCATCTTTCAGACATTTTGTCTGCTTTTACATATAACTTGGTACATTGAAAGGAGATTTGGCTGGCAGAGAAAAACTGTTTAGGGGAATTTCTGGTTCAAGAACACTTTGTATCCAGAGGATCTAAAGGGCTTTTCCACCCTAAGAGATTTCCTAACATGTTTTTGTGTTACTTCCTAGAGAAATGTGTGTGAAAGTAAAAAGTTGTTCTACTGAGATTCACGTCAAGGTTGGACAGTTTGTGTTGATAGAAGGTGATAATGATGAAAAACCCTATGTTGCTAAATTGCTTGAGTTGTTTGAAGACGGTGAGTTTGGGGCTGGAATTAGAACCATTTCTTACTAGGAATGTTTAGGAAACGGGCGTGAGGGGAGACTGCTGTGTCCTCTGTTCACAGGTGTGTGCAGAGGGTCCAAGACTATGAAGTAGGTCACATAAGCACTAGCTGTTCCCTCTTCCATCTAGAAATTTCTTCAGTCACATAGCAGTGTTGAGTAAAATAGAATTGGAGGGCTCAACAATTTATCTTTTCCATTATTTTTAGGAGTGGATGAGAATGGCCATTAAGACAGAATTTGGGGGATAGAGAGAAAGGATGAGTTTGGGAAGAAGGGAGAAGGAAAAAAATTAGGTGATTTGTGGTAATGATAGACATGTGTTTTTTAATTTTGACCTGATGAAGTTAGTAATAAATTTTGCAAGTGTAATTTCTTTACAAGGGAGGATATAAATTGGATTAGGAAGGTATATCAGTTGGTGTTCAGTCAGGAAAACAAAAACACTTTTGGTGTTTTACCCAAAGGGATTATAGATAGGGTTAAAAAAGCTAAAAGAACCAGGCATGGCAGGGCATGCCTGTAATCCTAACATTCAGGAGCCAAGTAATGAGGATCAGGGTTTAATGCCAGCATGGGTTACATAGTAAGACCCTGTCAAAAAGAAAAAAGAAAGCCTCTGACTGGAAAAATAGGTGATATTTCCTAGAGATCAGTAAGTGCTAGGCCAGAGCAACCAAAGGGAGTGTCTCTGCCCAGAGCTCACAAGCTCCTACTACCCACAGCCTCTCCTAATGTGCTGAGCACTGGGACGCTCCATAGCCCTTTGCAAAACAAGAGAGCACTCAGGAATTTGGAAATGGGGCAGAGCTCCAAGGGAAGAATTAAGAAGAAAGAGAGCAATTAGAAACAACACAAAACTGCCTCCCCTGAGGGACATAGGAGAGGAATGTCATAAGTTAGATAGTCTTATGGCAGTTCCTATGTCTAAGAGGAGGGACTGGCTAGAGTGAGTAAATAAAGATGTTTTATGACACACAGATAGGAGGGACATTTGACAACTATGGAGAGTAACCTCATCCACTAGGTGGAGGACAACAGCAGATATATGGGGCTTTGTTTATGGATTTAAGAGGCCTTGTGCAGTTCTCCATTGGATGGCTTTGGTTCCTCTTTGGAGAGTTAAGAAATGAAGATGGTGATAATGGTACTGTTGAGTGTGTCCTTCACTTGGACTTAATGCTGGTGTAAAGTGACGGTGTATTATAAAAATAAAACTGAAGATTGCAAGCCTGTATTTGCCAGATTGCTGCTTGAGTTTTTGCTAGTATTTTTTTACCTACTGTTTGATGCCTTCTTTATAATCATTAACTTGCAAAACTTCTTTACTGATGATTTAAATGCTGTGATTGGAATAAATCGCTTTTGAATTCCTTCCTACATTGATTTCTCCATCATTAGAAAGAGGAACAATCCATCATTAGAGAGAGGAACATGTGAAGAGGGTGGTTGTGGGGTGGAGTCAGATTGCTGCTGCTTGATCCTCACCTTTGACAAATTATTTAAGATCTTTGAAACTTGATATTTTTGATGTTACAAGTAGGGAGCCATACTACCTGCCTTTTAAAGTTATTATGAGGTTTAAAGAATAATACATACTGAAGACTTACCACTGTGTCTAGTGCACAGGAAATGCTCAGTAAAATGCACTTGCATTTTATTTAACCTTCCTCTTATCCTTCTAGATTCTAAACCTCATTTCAAGAAGCGTGCTCGAGTACAGTGGTTTGTTCGATTCTGTGAAGTCCCTATCTCTAAACAGCATTTGTTGGGCCGAAAGCCTGCTGCACAGGAGATATTCTGGTATGACTACCCTGCCTGCAATAGCAACATTAGTGCCGAAACCATCATTGGTCCTGTCAGGGTAGGTGGTGACTTTTTCCTAGGTTCTGTTTCGAAACTGACTTCTACCCGCCTCCTAAATTGCATGGCTTAGAAATATTACTGCTTCTAATTTGCCCCATTGGGAATGAATTTTTTTTTCTATTATCTTCTCTGCTTGTTTGCCTCCCTCATCTCAACAAATATTTATTGAGAACACTTAGCATGTGTTGGAAGCCTCCTAGAGGAGGTGACATTGGATTATGACTTGAGGGATAAGCAGGAATAAGCGGTGGGAAATGATATTTAGCTGTGACTGTGGCAGGCATAAAATGTTGTGAGATCGAATACGCTTTGTGAAATGAGGACTTCACCCTGAGTAACTCAGTACAGACTGCTAGTTGCAAATTTTGTTAGGAGATTTTATAATAATTCAGAAGCTGATGAGCTGCTAGTTTGTAGGCTGAAGCGGGACACTGATTTGGAGACTAAATACACAGTTTATTCCTGGAAATGCTCAGGCCCCTAAAGGGGGATTAGATTGTAATGGGAAATTTGACCGTATGGTGATTAAGTGTTGGTTTAAGAGTTTGGGAGACTTTGGACAAAGGTAAGGAAGATTTAGAAGTTGAAGCAGCAGGCTGTATAGATTTGAAAGAACAAAGGGAAAGGCGATGTGTAGGCAGAGCACATTGGTGGAAATGAGCAGTATTGTCCGAAAGTGGTGCAAGGCCACTTGTGGAACACTGAGCCGAGGTAGAGTCAGATTTTAGAATGCATTGAAAAGTTAGTTTATGACATCTCACTATTAACTGTGGAGCAGAGGAGCATGTTTAGAGAAGTTTTTGTGGGAAAATTTGGCCTTGGTAAATAGAATAGACTGGAAAAGAAAGCAACATAGGGTGTGGCTATCAGCTAGGGAATGTCTAGAAATAATCTGGGAGTGAGATGATAGGTACTTGAACAAAGATGATAGTAGGAATTAAGAGGTGAAGCCAGTAAGCATTTTTAAAAAAATGAAATGAAAGGAATAATTTACTCTATATTTCATTGACATCCTTCAAAGTTATTAGTGATCAAGTGAGTAAATACTCAGTTTCTTTATCAGTATGCCTCTTTTTATATGAAAGGTGACATTCCATATACTTAAATGGGTTTTAATCATAGCTGTGATGTGTCTTCCTTGGCTCATTAGTCTTCATCTTCCTATTCATCTATATTTCCTAAGTACAGGTAGTGGCTTTAGCCCCAGAAGAAGTGTTCCCTGTGGATCTGAAACATGAGGAGACATTGTTTGTGAAACTATCCTGGAATGAAAAGAAGTTCAAACCACTGTCTCCAGAACTATTTGCAGAATTGCAGAAACTACAAAAAGGCAGCCCCAAGTACCAGAAACCCGTGGAAGCCAAGACTATGAAAGTAGAAAGTCCTTCTTTGACCACAGCAAAACATGTGGTTAAAAGGATTGAATCAAGTCACTCTGCTTCCAAATCTCACCAAACGCCTGCCCACCCTGTCACCCCCAATGCCAGGAAAAGGCTGGAGCTTGGTGGTAAGTTATGGAATAGGTTGCAGTGGACAATACTGGAGCTAAAGGAATACAGTATTGAGTTAGTGCAGCAATAGGCTAAGTATTGATTGGATGCATGTTTAAATGCATCACATGAGTTTTATCATTTTTTATCTTATTTATTTTGGTGGTACTAAAGTTTGAGCTCAAGGCTTTGTATTTGCAAGGCAGGCACTCTACCACTGGAGCCATATCCCCAATCCATTTTGCTTTTGCTATTTTTCAGATAGGGTCTTAATTTTTGCCCAAGTCATCCTGGACCATGATCCTCCTACCTATGGCCTCTGGCAGGCATGGCTGGGATAGTAGGCACATGCTACCACACCAGGTATTTTATTGAGATTGGGGTCTTGCTAACTTTTTCCTCTTGATTTCTGCCTGGCAAGTAGCTGAGAGTATAGGCATGAGCCATTGTGCCTGCCAAATTTTATCTTCTTAAGATGGCATTAAGAACACGCATGCACATTGTTGTGGAACTCTGGATCCCTTAAGCCATAAATCTCTCCCTTCCCCCATTCTTCAGTTCCTGGAAACCACCATTTCTTTTACATCTTCATGAATTTGACTACTCTAGGCAGTCCCTGTGAATGGAATCATAGAGCATTTGTCCTTCTGGTTTACTTCACTTGCCATAATACTCTCAAGGCTCATCTATGTTGTAGCATGTGTCAGAATTTCCTTCTTTTTAAGGCTGAATAATATTCCACTGTATGTATATGGAACATTTTGCTTATCCATTCACCTGTCTATGGATACTTTACCTTATTGCAACGATGCTCTCGTGAACATGGGAATAACAAATGTTTCTTGGAGATCTTTCTTGCGGTTCTTCGGGATATGTGCCCAGAAATAGGATTGCTGGATCCTATGATAATTCTATTTTTCATTTTTTTAACTCCCTTTTTGGGGGTGGTGATACTGGGGTTTGAACTTGACACCTCACTCTTTCTATGCAGGCACTCTACCACTTGAGCCACACCCTCTGTCCTCTTTTTCATTTTTAGAGAACTGCCATACTGCTTCCCATAGTGGCTGTGTCATTTTCCCAACAGCCATGTGCTAGGATTCCAGTTTCTCTATGTCCTTATCAATGTTTATAATTTTTTAATAGTAGCCATTGTAATTCATAAGAAGTGGTAGCTCATTGTGGTGAGGTGGTTTTCTTTTTTGAAAAAATTAAAATTATTTTAAATTCATAAATCATATTAATGGACTAAAATGTGATTTTTAAAATTACATACAATATGAATGATTAATCAAGCTAATTGACATTTCTTATCACCTCATTCGTTTGCTCTTAATTACTTTGAAATATACGTTGACTATAGTTATTGCCATGCAGTAGATCTCAAGTATTATTCCTCTGTCTAGCTGGAACTTTGAGAACTCCCCATTCCACTACTCCTCATATCCCCTAACTGTTGATACCCATGATTCTATATTCTGCCTCTGTGAGTACACACACAAGTGAGAAGATGTGTCTTCTGTGCCTGGCTTATTTATTTCATTTAGCGCATTGACCTCTAGATTCATCCATGTTGTCTCAGCATTGTGGTTTTGATGCACAGTTCCCTAGAGATTAGTGATTGAGCCCTGGAAATAGCTGTTTCTTAAAGTAACATTGCTTCTGGAGCCTCAGTGGAAAAGCTAGGAAACAACCATTTAAAACTCTTATTCATACTGATATTTCTTACCTGAACCACAGAGTCCTTTCCATATTCCACAATTATATCTCTGTTCTACTTCAGGAAGAATCCTTATTCCCAGCAGCAATCCTGATAGATAAAAAGTAATCCTATAATTGCTATGCCAGCCTTTATCAGTAATAAACTCACCAACTAAAGTTCAAAATTTATTTGTGGTTCTTTATCCCTTTAAAATATGTTCCACAAAGTGAAAGAAGTTACTTTGATGAATATTCTTTGTTTTGAAAATCATTATTGGTGATATAGTTTGTTTCTTTCATTTCTGTTTGTATTTAATTTTAGGGATTTTTTTCACCCCATCGTTTTAGTATTTTAAACAGATGAAACATTAACTTTAAGATTAGTGTCAGAGCTATTTAAAACACTGTACTCAGAGAAGCTTTACCTCCTTAGAGGCCTTCCATAGGTAAATTATTACTTTTATACGATTTATCAGGGGACATATGTATATTCGTACATGTATACCTGAATATGAACATGCATTTGTTTTTATTTTTCATTCTTAGTTAACCAGTAGGATACTACACTAACCCAGTAGGATAGATGCATTCTTTTCTGACTTGCTTTTTGTCCTCACAGTGAATCTGACAGTTTATGTATGCCTGTTGTGAGAGCTCAGCCCCACCCTATTATATTTGATTAATCCTTTGAATTTTTGTGTATGTGCCAAGTTCTTCAGGTTCAAATTGTTTGTGCTCTTGATAGCTCCTTAATGCAGTATGTGTTTTACAAGCTGAATAAAAATATATAAAATACTTGAAAAATGGAGAACTATTAAATCATAATACCACCTTCAGAAATTCCTGCAGTATTTTATGACTACTGATTACTGCAGGATTTTGAAAGATGGGGCAAGAAATTTAGACTTGATATGGTTACATAGTAGAAGGAGGATATTGTGAATCTTTTGAATGAATTATTTTGACAGAAAGGTAGGAAATGATTGAGGTATGAGGGAGGCCAGGATGTTGGGATGTGTTTATATTTATCTAGACATAAGTTATCCTCCTGCCTACCAAAAAATTGAATAATTTTAGTTTCATGTTAAAAGACATTAAGATCTAATCTTATATAACATTTTAGAGTCAGGCTTATTGAGGTATAATTTATATACTATAAAATTACCCTTTCTATATACAGGTTAAATACCTTTACCTGAAATGCTTTGAATCAAAAGTGATTTTTTGGACTTTAGAGTATTTGCATATGCATGATGAGACATTTTGAGGACAAGACCAAATCCAAACACAAAATTTACTTATGTTTCATATACACCTCATTCATCTAGCCTGAAGATAATTTTATATAATTGTAGTATGCCTGTATTTTGCCTACAACCTGGTAATTTCATGTCAGTACTCAAAAAATTTCAGAATTTGTAGCATTTTTGTATTTTTAGTTTTCAGATGGGAGATGCTCAACCTATAGTTCCGAGTCTTAACAAATGCATTAGATTTGTGTAATTACCATTATAACAAAGATGTAGAATGTGTTCTCTCCAAAATGTGTTCGTGCCCCCTCATAATCAACCAGCCTTTCCCTCTCTTGGCTCCTGGTTCCCAAGGATGTGTTTGTGGTCTCTTTGTCTTTTCTAGAATGCCAAATAGCTGAAATCACAGTCTATGGCCTTTTGAGTCTGATTCCTTTCACCTACCATCATAGATTTGAAGTCATCCATGTTGTCAAATGTTGTAATTTGTTCCGTTTTTATTGTGGAGTAATACTCCATTGTATGGATTTACCACAGTTTACCCATTCCCAGTATAAGGACATCTGGGCTGTTTCTAGTTTTGGATGATTGTGAATAAAGCCACCAAAGTGGTAGCTTTTCGGGCCCTGCCTGCTCTTGTCCTACACACCTTGTGCATGATTCAGTAGATCTTCCTTGTGGTCAGTTTTCCTGACTTATTGCCATTTTTTCTATGTTCTCCTCACATGTCCCCTCTCCTTTCTTTTTCACCTCTGTTTTACTTTCTCTCAAGGCCTATCTCAAAAGCTGTTTTTATTAGTCTTAGGTGCTTTGGAGGACTTACTTTGCCTCATATTGTAGATGTTTGTGCTTGTCATTTCCTCAGTTAGAGCAAAGTAGTTTTTGAATGAGGGTCAGGGTTGAGTCTCATTCAACTTTTTTTTTATTCTAGTACTTTAGTACTTGGTACATGCTGTTCTTTTTTCTTTTTCTTTCTTTTCTTTTGTGGTAATCATGTTTGAACTCAGGGCCTTGAGGTGCTCTATCACATGAGCCATGCCATGATCCCTTTTTTGCTTTTAGGGTTTTTCAAATAGGCACTTAGGCTTTTTGCCTCACTGGCCTCAAACCATGATCCTCCCAATTTCTGTTCTCCCAAGGAGCTGGGATTATAGGCCTGTACCACTGTGCCAGACCCCTGCTTTGCCTTTTTAATTAAATCAACTATGCCCATGAGTTGAAATGCTGGGGTTCTTGGTGCCCATAGTCCTGGTGAAGGTAGAAAATATCCAAATGTTGTAATGATTTCCCTCTAGAATCCCTTTTCTCTCTATTGGCAAGACACAGTCTATCTGGGCCCAGTGTCACTCAGCAGAGTCACAAGCATAAATTTCTCAAATGCCATTGAATTGATGGGAGGCTGGCAGTATCATCTCTGGTTGAGAACTGTTGTTTCTGATAGATTGCTTCAGGGAAACTCAGCTGCTGAACCTTTATTCATAAAAGCTGACTTACAGGAGCTGGGGATGCAGCTTAGTGGTAGAACACATGCTTAGCATGCTTAAGGCCTTGAATTCTATCTGCTACATCAAAAAATTAAAAAGAATAAATTTCATACAATAATAAAAGTCTCTTGAGGTTCCAAGTAGGAAAATTAATCGCTCATGAAATTTTGGAAGTCAGAAAATGATTAGAGCTGGAGGATGAAAGAATGGGATAATTTAAAATATATGTCTTCCTTATGACTTCAGTAAACAAATGTAGTTCTGATGAGAATGGGATCTCTACTGCACGGTATATTTCCACCTTGTCTGTGATGTCTCCTGTCTTAGGTTTTCCCAGGACACCTAACACTAGACTATCCCAGCAGACTTTGTGTGCCTCCTTAGATTCTTCAGAAAGGACTAAACGAAAAGCAGTGTTCCCTGAGACTACTTCACCTTCCAAGAGGGCTCAGCTGGATGGAATCAAAGCCTCATCTCCAACAATGAAAGCCTCAGAGAAAACTGGAGAAGTTCGACTCTTTTGTGCCAAGGATGACAAAAAGTCTTCATCTGAACGTCACATGACCCTGAGAACCCGAGTCTCAGTTGTGAAAACCATGGAGATTATTGAAGGCAATTCATTTATCCCTACCAGGGGAGACCAGAAGCCCTCAGGGATGCCTGCTGTGATTCTGAAACCAGAGTGTATCAGAAAGAGGTAACTAGGGATATTACCCTGTTGCACAAAGCAAATTGAGATCCTTCATAAAATGTGAAATGAGTGAATGGCTTTTAGTTAAAAGAAAAAGAGCAGTGAGGCACAAATGGGACTCACAGAATCACGGGAGAACTTTTCTAAATACAGATTTCTGAGCCCCTTCCCATACCTAGTTAACTCACCACTAAGCATTGGCCCCAGGAATCTATATTTTGAAATGTTCTTGGATAGTTCTTAAATAGTTCTTCACTTGGAGACTGTTGGCTATAGAAGAATATTTCCTAAACCTGCATTTCTTCAAGGTCCTGGATTTCATTAGTTGTGGCTCTTTGCCACATTGTGACTTTTTTTTTTTTTTTTTGTGGTGCCGGGATCGAACTAGGACTTGAGCATGCTAGATAACCACTCTATCATTGAGCCACATCTCCAGGCTCCCTGTCCCCCCTTTTTTTGAGACAGTTTCACTAAATTGATTAGACTGACCTTGAACTCACTATGTAGCATAAGCTGGCCTCAAATTTGGAGCTTCCTGCCTCAGCGGTCAGTCGAGTAACTGGGATTACAGGCAAGTGTCACCACATCCATCTTTAACAATCACTTTTAAAATCAGTTTGTTGGTATAATTGGAAGCCATTCTCAAATACAATAAAAGATGATACACCTAGAATAAATTTAGTCATTTGACACTACATAATATTTGTTGATAATGAGCTGTGTAAATAAAATGTGACAAGCTAGAAATTACACATTTCAGTATTTCCTAAGTAGAAATTTCCAATGCCTGGCCCATAATGGATTGCTCAAGAAAGGTTTTATATTGAGTATATATATATATCTGCATTTCTGCTAACATTGAACCTGGGTGGAAAGTAAATTCATGGATGGATTAGAAATTTTTTAAAAAGACACAAAAGTGCCTGGGATTAGTATATTATGTTCTATAGTCGGGAAGGTAATAATCTGATTTAAATGAGAAGTTTTAGGCAAACTCTGAGCTCTGGTTTGAGTCAAGCTATACTTAAAAATTTTTTCTTTCCAAGATAGCCATAAAGGATAAGAGCCTGTGAGACCACCTGACTGACTTCTAGTGGATGCTATAGATTCTTGGTGCCCAAAACTGCTTCCCCCATAACCTCCCTGTAATACCTTGCAGGGAGGCAAAAGAACCAGAAGTTCACACTGAAGCCATCTCTACTATCCAGCGTGTCTGCAGAAAGAGTTCTCTCTTGACTTTGAATCGGATTAGGCAGCAGCTTCGGTAAGACTATCTTTGGCAGGACTGCCATCTGTGATACTTGTAATCTTATCCTTTAATGCCTCTTCTGTTTGTTATTTGCTGATCCATTGAAAATCAGCTTTTACCTAGCATGTCTGGAGTTATGTTAAGTTTCACACAAATGTCATAGTTTGAAAGGTTTAAGAAGTGCTGCCCTGGGCTTATGTTGCTCCCATGGCCCCATAACTATCATTCCCAGCAAGACTTGGGGTGGGATGCCTAAAAACATTAACTTTGATAAACCTCAATTAAAATTTGGGCTTTTGTATCTGTGAACTTTGGGATGGTTATTTGTCCTTCCTTTCTAAGCTTCAATTCCTTAATGTGTAAACTAGGAATAATAATTTACAACTCACAAAGCCATCTAGGAATTAATGAGATAAATAATACCCTGAGCAGAATTTCTTAGGAGTACCCAAGTAGAACAAATCCTATATTGCATGGTGACAGGAAAGAGTAATGCCTCTAATCCACATCGATCTTTATCAAGTTCTCACAAGGATCAGAATATATGTTCCTACCATTCAGGTTTCTGGAAAAAAATAAAAGTGACCAAGAAGAGGAAGACTTTGTGCCAGCAGCAGAGGCTTCAGATTCTAGCAGCGAGGAAGAAGAGGCTTCTGCTCCAGCCCTTCCAAGGAGAAATCTTGGATGCGAGTCCAGGAACCGGCTGCCTTCCTCTAAGTCATCTGTACAGACCCCCTCTAAGACACCAAAGAAAATTGTAAGCTTCTTTTAGAATGTTTTCCAGAAAAATGGCCCTCTTAATTTAAAGGATAGGCATAATGAGATCAAATAATAACAGCAGAATTCCGCAGGCCTGTCATATTTAAAGCTATTCCTCCTGTAATGTCCACAGAGAAGCCAACCTAAGTGAACTGGAGGACTGAAAAATGAATCCATTTGAGGGTGATTTTTTTTCCTTGTTTTGTTATGTAGCCCAGACTGGCATTGAACTTGAAGAGATTCTTTTTTTTTTTTTTTTCCAGCACTGAGGGTTGAATTCAGGCATTCTGTTTGCTAGGTTCTATCACTTGAGCCATGCCTTCAGCCCTTGGCCTCAAACTTGAGATTTCAATTGCTGAAATCTTGAGATCCCAGGCATGTACCACCACATCAGGCTTGAGAGTAATTTTTTTTTTTTTTTTTTTTTTCATTTTTCTTTTATTATTCATATGTGCATACAAGGCTTGGTTCATTTCTCCCCCCTGCCCCCACCCCCTCCCTTACCACCCACTCCGCCCCCTCCCGCTCCCCCCCTCAATACCCAGCAGAAACTATTTTGCCCTTATCTCTAATTTTGTTGTAGAGAGAGTATAAGCAATAATAGGAAGGAACAAGGGGTTTTGCTGGTTGAGATAAGGATAGCTATACAGGGCATTGACTCACATTGATTTCCTGTGTGTGGGTGTTACCTTCTAGGTTAATTCTTTTTGATCTAACCTTTTCTCTAGTTCCTGGTCCCCTTTTCCTATTGGCCTCAGTTGCTTTAAGGTATCTGCTTTAGTTTCTCTGCGTTAAGGGCAACAAATGCTAGCTAGTTTTTTAGGTGTCTTACCTATCCTCACCCCTCCCTTGTGTGCTCTCGCTTTTATCATGTGCTCATAGTCCAATCCCCTTGTTGTGTTTGCCCTTGATCTAATGTCCACATATGAGGGAGAACATACGATTTTTGGTCTTTTGAGCCAGGCTAACCTCACTCAGAATGATGTTCTCCAATTCCATCCATTTACCAGCGAATGATAACATTTCGTTCTTCTTCATGGCTGCATAAAATTCCATTGTGTATAGATACCACATTTTCTTAATCCATTCGTCAGTGCTGGGACATCTTGGCTGTTTCCATAACTTGGCTATTGTGAATAGTGCCGCAATAAACATGGATGTGCAGGTGCCTCTGGAGTAACAGTCTTTTGGGTATATCCCCAAGAGTGGTATTGCTGGATCAAATGGTAGATCGATGTCCAGCTTTTTAAGTAGCCTCCAAATTTTTTTCCAGAGTGGTTGTACTAGTCTGCATTCCCACCAACAGTGTAAAAGGGTTCCTTTTTCCCCGCATCCTCGCCAACACCTGTTGTTGGTGGTGTTGCTGATGATGGCTATTCTAACAGGGGTGAGGTGGAATCTTAGTGTGGTTTTAATTTGCATTTCCTTTATTGCTAGAGATGGTGAGCATTTTTTCATGTGTTTTCTGGCCATTTGAACTTCTTCTTTTGAGAAAGTTCTGTTTAGTTCACATGCCCATTTCTTTATTGGTTCATTAGTTTTGGGAGAATTTAGTTTTTTAAGTTCCCTGTATATTCTGGTTATCAGTCCTTTGTCTGATGTATAATTGGCAAATATTTTCTCCCACTCTGTGGGTGTTCTCTTCAGTTTAGAGACCATTTCTTTTGATGAACAGAAGCTTTTTAGTTTTATGAGGTCCCATTTATCTATGCTATCTCTTAGTTGCTGTGCTGCTGGGGTTTCATTGAGAAAGTTTTTACCTATACCTACTAACTCCAGAGTATTTCCTACTCTTTCTTGTATCAACTTAAGAGTTTGGGGTCTGATATTAAGATCCTTGATCCATTTTGAGTTAATCTTGGTATAGGGTGATATACATGGATCTAGTTTCAGTTTTTTGCAGACTGCTAACCAGTTTTCCCAACAGTTTTTGTTGAAGAGGCTGCTATTTCTCCATCGTATATTTTTAGCTCCTTTGTCAAAGATAAGTTGCTCATAGTTGTGTGGCTTCATATCTGGATCCTCTATTCTGTTCCACTGGTCTTCATGTCTGTTTTTGTGCCAGTACCATGCTGTTTTTATTGTTATTGCTTTGTAATATAGTTTGAAGTCAGGTATTGTGATACCTCCTGCATTGTTCTTTTGACTGAGTATTGCCTTGGCTATTCGTGGCCTCTTGTGTTTCCATATAAATTTCACAGTAGATTTTTCGATCTCTTTAATGAATGTCATTGGAATTTTGATGGGAATTGCATTAAACATGTAGATTACTTTGGGGAGTATCGACATTTTTACTATGTTGATTCTACCAATCCATGAGCATGGGAGATCTCTCCACTTTCTATAGTCTTCCTCAATCTCTTTCTTCAGAAGTGTATAGTTTTCCTTGTAGAGGTCTTTCACATCTTTTGTTAGGTTTACACCTAGGTATTTGATTTTTTTTGAGGCTATTGTAAATGGAATTGTTTTCATACATTCTTTTTCCGTTTGCTCATTGTTAGTGTATAGAAATGCTAATGATTTTTCTATGTTGATTTTATATCCTGCTACTTTGCTATAGCTATTGATGATGTTTAGAAGCTTCTGAGTAGAGTTTTTTGGGTCTTTAAGGTATAGGATCATGTCGTCTGCAAATAGGGATATTTTGACAGTTTCTTTACCTATTTGTATTCCTTTTATTCCTTCTTCTTGCCTAATTGCTCTGGCTAGGAATTCCAGTACTATGTTGAATAGGAGTGGAGATAGTGGGCATCCTTGTCTGGTTCCTGATTTTAGAGGGAACGGTTTTAATTTTTCTCCGTTAATTATAATGCTGGCTGTAGGTTTGTCATATATAGCTTTTATAATGTTGAGGAACTTTCCTTCTATTCCTAGTTTTCTTAGAGCTTTTATCATGAAATGATGTTGGATCTTATCAAAGGCTTTTTCTGCGTCTATTGAGATGATCAAGTGGTTTTTGTCTTTGCTTCTGTTAATGTGGTTTATTACGTTTATTGATTTTCGTATGTTGAACCACCCCTGCATCCCTGGGATGAAGCCTACCTGGTCGTGGTGGATAATCTTTTTGATGTGTTGCTGAATTCGGTTTGCCATTATTTTGTTGAGGATTTTTGCATCAATGTTCATTAAGGAGATTGGCCTATAGTTCTCCTTTTTGGAGGTGTCTTTGCCTGGTTTTGGGATAAGTGTAATAGTGGCTTCATAAAATGTGTTTGGCAGTTTTCCTTCCCTTTCTATTTCATGGAACAGTTTAAGGAGGGTTGGTATCAGTTCTTCTTTAAAGGTCTGATAGAATTCAGCAGAGAATCCATCAGGTCCTGGACTTTTCTTTTTGGGGAGACTCTTGATTGCTGCTTCAATTTCATTTTGTGTTATAGGTCTATTCAGGTGATTAATTTCCTCTTGGTTCAGTTTTGGATGATCATATGTATCTAGAAATCTGTCCATTTCTTTTAGATTTTCAAATTTATTTGAATATAGGTTCTCAAAGTAGTCTCTGATGATTTCCTGGATTTCCATGGTGTTTGTTGTTATCTCCCCTTTTGCATTCCTGATTCTACTAATTTGGGTTTTTTCTCTCCTCATTTTAGTCAGGTTTGCCAGGGGTCTATCGATCTTGTTTATTTTTTCAAAGAACCAACTTTTTGTTTCATTAATTCTTTGTATGGTTTTTTTGGTTTCTATTTCGTTGATTTCAGCTCTTATTTTTATTATTTCTCTCCTTCTATTTGTTTTGGGATTTGCTTGTTCTTGTTTTTCTAGGAGTTTGAGATGTATCATTAGGTCATTGATTTGGGATCTTTCAATCTTTTTAATATATGCACTCATGGCTATAAACTTTCCTCTCAAGACTGCCTTAGCTGTGTCCCATAGGTTCCGGTAGGTTGTGTTTTCATTTTCATTGACTTCTAGGAACTTTTTAATTTCCTCTTTTATTGCATCGATGATCCATTCTTCATTAAGTAATGAGTTATTTAGTTTCCAGCTGTTTGCATGTTTTTTGTCTTTAGTTTTGTTGTTGAGTTCTACTTTTACTGCATTGTGGTCAGATAGTATGCACGGTATTATTTCTATTTTCTTATATTTGCTGAGGCTTGCTTTGTGCCCTAGGATATGATCTATTTTGGAGAAGGTTCCATGGGCTGCTGAGAAGAATGTATATTGTGTAGAGGTTGGATGAAATGTTCTATAGACATCTACTAGGTCCACTTGATCTATTGCATATTTTAGATCTTGGATTTCTTTATTGAGTTTTTGTTTGGATGACCTATCTATTGATGATAATGGAGTGTTAAAGTCTCCCACAACCACTGTGTTGGTGTTTATATATGCTTTTAGGTCTTTTAGGGTATGTTTGATGAAATTGGGTGCGTTGACATTGGGTGCGTACAGATTGATGATTATTATTTCCTTTTGGTCTATTTCCCCTTTTATTAGTATGGAATGTCCTTCTTTGTCTCGTTTGATCAATGTAGGTTTGAAGTCTACTTTGTCAGAGATAAGTATTGCTACTCCTGCTTGTTTTCGGGGGCCATTAGCTTGGTAAATCTTCTTCCAGCCTTTCATCCTAAGCATATGCTTATTTCTGTCGGTGAGATGAGTCTCCTGTAAGCAACAAATTGTTGGATCTTCTTTTTTAATCCATTTTGTCAAACGGTGTCTTTTGATGGGTGAATTAAGTCCATTGACATTAAGTGTTAGTACTGATAGGTATGTGGTGATTCCTGCCATTTAGTTATCTTAGTTGTTTGAAGGTTTGATTGTGTGTACCTAACTTGATGTTACTCTCTACTGTCTTGCTTTTTCTTATCCTGTGGTTTGGTGCTGCCTGCCTTTTCATGGTTAAGTTGGGTGTCACTTTCTGTGTGCAGGATCCCTTTCAGAATCTTTTGTAATGGTGGCTTTGTGGTCACATATTGTTTTAGTTTCTGCTTATCATGGAAGACTTTTATTGCTCCATCTATTTTGAATGATAGCTTTGCTGGGTAGAGTATCCTGGGGTTGAAGTTATTTTCATTCAGTGCCCGGAAGATCTCACCCCACGCTCTTCTTGCTTTTAATGTTTCTGTTGAGAAGTCTGCTGTGATTTTGATGGGTTTACCTTTGTATGTTACTTGTTTTTTCTCTCTTGCAGCCTTCAATATTCTTTCCTTAGTTTCTGAACTTGTTGTTTTAATGATGATATGTCGTGGAGTAGTTCTATTTTGATCTGGTCTGTTTGGTGTCCTGGAGGCCTCTTGCATTTGTATGGGAATATCTTTCTCTAGATTTGGGAAATTTTCCATTATTATTTTGTTGAATATATTACGCATTCCCTTCGCTTGCACCTCTTCTCCTTCTTCGATGCCCATGATTCTCAAGTTTGGTCTTTTGATGGAGTCGGTGAGTTCTTGCATTTTCTTTTCACAGGTCTTGAGTTGTTTAATTAATAGTTCTTCGGTTTTTCCTTTAATTACCATTTCATCTTCAAGTTCTGAGATTCTGTCTTCTGTTTGTTCTATTCTGCTGGATTGGCTTTCCGTTTTGTTTTGCAGTTCTGTTTCGTTCTTTTTTCTGAGGTTTTCCATATCCTGGCTGTTTTCTTCTTTATTGTTGTCTATTTTTGTCCTGAGTTCATTTATCCATTTATTCATTGTGTTCTCTCTTTCACTTTGGTGTTTATACAGTGCTTCTATGGTTTCCTTTATTTCTTCTTTTGCTTTTTCAAATTCTCTATTTTTATTGTCTTGGAATTTCTTGAGTGTCTCCTGTACATTTTGGTTGACCCTATCCAGTATCATCTCTATAAAATTCTCATTGAGTACTTGTAGTATGTCTTCTTTTAAATTATTCTTGTAGGCTTCATTGGGTCCTTTGGCATAGTTTATCTTCATTTTGTTGGAGTCTGGCTCTGAGTTTCTGTTCTCTTCATTCCCCTCTGGTTCCTGTACTAATTTTTTGCTGTGGGGAAACTGGTTTCCTTGTTTTTTCTGTCTTCCTGTCATTGTCCTTCCTGTTGTTACTGTCCCTGTACTGTGTGTAATTAAGTATTTTCTAGCTTGTAATAATAACAATGGTAATATTGAGAACGGAAGAGTGAGCTGAGATGGAAAGCAAGAAGTTAAAGAAAAGGGGAAAACAAATATACAGACAAGAGGGAGAAAGCAGAACAAGGTATCAGACAAGAGAGTTTCAAAGGTATAAACAGGGAGTGTTAGTGTACTAATCGACAGTAAGCTGAACAGACAATAGAGTGACAGAGAGAGGATTGAAAATCAAAGATAAAAAAAATAAAAAATAAGTATATGAAAGTAATATCTATTTATAAAAATGAATTAAAATAAAATGGAAAATAGGAAATTAAAAAAAAAAAAAAAAACCAAAAAACTTCCAAGTTTATATGCAATGCAATTTCAGTCTTAATAATTTGGATGTCCGTCTTAATCTCCAGTCCTGGAGTTGGTGCCTCAGATGTTGTTCTGTAGTTGTCTCATCAAAGGGGATGCTTAAAGTAGAACAAAACTACACTCACACACACACAGAAGAAAAAATAAAAAAAAACCCCCACCAAGTGTCCCCAGTTCAAATGCAATAGTTTCAGTAAGTTTTTCGGCTTGCAGGTGTAATTCGGTTGTTCTCTCATCAAAGGTAGGGAGAAAAAGAAAAAAAAGCGTCTGGAGGCAGTTCTGAGAGTGGTATCTGCAACTGTGGCTTGCCTGCCTGCTGCTCTCAGCCTGTAGCTGGCGGCGTTATTTATGCAGATCTCTGGGGTGAGCTTAGCACTCACCTGGTCCCACAGGCTTTGTTTGCTCAGAGTTCTCCTGTGCGGGGGAGGGGGGCCTCTGCTACAGGCTTTTCCCTTTCCAAGCACTGGGAAAGGCGACACTGCCCCGCGTTGTCAGGCCTGCGTGTTTATTTACAGTTCACGTGGGAAGTGGGTCTTCCCTCCTCTCACAAGCGTCCCTGCTCCTGGTTGCTGGGCGCGCCCCGCTCCCGCCAGAGCCTCTCCGGCCCGCCCGGCTCGTTTATTTACAGTCCCGGGAAGGAGTCCCTTCCCCCAATCTTCAGCGCTCAGGGCGCCCCACCCTCTTTCCAGCGTGTCTTAACTGTTCTTATTGCTTAGTACTCAGTTTCTCTTTTTTTCCCGGGTGGAGGTCAGTCTGTCCAGGGGGCTATGCTGCTCTGGCCCAGGCTTGTCTGTGGGGGAACCGCGGTACCGCGAAGCTCACCTGGTCCGCGTCTTCCCAAGCCGTATGGGCACCGGCCACTGGCGGCCCCGGGGGCCTCCTCGGTTCTCCGTTTAACGTGAAGTGGAGATTCTCTGCGCCGGCTGGAGATGTGGAGGAGTCAAAGTTATGCCTTTTCTCGGTGATTATGCCTGCAAAGTGTGTCTCCAGCGTCTCTCCAAGATTTCACTATAGGAGTCTCGCTTTCTGCTTCCTACCTCTAGCCGCCATCTTGGAATCTCTCTTGAGAGTAATTTTTGAGTTCAGGTTCCTTTTACGATCCAAAGTCAAATAGCCAGGAGCCAAGCTTCCTAGGAGATACCCAAAAGCTGATCCCTGGTCTTTGCATTTTCCCCAACAAGTGCTGGGGGCAGGGATTGAATCCAGGGTCATTTTGAGTCTTGTTTCCACTTGATGCACCTGAGAGACTGAGTGCTGCTTAGGTGTTGGTAATGACTTGTGTAATAGTGAAATGGAAGAAAGAGAAATAGGTATCTTTTCTGCTTCCTGTGGAATTTTATCAGAACATTTAAAAAATATTAAGGAAGAAGGGTCTTCTCATTGAGGTGGGTTCAAGAACATCTTATTTAGAACATAGTTGGGAGATACTTGATTAGAAGGCATTCTAAAGCTGATGTCCATTTTGCCATATCAAGATAGAGCTTGGGTTGAAATCAAAGAGAATTCTCTAGGGAAGGGAATCCAGTAGATCAAGTTTGAACTAGAGGCTATCTTTGCCTAGAGTGCCTCACATATGCAAAATGTTCCCCCTTATTCTGGTTTGATTGCATCTCCTGAGCCTCACCCAAAAGAATGGGTATGCAGACTGCAGGACACTTTTAGCACAATAAAAAGATCAAACTCTACCAGGCTTCTTGATGGAAGGTTTTGTTATTCCTTTGCTATTTTCTCCACAATTAATAGATGTAAAGCCTTTTAAACAGCCAGAGTTGCTAAGTGCTTTCCCTTGAGGAAGAGGTGGAGGAGAAATGGTGATTTCTGAATCACTGTGAGCAGTAGGAGAGAGCAGAAACAGGCCTGCTCTAACCAGCAAGTCAGTAGCAAGGAAGAAAGAAGAATAAAATTGTGAGCCTGAGCAGTGACCCTGAGGTTTAGAGTGGAAAAATCTGGCAAGATTTCTCCAAACCAAAGCTTCACTGTATTTCAAACAAACCTAGAGAAAGAGCTTATGACTCAAACCCAATTTACAGCTCGTCTTCTATCTTCTGTTTAGGCCAAAATAATTCAGGTTTCTTAATAATTTCTTGTTTTTCAAGATAATATCTTACTTGTAAATAGTACTTTAAAAAGTACTTAATCCAAGGGTGGAAGGTGTAGTAGCTTAGTAATAGAATGCTTGCCTAGCATGCTCATGATTTTTCATTCTTTCCTCAAATTAACATTGTTTTCAAATCTTGATACTATATATAAATTAGAAGGAAAGGAAAGGGATTTGGACTGTCAACAAAATGTATATGTGATGTGCAGTGGGAATCAAGAGGGATTCACCACCATCTTTTACCAGATCAGTGCACTGTGTCCTGGATGGGATATTGCTTTGTTTTTCTTTCTGAATCACGTTCTCTTCTTTGAATACAGCCCAAGCCTAGAACACCACGTCAAGCCACTCCCCAAATCCGCAGTCGAAACCTGGCTGCCCGGGAGCCAGCCAGCGTGCTGGAGGAGGCCCGGCTGAGGTAGTGCTGCTTTTGGATCCCATTCGGATAGGCGGTGAGGGGATTTGCGGTCACTGGTGACCCTGCTATAAAATGAGTGTTTAAAAAGAAACCTCTCAAGCAGCATTTGGCTGTACTAATGTGGTCAGGCTTAGAGAGAGTCATCTTCCAGTCCACTGTCACCATCTTCTCGGGAATGGGAGGCGATTAGTCAGGACAGTACCTCTTAGTTAGGTGCCCTTCAGAACTGTTACATAGGTACTTTTTCAAAATGCAAAAGCCTAGATCCTAGCAGAAATCAAGTAAACTAGAAATTATTGTAGGATGAGGTCTACTTGAGTGATTTGGTTGGAGGAAAGGAGGCTAACAATTGAGGATGCATGGAGAGATTTAGAATGAAGGCATTTCCTTGCATTTGTGCTGGAGTTTTCATGTAGAATCAATAGATAAGCCTCTTCCATTTTATCATAAGTAGATGATAAAAGGCTTCTAAAGTCTTTTCCTCCATTTATCACCAACTGTAGGCTGCATGTTTCTGCTGTGCCTGAGTCACTTCCCTGCAGGGAGCAGGAATTCCAAGATATCTACAACTTTGTGGAGAGCAAACTCCTTGACTGTACTGGAGGGTGAGTCATACTGGGGAAATGGGTAGTTTGGGGAGGGGGTCCTGCTGAAACCAGGCTCAGGACGGTAAGCAAAACTATTGCTGAAGCTTGCAGCTTCTGAGGCAGCTTTTGTTCCCACCGTAATTCTATAGGAGTAAGGAATTCTGCCTTTCAAAAAAATTAGACTAACTTTCTTTGGGTAGTCAGTTTGCATACAGTCTTGCTTGTGGAATGGGTGATTCTGTCTACGCTGACCAGTTTCCATGGATGGTCCTTAGTATCCCCATCTCCACATTTCACGGAGTCTCTGGCCTTCCTGGCATGATATTGCTGGCATGGACTGGCCTACAGGTCTTCCATTCTTGCTTTAGGTGCATGTATATCTCCGGTGTCCCCGGTACAGGGAAGACTGCTACTGTACACGAGGTGATTCGCTGTCTGCAGCAGGCAGCTCTAACAAATGATGTTCCTCCCTTTCAATACATTGAAGTGAATGGCATGAAGCTGACAGAGCCCCACCAAGTCTATGTGCAGATCTTGCAGGTAAGCAAAAGTGTTTGGGCATTTTGGCAAATACAGTTTCTTAGAGGCACATGAAAAAGGAATGTTTTATTTCTCATGTCCTTGTGCAATGGTGGCAAGGATGAGGAAGGCAGAGCTGGGTATTGACTGACTGCAGGCAAAGCAGGACTTGCCAAAATAGCTGCAACTGCTAGCTCACAGGTTGCAGGGGAGTCAACTATGGCATAGAGGCTAGAGGTAACCCAAGTTGTAAACCTTGTTCTTTGATTTATTAGCTGTTACTTGGAACAAGTAATGTCCAAAAATGATGTAATAGCAATTTTAGGGAGGTTTTTGGGACCAGCCTGTGACTCAAGCATTTCAAACATACAGTTTCAAATTTTCTACTTTGGTACCTTCTCCTGTCCCATTAGGTTAACACTGAGACTAGAGTGTGAGGCAGAGTATCGTACACTGAAGTCGTTAGACTAAATAACTTCATCCTTTTACAGATTGTATGTTCAATCCATGGGAGTAAAGTCCTTACTGATAATTGCAACTGCTTTTTGCCCAATGTAGAAGCTGACAGGCCAGAAGGCAACAGCTAACCATGCAGCGGAACTGCTGGCAAAGCGATTCTGCACTCAAGGGTCCCCTCACGAAACCACTGTCCTGCTTGTAGATGAGGTGAGATATCCCCAGGAGGACTGGAAAGAGTAGGCAGTACTTGACTGTGCTGTCCCAGGAGTGAATAGGAGGAAATCCCTCTGTATTCATCTGAGACTGTCAACTTCCTCACTGCTTGGTAGGGTGACCTGGGCAACTCCTGCAGCTGAAGCAGTGGTAACAAGTCTTCACTCTGGCACTGGCTCACTAATTGACATTGTATCTCTCCTCTTCCCTGGCAGCTTGACCTTCTGTGGACTCACAAACAGGACATAATGTACAATCTCTTTGACTGGCCCACTCACAAGGAGTCCCGGCTGGTGGTCCTGACCATTGCTAACACCATGGACCTGCCAGAGAGGATTATGATGAACCGGGTGTCAAGCAGACTGGTAGGTCCTAAGCAGTTTTCAGTTTGTCCTTACAGATCCCTCAGCTGGAGCTGTGTTCTGCAAAAAATGAAAGCAGAAAATCTATGTTGAAATGAAAAACCCATTGCATAGCAAGTACCATATAATCTATGAACTTTAAGCTACACAGAGCCCTAGAAGTTTAATTACTTTTTAAAAACATATTTAAACTCTTATCACCTGCCACCTTTTAGGTGCATGGAATACAGCACTGAGCCAGGCAGATGTGATCTCTGAAAGCACAGCATCAAATCATGAAGACCTTTATTATATTAAAAGGAAAGGCAGGAGTTATACATAACATAGAGCCTAAGATCCTGCTACTCACATTAATTAGAGTACCTCTGCTTCTATCTACTTCTAAATGATTCTGGTAGAATAAAAGGTTCTTAAATGAAAAAGAAGTTTGAGAACTGCTTCTCTGCAGAATAGCACTGACCATTGTCAGTAATAACAGTAATTGAGAAATGTATAAATTGTTATGTGGGTTTGAGAGGAAGGTTTGGGGATCTGGGGGTGATTTTTCACCTGGACAGTCAATGAACTTGTTACTTGTCATCTTGGCTCCCCAGGGTCTTACCAGGATGTCCTTCCAACCATATACTCACAGCCAACTGAAGCAGATCCTGGTGTCCCGACTCAAGTATTTAAATGCTTTTGAGGATGACGCTATCCAGTTAGTAGCCAGAAAGGTAAGCCACTTCCAGGGACTCCTAGCTGTACCCAGAAGCCAGTCAGCAAGCCTTTAGTGGGCACCTGCTGCATATGAGGCCCTGTACTAAGTGCTCTAGGGAAGTCCTGTAAGAATAAGCCAAAAATGACAACAAAAATTCTGAGAGAATCCTTTACCTTATTGTGGTTTACTTAGAAGGTCATGGGTTTTGTTTTTCTTGTATACAAACTATTAATAAATAAAGAGACCAAGCAATTTTGTGTAACTAAAAGTGGGAGGTTATAGGTTACCTACCCTGAGCTCAGCTTTCATCTCTGAAAAATGGAAGTATTGATAGTTAACCTCATAGGGTCATTGTGAGAATCAGATTACATCTGTCTGTAATGTGCCTAACAAGGTACACACTCCAGAGTGGATCTGAAGCATCAGATACCTACATCCTCCAAGCTCACAAGGAGAGTGTGAGCTGAGCCTCCATCCCTGACTGTTCTGCATCTGCTGAGGTACCTGCCTCAAGCTGGAAGAAACCAAACATCCACAAGTCCCCTTGCTCAAAACTATCTAAATCCTGAGCAGCTGCAGCAGCAGCACATGCCGGGCACTACTACTTGGAGCTGGGTACTATGGGTACTACATGAAGTACTGGGGCCAGAGGTGAGCCAGTTTGCTCCTCTCTCCAACTTTGCTTTCCATGAGAGAAAGCCTCAAAATGACCCTCTAGCTTTTCTGTGGATAGAGTTTAGAGTTCTCATTTTTGCATGTTCTAAGTGTTCTTTTCTTCTCCCAATACTCCTTTTTTTTTCTTTTGATGTCAGCCTATTGTCTTCTTCCATTTTCCTCTAAGATGTCTTTTGTTGATTGGTTTTTATCTCTATCTTGTATTGTTGGAGATTCTCCTTGCAAGTCCTGGTTGTCCACTAGGTGTACAGATGGAGATTAAAAAAAACTGATTAGAGAGAGCTAGACGCTGGTGGCTCATGCCTATAATCCTAGCTACTCAGGAGGCAGAGATCATGAGGATTGTGGTTCAAAGCCAGCCTGGGCAAATAGTTTGAGAGAGCCTATCTTGAAAAACCCTTCACAAAAAAGAGCTGGTGGAGTGACTCAAGGTGAAGGCCTTGTGTTCAAGCCTCAGTACTGCAAAAACAAAAAACTGATCAGAGGTGGGCATACGCTTATAGGCCCAGTGATGGAAGGCTGAGGCAGGAGGATCTCTTGAACCCAGAAATCCAGGGGCAGCCTGGGCAACATAGTGAGACCTCATCTCAAAAGAGAGGGGTGATGAGAGACAGAGGAAGGGAGGAAGGGAGGAAGGGGTTGATAGCATTGCTTGAGAACAAATTTGTGGTCTCTTGACTTGGTAGAAGAGAGATAATCTCTGAGGTAAAGGGTTTTATGAGAGGAGTACAAATTACCAAGGCCCAAAATTTTCTCATAGCCTCCCTCAGTCAGTGGCCCTAATGTGTACCCGCCAGTAGGAAGTGGGGAAGGGATACTAGGCAAGGGTCAGCAAACTTTTCTATGAAAGGTGAGGTAGTAGATTTTGTGGGACATAACAACTGTTTCTGTTGAAACTACTTAACTTTGCTTTTGTATGCAAAAGCAAAAGCACCCATAGACAAAATGTGAAGGAATGAACATAGCTGTGTTCCAATAAAACTATTGATAAAAGCAAGTGGGGGCTGAATGTGATGGTACATACCTATAATCCCAGCATGGGGAAACTGAGGCAGGAGAATTTTGAGTTCAAGGCCACCCTGAGGTACATTTTACGACCCTGCTCTTAAAATAAACAAACAAAACAAAAACAAATTCTAAAAAAAAGTGGGGGGTGGAATTGGTTTTAGGGTCTGAAAGTTAGATTTTTTTTTTTTTTTTCTGTTACCATGAACTTGGCATGCTGTTTGTTAGGTAGGCATTCTGCCATGTGAGCCACACCTCCTATTTTAGGCTTCTGGCCAGTAGCTGGGATGACAGGCGTGAACCAACTGTGCCAAGCTTTTTTCCATTGAGATGGGGTCTCACAGACTATTTTTGCCATAGCTGACCTGGCCTGGAACCACAGTTCTCCTAATCTCAGCCTCCTATGTGGCTGGATGACAGGTGTGCCACCATGCCCACCTATTGGTTGAGGTGACATATTACAAACTTTTTGTCTGGGCTGGTCTTAAACTTCGATTCTTCCTATCCCGATCTCAGCCTCCCAAGTAGCTAGGATTAGAGGTGTGAGACACCAGCACCTAACAAAAATTTCCTTCTTAAATTTCTGAATTTTTCTTAACTTTCAAGCAAGCTTCTTTGTTTTCTCCCTTTCCTTCCAGTTCCGGTACCAACTCCAGAGCATTTTGAAAGTATTCAATATAACTTCGATTTGTTCCTGGATTCCTCATTACCAGTTTAGAATTTGGCTTTCTCTTGTCTGCTAATGTCATTCCTCTTCTGCCTCTTTCCTTTTTTTTTTTTTTTTGGTGATACTGTGGTTTGAACTCAGGGCCTCACATTTACTAGTGCTCTTCCACTTGAGCACTCTGCCAGCTTGTTTTATTTTAGGTATTGAGGTAGGGTCTCATGAACTATTTGCCCAAGTCTGGCTTCAAACAGAAGTCCTTTTGATCTCTGCCTTCTGAGTAGCTGGGATTATAGGTGTGAGCCATTTGTGCTCTTCTCTGCCTCTTTCCTTATTACAGAATAATATTGATGACTCTTCTCCTGTTGCTTCCTTTCCTTTTATGGTTCTTGGTTTTTTCATGAAGTCTGACCTGTTTTTTTTTTTTCTTTACATGTAGAGAAATATATTTTATATTCTGTATTTAAAATTAAAATATCTGAAGTCTTCATAGGTCTGATTCTCCTTTCTTTTAATTCTTCTGGTTCTCATGCATGTATGGCCTTGATTCCTTGAGGGTTTTTGTTTTGTTGATGGTACTGAGGTTTGAACTCATGGCCTTATGCTTGGTAGGCAGGTGCTCTACCACTTGAACCACCCTGCCAGCCCTTTTTGCATTGTTATTTTAAAGATAGGGTCTCACTTTATGCCAAACCAGTCTGGTCCATGATCCTCCTATTTGTGATTTCCTGCATCTGTGAGCTATGAGTACACCACCAAACCCACCTATTGGTTGAGGTGGTCTCGTGAACTTTTTGCCCTAATTGAGATATTCCCATCTAGCCTCCTGAATAGATAGAATTATTTTACTTTCATCATGTGCTCATGTTCCTTTATCTGAGAATTGAGGCCTAGGTTGAAGGTGAATTCAGTTTTGCTTCTAGCAATTACCTACGGGCACTACCAATTGGTAATGATTTTTTTTAAGAGATTTTTTTCCATTTGATGATTTTAGGACACTAGATTTGGGCTACAAATCCATATAGGCAGTTTTTTTCAGGGTCCTCTCTTGTTAGAGTCTGTGTTGGGTGGTTCCTAGCTTTTTCTTTCATCTCTCTTACCCCGCAATTGTCAAAAAGAATCCTCAGATCTTGCCACCTAAGGATCCTTCTCTGTTTTCCTTTCGGCCTCTGAAGTAGTTCTTGTGTCCATTCTGTTCACTGTGGTGGTGTTTCACTAACTGCTAATAGGAGGAAGGAAGTGATTATGGATATTAGAGAGAGGGAAGACTATAAATTGACATTCATGTTTCAGTCTTGGTTACTAGGAAAGTGATTTTTAGAAATTTTTTAATGTCTTAAATTTGAATCCTGACTACAGAGGTATACCCAAAACGCTAAAAATTGCTTATAATTCCTAGAAATGACTGTTGTCATTTTGTTTTTTGTGGAACCAAAACTCTTTCTGGGAAGCAATTAAAATGCAGGTGGACTAGGTGTTGTGTACCCAGGCAAAGGCAGAAAGATGGAGGCCAGCCTGGGCTACATAGTGAGATCCTCCCTCAAAAGCAAAACAAAACTCTCAACTACTCAGGAGGATTGTGGTTTGAGACCAGTCTGGGCAAAAAGTTAGCAAGACCCTATCTCAACAAAAAAGCTGGGTGTGATGGTTCCTGTCATCCCAGATACCCAGGATACATAAGGAAGAGGATCACGGTTCAGACCAGCCCAGGCAAGAAACATAAGATCCTACCTAAAAAATAACTAAAGCGAAAAGGATTGGGGACATGACTTAAGTGGTAGAATGCCTGCCTAGTAAGTACGAGGCCCTGAGGTCAAACCCAAGGACAGCCCAAGAAAAACAGAAAAAAAAGAAAATTACTGTCTAAGTCAGCATGGGAGAAAGTAGAACATTCTCTGAGAGGGGGAATTCCTGAACCCCTTTACCTCTGTGCACATGGAAGGGAAGGGGCAACAGCAGAGCAGTCAGCATTGTTCCTTATTCTCTTTCATCCATTTAACTAGAGATTCCTCTGGGTCCTCCAATCTTTGGGACTTCCTCCCCATCCCCCGCCTTTTTTTTTTCTTCAGTACCAGAGCTTGAACTCAGGGCCTACATCTTGAGGCATTCCACCACTCCTTTTTGTGTTAGGTATTTTTTTGAGATAGGGTCTCACAAACTGTTTGTCCAGGCTGGTTTCTAACTGCAATACTCCTGATCTCTGCCTCCTGAGTAGCTAGGATTATAGACGTGAGAAACTGGCGCCCAGTCCCCATTCTTGATTTTGGTTCTCTTAGCCATTGTTCTGGCCATTCCCCCAAATTTACCACATACTGTGAGGCCTGCTGGTCTGTGGAATTATCTCCAGCAAGGCTCTAATTTAGCCTCTGGTCTTGGTGGACTGCTTCTAGGGGTATGCTTGTCTCTTCCTGCAGGGAACGAGAACCGTTGTTTCCAGATGGTTCAGTCTTGATCTTGGGTCAGGAATCTCTTTATTTAGACATCATTTCCTGAAAAATAAAGAAAGCTGAGAATTACTGCTGTTCCCATTGTGGAGTTATCTCCACAATGACAAAGGTTTGGACTCAGAGAATAGTACTAGCCATAGTATAATAATAATGTATCACTGTGCTTCTGTGAGGGCCCAGGCAGGTCTTAATTTTAGGTGTATGTCCATTCTTAGCATCATCTTCCCTCTGTAGCTGAATACAGACTCTACTGGTTCTTTACCTGGTATGAAGCTAGGGGACTTCGGGAATGACACATTCTTTCTTGTAGGTAGCAGCCCTCTCTGGAGATGCCCGGCGCTGCCTGGACATTTGCAGGCGTGCCACAGAGATCTGCGAGCTCTCCCACCAGAAGGGTGATTCCTCAGGCCTGGTCACTGTGACCCACTTAATGGAATCTGTGGATGAGATGTTCTCCTCATCGTACATCACTGCCATCAAGTAAGATTCTCTGTTCACTGCCCCTCCTTGGAATGGTCAGTAGAGATTGTACAGCCTGGGAAGCTTTGGAAACCTGCTCCCCTTTCTGAACTTTAACACATCCAATGTGCATTTACTAGACAGTACTTTTTCTTAATGGCATTGGCTGGTTGTTAGGAAGGAGGCACTGCTTTTCCTACTCTGCTCACAAAATGAGGGTGGGGATACTTTTGAGGTACTAGTAAAATTGCAGATGTAGTTAGTTGCTGTGACCTTTTGACTTGAGACTGGGGATGATGGAAGAATCCTGTCAAATAATGGTTCCCAGTGTTTTCTCTAACTGCACATTGAAGCTTTGTTTGGCTGTCTGTAGTACAGCCTCTTATGAGAACTCACATTTCCTCATGTTTCTTTTAAGAAATTCCTCCGTCCTGGAACAGGGCTTCCTGAGAGCCATCCTTGCAGAGTTCCGGCAATCAGGACTCGAGGAAGCAACATTTCAACAGGTGATTGTCTTTTTTCAAATCTTTCTAGATTTTGGTCTGGGGCTTTAAAAATCAGTGGACATTTCAATCAATGTGTAACAGTTTGTCTCTGTTTTGTACCACCCTGATTGTGCTAATCAGTTCAGCATGTATGTGATTTTTTTTTAAAAAAAGTTTTTAATTCACATGTAATAGTTATACATACTTATGGGGTACGGTATGATATTTCACTACATGTATACAGTGCATAGCAACCAAATTTCCTTATCTTTTTCCTTATCTTTTTGTGTGGGTGTGTTTGGGTTTGGAGCCTTTGAGCTACAACTTCTAATTTTTCTTTTTTCTTTCTTTGTAAGGTGCTGGGAGTTAAACTCAGAGCCTTGCGGATGCTTGGTGGTTTTGTTTGTTTTTGGCTTTGAATTCAGGGCTTCATACCTGCTAATAGGTGTTCTACTGCTTGAGCCACACCTACAGCTTTTTGGAGACAAGGTCTCACTATACAACCCTGGCTGGCCTTGAGATTGAGATCCTCTGCCTCAGCCTCCCCATTGCTGGGATTGTAGGCATGTACCACTAAACCCAGCAGTATCTCTGCTCTTGTCATACTCTAGTCTTGGTGTGAGCCGTAGACTCAAAAATATTTAGAACAGTGTCCAGCAGTGCTATGAGCTTGCCTGACCCATGGGGTGCTTCAGGGTAAGATCTGTGTTTGCAGCCTTCCTTCCTCCCTTTATTCCTTCTTTCAATTTTCTCCTTGGGCCCTGTGTTGGCTAAGGGTCATGCACTGGCATCTGCTTACCATATCTGAGAAAGGAAAAGTGCCCTTGTAGCAAAATTTGACTTAAATTTTGACAGTTTCTTTTGTGGACCTCTCAGCCCCTGGAAACCAGAATTATTTTTTAACAGTGACAGTTGACAATTATTTTATATCCATTAACTTATAAGGGATGTAAAGTGCATTTTGTATGTAAAAGTGAGGTGAAGTGACTTGGCCACTGTTGGGATTTATGTAAACGATAGAAGCAGGATTCAGACCTGCCGTGTTCTGACTCTGGCGTTGGTGTTCCGCTCTGACACTTGTCATCGTTGAGATACCCACTGATATCTTCTGGAGTATTTGGTGTCCTGAGCACCAAGTGTCTGCTTTTGTAAAAGAAAAAATGACTGATTGTATACAGACCCAGTATTATCTTCCTCTTAACTTTTGCCTTATTTATTTATTTGTTTGTTTACTTATTTTATTTATAGGTATACAGCCAACATGTGGCCCTGTGTAGAATGGAGGGACTGCCATACCCCACCATGTCAGAGACCATGGCTGTGTGTTCACGCCTAGGCTCCTGCCGCCTCCTCCTGTTGGAGCCCAGCAGGAATGATCTGCTTCTTCGTGTGCGGCTCAACATCAGCCAGGACGATGTGCTTTACGCGCTGAAAGAAGAATGGAGAACTTCACACCAGTCTGCTGTTTTTTAAAGAACCTGATTTTCTCTCTTGTTTTTATGATTTTTTTTGACACATGGCCTCACTGTGTAACTCAGGCTGACCTGGAACTCGCTAAGTAGCCCACGCTAGCCTTGAACTCATGGTACTCCTGCCTTCACCTCACAAGTGCTGGGATTATAGGCATGTACCACCACTCTCAGCTTCTGATTTTCTAAGCACATGGAATTATTGTACCAAAACATACCAGATGGAAATGGCAGTCATGTATTTAGAATTTTCTGTTAAATAATTTGCTTTTTACAGCATGTTTGTGAAATTTAGCCAATACAAACATTCAGGTTCTACATTAGGCCCTTCCTCTGACTTATTACTGTTACTAGCCGTTCCTGTCATTTAATTCATGGTAGCAAATCGTGTGTATAAATATGCATACAGTGTAGTTTTATGTATGTAAAATAGTTTGGGGAGAATTTGTAAGAAATTTGTTACACTGTTTCCTTCTGGGAAAGATCTGGGTGGTTAGAGTCAGAAGTTAGGAATTTTACTATATACCATTTCCTTATTTTACATTTTGGACAATATGAAACAAATCTGTTTATAAAATAGGATTGCCAGAAATAATATTAAGTATCATCATGGCTTGAAAATAAAAGTTTTGAAAAATGTAACATTTACTGCAAGAAATCCTTAAAACATAAAAGATCTGTGTGCCACAGAGAATGTGTAAGGGCCCAGGAATCAATCTTAATAAAGAGATGGCAATTAGTTTCTAGATACAATTCTTGGAACAGCTTCTTGTATGACTTGCAAGTTAATTACACCATTTACTGGGAAACCAAAAACAGGACAAATGACAGGGAGCCTTATGTGAACACAGCCTTACCCAGAAATGTTTGGCTTGAATCTATTGATTACAAAATTACCAGAAAAATCTAAGTTTACTAAGAAATGTTTTACATTGAAACTGAATTCTTAGCACTCCAATCACT
This sequence comes from Castor canadensis, assembly GCF_047511655.1. Taxonomy (NCBI): domain Eukaryota; kingdom Metazoa; phylum Chordata; class Mammalia; order Rodentia; family Castoridae; genus Castor; species Castor canadensis. Next base: position 121,696,866 of record NC_133392.1, read on the forward strand.
GCAAACATTTATTACAGAGAGGCATGGTGGTATGTGCCTGTAATCCCAGCACTTGGGAGGCAAAGGCAGGAGGATTGAGAGTTTAAGGCTAGCCTGGGCTACATAGTGAAATCCTGTTTCCAAAAAAGTCACAAATGGTAAGAAAAAGAAGAAAACAACAACAAAAACCACATAGGAACCATTGTAGGCCAAAGGAGAATGGAGATGAGAGACATGACACCTAAGTGTACTTGATGAGGTCCTGGATTTAAGAAATATAAACATGAACTACATTCATATTAATAACATTAATATGTGTTAAGATTGTGAGTATGATGAATTTGGTTACATAAGAATGCTCTTAGGAAATTCATGATGAAAACGTGTCTATAACCTAATACAGTGCACTGAGGAGCTGTGTCAGGATGTATATTAGAATGCCTGTCGGTGGCAGTACGGAACAAATGGAGCCCAAATGGCCCACGTGATGGGAGTAGAAACTGGAATGGCTTCACTTTGGAGATAATTTGGCAATATTTAGTCTGGAAAATGCAAGAACTCCCAAGAGCCATTAATTCCATTCATACTAATATACTCTAGGGAAATTCATACACACACGCTCTGAATTGTATTGAAGATTGTTCCTAGCATCACAAATAAGTAGTGGGAAGCCATTGCAAAAGTGATTTGTTCATTTTTGTACTATGAAATACCATACAGAAATGAACATCAATACATATCAATGTACATAAAACAGGCTCAGGGTTGTTGGAAAAGGTGAAGAATTCTGCGGTGTGATATTTAAAAGCTTACAAAGAATTTCCATGTACTCTACAAATACACATAATTGCCCAGAAATAAAAACCTCTAAGAACAGGAAGTTTTGCATTATGGAAAGTGTACAGGTGGCCTCAACTGTATTTTCTTAAACTTTAATAGGTGTTCATGTGTTGTGTTAATTCACATACAAAAGATAGGAAATACTGTGTGCCATGTCTGCTCTAAACATTGGAGATACATAAGATTTTCTGCTTTTGTGGATGTGTGTATCCTGTGAATGTGAAATGTAACATTGTATATTTTAAACGCTTTATTATAAAAATGTTAAATACTTTCAAAGGAAGAAATAAAACCTTAATTTTAAAATGCTCAGCTTTCCTTTCTCTGGGAAGTCACCCCAAACAACAAGCAGATGGAAAAGCTCTTTGGCCAAGGAAATTGGAAGATCTTGGAAAGACCTTTAGGAGCTGGGCAGGAGTGAGGTGGCAATATTTTAGCTGGCAGCAGACTAGCTTTTTTTCTGATACCAAAGAGGATGGCTTTGCATTTCCTTGGGCAAGAAGATTTCTCTGAGCCTCTGTTCCTTTTAGGGATAATGTCCATCTATTATAACTAGCACAATCTAAGAAAACAACCCAGTCTCCCTCTTTCCTCTCCCCTCCTTTCTTGACTGCAGTATAGGGTAAAAAGTAAGAATTTAAAGTTTTTTAAAAAAATATTTTCCGTGCTAGGGATCAAATCTAGGGCTATGTCGCCAGCTCCAAACTTTAGTTTTTGAGACAAGAGTCTAGCTGGCCTTGAACTCCAGGTCTTCCTGCCTCAATCTCAAGAGTGTTGGGATTAGAGACCTGAACCATTACGCCTGGATGCCCTAAAGGTTTCTGAAGTATCTTCCAGAATGCAATGCGCTCTACCTGTGTTACCTGAAGTTTCAGCCCACTCTGATTATAAGGGGGTTCTTTTAAGGAGCTGAACTAGCCCCATTTCCATTTTCCTGGAGCCTTGTTAGGGTACTTGGTGTTCCGCCGAGAAGCCTCGCTCTCGGGGCGTGGGCATGAGGTGGAGTGTCCTGGCTTGGGAGGAAGCGAGGCGGACTGGCCTGGCAGTGGCTGGGCAACCGAAGAGGCGCACCTACTCCATCTGCGCAGGCAGCTGGAGGCGGGGGTGGAGCCAACGAACACTCCTTTTTGCGAGTCTCGCGCTACCTGGCCGAACGCGCCTGCGCACTGCTAATCCACCCTTGGAGTCACCTGTCCGATCGCTCCACCCGCTTGCCTGCCCATGCGCACTGCGAGCTGCCGGGCTGAAGAGTCACGTGTCGGGTGCCAGCCGCCTCCCGGGCGGGCGCTTCCTGTCGCTGCTTTAGCCGCCGCTTGGGGGCCGCGGGAAGCCAGGGCGGTGCCGGGCTGGAGAAGGCCCGTGTTTTGTTCGGGTCCGCCGCGAGGTATGCCGCGTACCCGCCCCCCGGCCTGGGGAGGTTTGGGGGCGGCCGGGGTGATGGAGACGGCTGGGGCCGGGCAGGGCTGGGCGGTGCGCCCTGCCGCGAGGGAATGGGGGTTCTGGCCGCCTCCCACTTCGGACTCTGCTGCCCACCTCTCCTCAGTCCCGGCTCGGGCCCAGCACTGTGGCCGCATAGTGGAAGAGCCTGACTGATCTCGTCTTCCTGCTGAGCCGGCTCGCTCCCACGCCCGGCTCAGTGAAAGCCCCGCGATTCACCCAAGTCACCGAAATCTGACACTTGGAGTCCTGAGCGCGCGCTCCCGTGATCCCACACCCCGTTAACCTCGCAGCCTTCCTAACTCTGGACCCCGTCTGCTCCTTTCCACCCTCACTGCCACCTCCCTCACCCACTGCTGTAAGATGCTCAGAAACCAGGACGGTTTCCTGTGCTATGCTCTCCACGTCCTGTGCACCTCCCTTATGCAGTCAGGGTGATGTTTCCTAAACGCCGGTCCCAACCGGTCACTTCTTTCCCTGTTGCTGTCAGGATAACACCCAAACACCTTTAGGCTTAAAGATTTTGTGTTGTGCCCCTTGGCTCACAATGCCATCCATCTTACCTTATACTGTCTCTGATCTCCTGGCTGGGTGTATGCTCCAGTAATAGAAGCCCCTTAGTGTGCAGGGCAAGCCATTTCTCAACTCAGAACCATTGCAGGGTGGTTCACTCTGCTTGGAATCCTATTGCCCTTCCTTCCCCCAGCTTCATCATGACTCAGCACAGGCACCACCTCCAAGAGTCCTTTTCTCTCTGCGTTGGTAGGAGGCTACCTCTGGGCACCATAACCCCACAGCAAAGTCTGAGACCATGACAGATGAATTTCTGCACTCCTAACGTGCAGCCCTGCCTCCCATGGAAGTCCCATGAGTGGTGGGGAAATCTCAGAAAATTTGCATGCTGAATCAGCTTTCTTTCATGCAAGGAAACTGATGCAGGAAACATTCGGTATCTGTTCTCCAGGTGATAGCCACTAACTACATAGAACTGTTGAGCACTTGAGATGTGTCTGGTGTGACTGAAGAACTGGATTTTTAGTTTTAATTAATTTAAATTTAAATGCAGATAGCCACCTGTTGCTTCCAGAATGGACAGCTCTACTTTAGAGCCTTTTCTAATCCTACCCAGTCTTTTACCCACTCTGTACTTAGAGATGCTTCCCTGAATCTGCCTTCTAAATTGGTCAGTTCGGTAACTACACTGTGTCTCCACGCTGCCCACGACCCTCCCCACAATCCCAGCCTTCTATCCTCCCTGTTGCTTGCTTCAGTGCCCTAATTCCAGTGTTGGTATTTTACCCTGCAGGACCCAGAGCTGCCTCCTTGGGGAGTTCACTAACCACACCTTACCACTGGTACCCCTATTGGGGGCACAGCTCATAGTCTACTTTAGTCTAAGTCTTTTTAATTCCCCATCTGATAGGTATCTAGGCCACCAGGATGCCAGGGCCAAGACCTCGGAAGGGCCCTCAGGCCAGTGGCCAGGGTGTGGCAGCTGCCAAGCAGGTATGGACCTGGCTTCATTCACTCTTGGGCTAATTTGGGGTGGGAGTTTCTAGACAACTTGGACAAATTGAGTGACCTTTGTGGTTTTCCTGTTAGTTCAGAGACTGAGCAGGGCCTCCTGAAGGTGGCAAAGCTCTTAAGAACCTCTGATTGGAGCCTCGTGGGTAAAGGAGGCCTGACCTCCCCTCCTGTGTTTTAACCCAGCCATCCTACTGTGACCACTTCATACAAGTAGTGTGGAGGGCTCAGCAGCCACCAAAGTTTAGGATGTTCTGATGTTCTTATTGCTCTCACAGGTTCCTCATTTAGGGTCACAACTTTGCTTGCCAGCCAAGGATACCAAGGCTTGAGGGCTGTGGCCAGTGGGTGGACTTTGCTGCCTAGGGACATAGCGGGAAGAGGGAGGGTGTCTGTCTTCCAGTTTTCTCCCTTTATTTCTTCTGACCCAAGTCCTGAGACTTCTTAGTCTATTTTTATTCTCTTTTAGATGCATATAAGGAGTAGGTGGGACTGAGGGTAGACACCGAAGTCACAAAGATCTTATTTTAAATTCTGGTTCTGTCATTCAGGAGGCTTTCTCATTTTCATCTAAACATTGAAGTAAAACTAGGACCTCACTCTTCAAATATGGACATAGTTACAGACACAAAAACTAGAATGACGGTTAAAAGGATGGAGATAGGGGTTAGTGTTTAATAGGTGCAGAGTTTCAGTTTTACAGCATGAAACCAGTTATGTGGATGGTGGTGCTGGTTGCATAACAATGCAAATGTGCTTGTGCCACTGAATTGTACACTTAAAAAAGGTTAGGATGGCAAATTTTATGCCATGTATTCTGCCACAATTTAGAAAATAATGGGCCAGGTTTGGTGACACATACCTTTAATCCCAGCACTCGGGAGGCTGAAGGAGGAGGTTCAAGGCCAGCCTGTGCTGCACAATGAGACCCTGTCTCAAAAAACAAAGTGATGGGGAGCTACTTCTCAGGATTGTGAGAATTAACTAAGATAATCCTGTGAAATGCTAAGTATACACCTGGAAGCTATTGCTATTATTGCTGTAATAATAATGGCCGTGTATCCTTACTGGATTCTTTGAGGAGTCCCCTGGGTTACAGGCTTAGTTTTTCCTTTCTGCACATTGGGCACTTCACAGAGTGAAGGAACCATTGACTGGCACAGCCAGCCCAAGTCTGGCTCTGGGGCTGGGATCTACCCTGCCTCATTTTGTGAGTCTTAAGAATCCTTCTCTGCTATCAGTTGGGGCTTTTTGTGGAGTTTAATCCTGAGGACATGCTGCTGAGGATGGATGAAACTGAAGATGATAGGGACCTGGAGGCTGAACTGTTGGCCCTCACTGGAGAAGCAGGGACCACAGGCAGGAAGTCAGCACCCAAGAAGCAGGGTGAGTTTTCACTACTGGGGTGGGCTCAGTACTAGGACCTGCTGAGTGCAGACCCAAGGTAGAGAGAGTCCTTGCTTTGCAGCCTGGAGGAGCCAACCGGACTCCCTGGTCCTTATGATAACCTCTGTACCCTCTGAGCTCTTCCACTGTGAGGTCAATCATACCTGTGCTGTGAGAGCTGACTCTTTCCCCATGTGGACAAATCTGATTCTCACTCTAACTTAGGTCACTTGCCTTAGCCAGGGCCTAGTATACAGTAGGAGCCCAGTTAGCATTGGGCACATAGCAGATACACAGAAATTGTCAGATGAATAGGTGAAAATATCCCTGTACCACCTGGAAGAGGACAGAGCTCTTATGCCTGGGAGGATCTAAATCTCCCTGACTTCTCACCAGGACCCCTCAGAAAATAATGAGAAGACTGGGAAGGGCCTCGCTGACTTGGCCCTGATTTAGGGCCTGGGTTTTACTTAGTTTTGGCTCTTACTGTGATTACAAAGTTAGCAAAATTGATGCTAGTAGTTCCAAGCTTACTCAATATATAAAATGGGGATATTACCAATCTTGCAGAATTGTAAAGCTCAAATGGATGCTAGAAATCTTTACAAATGTGAGAGAAAGGTGTGGTTGGGCATGATGGACACATTTAACAACTATTGGCAGAAATGCAGAGAAAGCACAGCTTGTTTCTTGTTGGAGGGCCTAGGAGGGTGTCCCTGACAAGGGTCTTTTGAGCTGGGTCATAAAGGAGTTTTCTGGGTGGGACTTGGCTATATGAAGGAAGGTGGATCTCTGCCTGGGCATATCTCCTCATACAATGCATTAAAGACCCTCCGTTCCTTGTCCTGGACTTCGAGTTTTCCTCATCCTCTTCCCCTAGCCCCTCTGCCTATGGCTCACATCGAGAAGTTGGCAGCAGACTGTATGCGGGATGTGGAGGAGGAGGAAGTGGAGGAAGAAGGTCTGGAGGAGGATGTAGACCTGCTGGTGCGTCTGCCAGGCTGGTATCCAAGGGCTCTGCTGTTGATTTCGGATCTGGTGGAGGAGAGGGCTGTAGAAAGGAGGCCTTGGGTTTATCCCTCAGGGTCTCTTAACTTTCAGTGAGTGTCCTGCTCTTCCCAGGCCTGTCTTCCTGGCTGTACAGTGTGAAACTTGTTTCTTTTGACTTTTCTTAGCTCTGCAGCTGGGGATTCTCAGATTTGAAGATTTTAAGGCTGTTTTTGTTCAGATTAAATAAATATTTTGGTAAAGGGGACTGTGCACATTGGGAAATACTGCAGAGGGAGAGGATACGTTGTTCTGTTCTTGTCATTATTGTGGCCATAAAGCCTCCAAACTCCTGGGACTTGTGTACCCCCAGACAGAGCTCAAGGAGGTCCTGGGTGTGGATGAAGAGGCTGGGCCGCTGGATGGTGGTGAGGTTGAAAGCCCAGACCTCTCTGAGGAGGAGAAGGGACTTGAGAACACTGAGCCTCCAATGCAGACAGACCTCCTAATGGCTTCAGTCCCAGTAGCTCAGGTAGGCCCTGGAGGAGGCCCCTGTGTGCCTTTGATGTCCTTGCATGAGCTTACACATAGCATGGCTTGCACACTAGTGTCGCTAAAATAACCCTTGGCCAGGAGCTGCCCCAAGCAGAAGCCAAGTGTGAGAAACTCCTTTGTGCCTGGCTGACCTCAAAGGCCTCTCTGTTCTCCCAGACCCATTTCTTGGCCTCCATGGATTGCCTGGGCTTCTGTGTTTGCCTACCATGGGCTCTGGCCTCTGCTGTGGGTCTTTGCTTCATATCTTGGGGATTTTGGCTCTTTCCCCTTGAGTCCCAGAGCTCCATCTTCTGGAGCAGCTTCCTCACAGGGAGAATAGCAAGGGCCTAACTGGCTGTGGAGTGGCCTACCCCTGAGCTGAAGTATTTGCAGGCTGGAGGCCCTCAGGGGCTGCAAGCTCTGCTGGAGGAACGGATCCACAACTACCAGGAGGCTGTGGCCAGTGCCAAGGAGGCCAGTGAAGCCGCCAAAGCCAGGCGCTGTGAGCGAGGCCTGAAGGTGAGTTGGGCCCACTTGGAGACCAGCAGTGGTGCTGTGGGTAAGGCAGTAGGAATTGCTGTCCCAGTGGAGGGGTGGTTTCCCCACCAGCCTTATAGAGGTGGTGGATCCCTAGCCTGGTGGACCCAGGTAAAGATGGTTACCTGTGTTTCTGGACTAGTTCTCTTCCCTCAGACTCTGGAATCCCAGCTTGCTGCTGTGAGAAAAGGCAGGAAGATCAATGAGGAGGAGATCCCACCTCCAGTGGCCTTGGGCAAGAGGCCGCTGGGCCTTCAGGAAACCGCCAATAGGAACCCTAAGGCAGATTCCCCAGCTCCCTCTGCCATGGACACAGGTAACTGGAGGCACCTATCCTAATTTCTGCCCTAGTTCCCAGGGTCAGAACCCATGGCTTGCCTTCCCTGCCTGTCCCTGTCATTGCCTCAGACCAATGAGACCTGTGGGCGCTGGAAACCCAAAGCACACCCTTGTACCCTCTATTGGGGCTTTTCATTTCCTATAGAAAACACCTCCCAATCTGAGATCAGCTTACCAGGAAGCTCTGCCATTGCTGTCCCACCTGATTCAGACCCAGGCCCACAAGCCCTGCTGTCAGCCCGACAGAGAGAGTACAAAGTGGCTGCTCTCAGTGCCAAGCGAGCTGGAGATCTAGACCGTGCTCGAGAGCTCATGAGGATTGGGAAGGTACAACATCTGGCTGAGAGCCACTGTGTCCCATGCTGCATTTTACAGATGGGAAAGCAGAATCTCAGAGTGATCCGGACTGGACTTGGGTGCGACTTTCCTGGGGGTAGTTATTTCAGGGCTCCCTTGTTTATGTCCATACCTGCTCTTTTCATTGCTGCAGAGATTTGGTGCTGTTCTGGAAGCCCTGGAGAAGGGGCAGCCTGTGGACATGAGCGCCTTGCCTCCAGCACCTGAGGGTCTGTATGGGCAATTGGAGGTGTCTGCTCAGGCTGGGGTTGGGAGAATCTCAGGTGTGGGGCTGGCCAGACACTTTGCCTACACTTCTGCTCTGGGTTCCCAGATCTGAAGGCCTTCCCACAAGCTTCTAAGGTCCCCACAGCACCCCCAATCCTGTCCCCAGCAGTGGAGCAAGTGCAGCCAGTGATGGCCTCTGACATCCCATCCACCCCAGGTAGGTAGGACAGAATGGTGGGACTGTGGAGTAGGGACCTGGGGAGGGGCAGGCAGAACTGATGCCCTCTTCTTACTCACTTTAAGTGGCCCCTGCAGAGCCACAGACAGTGCTGGATGCCCTGCAGCAAAGGCTGACCAAGTACCGAGAAGCAGGCATCCAGGCCCGGACCAGTGGGGACGAGCGCAAGGCCCGTATGCATGAGCGCATCGCCAAGGTGGGCCTGAGACTGCACAGTTCCCTTTCCTGTGCTGACCTCTCTGGACAGCTCTTCTCTGTCTCTGCTTCTCCCATTAACCCTGGGTTTCTCTAAGTCTTCATTTGTCTGTCTGTCTCTCTGAAGTTCTTACTGCCTTAGGGCTCTTTTTCTCCTGGGCTACTGTCCTGCCCTGTTTTTTTTTTTCCCTGCCTCTGTTGTGGGCACAAAGCCTGCAGACTTTAGCCCAACAGATGTCCCTTCTTTGCTTCCCATGCAGCAATATCAGGATGCTATTCGAGCTCACCGAGCAGGACGGAAAGTGGACTTCACTGAGTTGCCTGTTCCTCCAGGTGAGTGGAGCTTGGCCTAGGGACCTTCTGAGGTCTCTGAGCGAGAATGGAGGAAGGGAGAAATGTCTCATGTAACTGTCTGCACCCTGTGGGAGTCCTTCATTCCCGCCATGCTCAGGCAGAGCCAGACAGGATCCTTAGGACCTTTGCATATCTCTGAGGCTGTTTCTTCTCTTCCCTGCTCTGTCTCTCCTCACAGGATTTCCTCCCATCCCTGGTCTGGAGCCCACTATGGATACAGCAGAGGATTCAGTGGCAGCAGCTTTGGCAGCTGCCCCAAAACTAGCCTCCTCGGAGGATACAGCCCCAGCAGATGTAGATGAGGACGAGGATGAGGTTTGGCTGAGGGCCTAAGACTCCAGCGCTTGGTGGGGGGATAAGCAGTTGATGGGTAAACCCATACCCTGTTCTCCACACAACAAGCCCAATGAGATGAGTATCCTTCCCTACATTTTAGAAAAAAACTTGGCCAAGGACAGAGTTAGAATTTATACCGAGGTATTTCTGACCTCAGACTCCAGGTTCAGTTCCCACTACCCTGCTGTATCTTGCTGGGGAGGTTACCAAAGAACTGTCACATCTAGCTTGGAGATGTGGGGTGCATGAAGGGGAGCCACTCAGCTCACATTACACAGCAAGTTAGTGTAGTGCTAGTTAAGAGAGCCCAAGTCTGGTGACTGCCCTGGCCAGGGTGGGGAATGGTCCCTTGTGACGGCTTTCTGGGCACCTGCAGGATGAGCCTCCAATACAGGCTCCGGTGGCCAAGAAGCTGGCGCAGCCTCTGGTTCCCTTATCCCAGCCCCTGCTTGAGCCCAAGGCCTCGAGTTCTAAGGAGTCACTGAGTCCAACTGGTGAGTGGGGGACAAGCAGGATAAAGGAGCAGAGGGTCTAATGAGGGGCAGGCATGGCCCTAACCAGTGGCGTCTTCCCTTCAGTGCGGGAGCAGCTGGTGCTGCTAGAGGCTCGGAAATTGCAGTACCAGAGAGCAGCTCTGCAGGCCAAGCGCAGGCAGGACCTGGAGCAGGCCAAAGCCCATCTGCGGGTGGCCAAAGGTCTTGAGGCTCAGATTGTCCAGGCCCGAGCTGGCCGACCTGTTGACCTCTCAAAGGTGAGTCCCACCTGGCTAGACAGGAAACTTTCTTTCCTTGTGGTGGGCTAGGCTTGACAGGCAGGACCATGGGCTGGGACAACTTCTGGAAGGAGATGGGATTTGGATAGGATGAAGTGACAGCTGGGAAAGAACCTTTTGCTTATGCAAAACAGAGGCTAGGAAAAGGGAAGGTGGGCTGCTCATGGTCAGACATGACAAGGCAGGGCAAGGCCAATGAGTGGGAGCAATGAGTCCCTGTCATTGATGGTTAGTGAAAGTTGAAGAAATATTTAGTATAGGTACCTGTATTTGCTGGACTAAGTAGAGGAATAATCTGACTCTTGGGGCCCGAGGGGCCTGGTGACCTGGGCAGGTGCCTTCACCTTTGACGGATGAAGAGGGTGACTTCATCTTTATCCACCATGAGGACCTGCGACTCTCTCAGAAGGCCGAAGAAGTGTATGTTCAGCTACAAAAAATGCTTCTGGAGCAGTATGAGGTCCGTAGGCCATGTCCTCAACCTCCGTGTAGAGAAAGGCCAGGTGCTCAGAGCAGGTAGACCTGGGCTCAGATTCTAGCTCTTCCATTTTCTGGTGGTGAACAAGGTACTTCCCCTCTCTGAACCACATTTCCCTCATCTATAAAATGGATAACACCCTTTCAGGGTGGTTGTGAAATTCAAACAAGAGTGAAGGGGAATGGGCTTTTTAGATGGGAGGGGAGAGAGACATGTTTCCTTGTGTGAAACTATCTGAAATGTTCTGGGAAGTCTGTCTTCTGAGGTAATATTTGGATTAGGTTTTGAAGGAAGGAATTCTTTAAATGAATTTTGGGCAATGGCTATCCTCAGAAGAGGAAACAGTATAGTCAGCCATGTTTGGTGGGACTTGAGAACCTTGCCCTTGGGGAATGTGTTGGGGAAGGAGAGGTGAGGCTACAAAGGGAGGTTGGAGTTTTGAGAGACCAGGTAGCCTAACCAAGTCCTGGTTCTGAAGTCACTTTGGGCCTGTTTTCAGAAGTGCCTGCTGTTCTCCAAGCAGTTCATGCACCAGGGAAATGTGGCTGAAACTACCCGGTAAGTGCTGGGGCTAGGCTGGGGCTTGTGGGGTGGGGCGCAGTGAGCTTTGTTCTGCTGACGTGTACCTTTCTCTGATAGGTTTGAGAAGCTTGCTCAGGACCGTAAGAAGCAGCTTGAGATCCTGAAGCTGACCCAGGCCCAGGGTCTCGACCCTCCTAGCCACCACTTTGAGTTGAAGACATTCCAGACTGTGAGGTGCTAAGGCCTAAGAGAAACAGTGCTCTGTGTAGAGATGGGCAAAAGGTTGAGAGCTGAGGGTGAAGACTCATCTTCAGTGAGACTTCCCAAGCCCCAGGCACTGGGGCTGGTGAGGAGGAGGATATGCTGCCTGCCAGGGAGGAGCTCAGAGCTGTGGTGGCTGTGGAAAGAGCTCTGGACTGGAGTCAGAGACCAAGGACCATGCGAGCTCTACCCTTTCTAGCATGACATCTTTTCCTCCCTGGGCCCACTCACCACTTAGCTGGGTGTGCAGGAACTGGAATACCTTATTCTTCCAGTATCCTTCATTCTAAGCTCTCCATTTTTCTTGGCTGTAGGATCTTCTCAGAACTCAATAGCACAGAAATGCATCTCATCATTGTCCGGGGAATGAACCTCCCAGCCCCTCCAGGTAACCCTAGGGTCACCATTCTGAAGGATGCTCTTGCCCAGACACCACCCCAAGCACTAGGCTTCTGAACATTCCCTCTGACCCGATTTTCTTTTCTCCACACAGGAGTGACCCCTGATGACTTGGATGCTTTTGTGCGGTTTGAGTTCCACTACCCTAATTCGGTGAGGCTCAAGTAATGTTCCTCAGTATCCCAGGACTCTGCTCAGTTTCTCTACATCCTTGGGAGGACTGGCTATAAAGATGGGTTTGAAGACCTTCCAGCCTATTCCCTTCAGAGGCCTCTTGCCTCAGCACTGACCCAGTCCAGAGTTCCTGGCCCTATAATGTACCTCAAGCTGGCCTCATTACTCCTTCTCATTGCTTTGCTGTCCTGATTATTCCTTCTTACTGCTTTAGGAACAGGCTCAGAAAAGCAAAACAGCTGTGGTGAAGAACACAAATTGTCCAGGTAAGTGCCACACAAGGGCAATTACTCCTCACTCCTCACGTGGGTTGCATTTGTGTTTCCAGATTGCTTTCAGGTCTGCTATCTTACTTGGTCCCCAATTTTGGAAATATAGGTGCTTACACTTCTCTGTGTAATTGGAGAAATGGGTTTGTTGGGGTAAAAGGACTTGCCTAGAGCCTCATAGCAAGGAGGTGTTAGACATAGGACTTGAACCTAGGATTCCAATTCCTTCCCACTTTGTTATAATATGTGTTTAAAAATACAAACACTGCTTCCAAGGTCAGGATCTAGATGCTCTACTTCCTTTGGGAAATCCTTGGGAGCCAAGCCCCTTCTTGCCTTCTCCCTCTTTTGCAGAATTTGATCAAGTATTCAAACTAAACATCAACCGAAACCACCGGGGCTTCAGGAGGGTGATCCAGAGCAAAGGAGTCAAGTTTGAAATCTTCCACAAAGGGTGAGGTTCTTGTTAGTCACACTGCCAAGGTGGATGGAGAGGCAGTGCAGTCCCTGCTGCTCTGCTGCTGCTCAGTTTTCTTACAGGGTTCAGCCAGCTTATTCCTCCTTCCTGAGCCCATGCTAATCTTTTGCTGCCTCTTGGTTCCCCAGATCCTTCTTCAGAAGTGATAAGCTGGTTGGTACAGCACACCTGAAATTGGAGCGGCTGGAGAATGAGTGTGAGATCAGAGAGATCATGGAGGTAGGGTGCAGGGAGTGGGTAAGGCAGAGGACTTGGTAAGAGGAGAGCCAGTATTCATGGAAAACTAGCCACTATTGTAGGTTTCTGTACCTATGACTTGATTTAAAGCCCTGTAATGTGCTGTTGAGTAGAGGGTATACCCATTTCACAGATGGAAGAAGTCTGAGAAACTTTCAGTCATCTGGATAGGATATAGCCATATTCATTCCACCACAATGGGTCACTCAAGTTCCCAGTGATGGTGGATGACAAAAGACCCTTGAGGTGTCTGACCACTGCTGTCAGTTTGCCATACACATTCCTAGGTTTCTAGGAGCAGGGCTGTGGTTGGGGCAGTAGGCTAGCAGCGTGAGGAAATAAAACAACTCCAGACCTGAAACTGATACAATATTTCTGTCTGAGACTTACAAGAATGCAGCTAATCTGTGCTTACAATATGGCCCCAAGATAGCTCCTTAAGCATCCAATTCAGGATTACATAGGCTTGCCTCTAACAGATGGAGAAACTTAGGCCAGATTGAAAGAGTTTATGTTTGTTCATGGAGTTTATCCTGGGCAGTCAGATCCAGGCTCTCACTGATGCTTTGGAGACTGGGGTTTTTCTCACTATACTTACCTGCTCCCTGCCTGCCTGTGTGTGTGTGTGTTGTGGTGGTGGTGGGGTTATTCTGAAGTGGGGTCTCATCTGTTTTGGCCCTACTGAAGGTTATACATTTTCTCACACTTGTTGCAGTGATTTGTGCTCAAAATGCCCCCTTCTGCCCTAAAGAAGGGAGTAGCATGGTGGGTAGGAAAGAGCCTTTGACTTGGTTGTTGTCCTGATTCTGCCACAAAGTCAACCATATCTCTCAGGGTCTTCTGTAAAGTAAGAGTTTGGGTTCTGGTTTTCAGACTATTCTGAAGCCAGTGTTTCTTTCAGGAGTTGCCATGGGGGATTGAGAGGAAAACTGAGCAAGTAGAGCCCTAGGATTTCTTCAGTCAGAACACCAATGTTTACCTAGATTTCTACATTACTTCTTTATAAGACTTATCTAAAACAACCAGCCTACCAACATGCAGCAGGAGAGTAGGGTTATCCTGATGGAGATGCCAGACTTAACACTGCAGGAAGCCCTAGCTCCTCTCCTTTCTTGGGATCTTTGGGACCTGCTTGCCCTGAACTTGTCCCCTCGGTTACTGTTCCCTCTCTGTGGTTCTTACAGGTACTGGATGGAAGGAAGCCCACTGGGGGGAAGCTGGAGGTGAAGGTTAGGCTGCGGGAACCTCTGAGTGGCCAGGATGTGCAGATGGTCACGGAGAACTGGTTGGTCTTGGAGCCGAGGGGCTAGTGAGGTAGGCAGTTCTCTGGACCCCCAGTACCTCTGTTGTCTGCTTTCTCCCAAGGCCCCACAGAAACCTTTCTCATACTTAGTTTATATGTGGGGAGAAAGGGAAGACCAAAAGGCAGAACTATTGGGTACAATTTATTTGCCTCAGTAGACCTGGGGACAGAAGGTAACCTAAGGTTTAACTGTCTTCAGGAAGTCTCTTATAAAATGTTTGCTTTCACGGTGGTTTAGACTGACTTGCTATGTTTTGTGCCCTGTGCAGCAGGTGGTCAGCACTGGGAGAGAATCAGCCAGTGGCAGTGTGCACCAGCTGGGCTTCTCAGCTTTGCTGGCTGCAAAAGCCTTTGTATGTAAGAGAGATGCTGCTACGCAAGCACCAAAGATCTGTTGAGCTACGGACCCTACTAACCAAGTAGGCTAGCAAGCCCTCTTGCTAGCCCTTTTTGAGCCTCCATGGAAGCAGTCTGGATCCCAGGAGCTCTTCCCCTTACCCTTGTGGGTAAAGGCAAGGATATTCTCATTGTTCTGTGCCATGGAGTCTTCTAGACCCTTAACCTCTGCCTAGCAACTGTGTGCAGCTTATTTCAGCTCCCAGTTGTGCCATTTCTGGATGTGCCTTTAAAAGATGTAACTGAGGGATGGGAGACTCAAGAGTGATTGGACACCTCACTGGCTAGGGTAGGTAGGGTTTCACGACTCTAGCTGGTCAATGGCAGCCTATCCACTCAGCTGAGTTTACCCCAGCTCTGCCTGTGCCTGTGCCTTTGTTCCTGACAGCTGCTGCACTAGCCTTCCTGTTTCCCAAGGAACTCAGTGGAAGAGGAAGTTACTTTTGGTACTACTTGGTGGATAGGAAGGGTAAGGTATCTTGGGTTTGGTTTGTGTACCTAAGATGAAGACTATTAACAGGGGAGAAAAAACATTCATATATACATATGTATATGTAAAATTTTATGTAGCCATTTTTATTTAAGGAACTAGGTCTAATTCATTGTTAGGGGTTTTACACTCTACACACAGTGTAAACTATCAAAGTCTTAAAGCCCTCCTCCTGTCACTGTTTAAAAGCCAGGGTCACAGTAATATTTATCAACTGCTGCTGCAGCTTCCTCTTTTGAGAGAGGGCAGGGGAAGCCTTTCCTTTCAACTGATCACCTGGGAAATCCCTAAGTTCTTTCCAAGAAATTCTCGTGTGGCTTTGTTTGCTGAATGGATGGAAACCATGAAGGGATTTGTAGTTGTAACAGATTTAATATTAAAAACTGCAGTGTTCTACATTTCTTAGGAATAAATACCCCATCTTTTTTCCTCTTTTTTGAAGCAGTAAGTTCAACAAAGCACTCCTCAAGATTAGTTTTTAAAGGCTGTAAATGAAGCAAATACATTTAGCTTACTGATCACTAAAGCATTGCGTAAACACAGCTCAGGGATTGAGTTTTTGTGTGTCTTGTCAGGAGTACAGGGTTGGACCAGGCATCTCTGCCCTTAACAGGAGAACTTTTAGTGGGTAACACAGCAGGGATTACAGACAATTGGTTTTTCCAAGAGCTCTCAGGCCAGTCTTACCTGTCAGATGTGAGGTATCAGCACTTCACAGATAAGGGATTTAACCATTAATTGTAATCATAAATGTGTCAAAGATTGGAAAGGGGGGGGTCACTTGCCTTCATGAAATGGCCTAGAGCAAAAAGGGCTGGCTTGAGTAGTTCCTGGCTCTGTCTAGTTTTCCCCTTTTGGGTTTCATACAAAGAAGGTGAAGGACCATAGGGGTTATTCTCAAAGGTTTCAGTAAGCCCCAGGAATATCTTAAATTCAGGCCTCTGTTGGAAATGAATTTTACTAAGACTTTTTTTATGGCTTCAATAATTTTCCTGTGCAGCCTGCTCAATTTCAGTCTGCTTCACTGCTCTTTGCTTTTGGGAAAACAACCTCAAGACTGAAGGAGGCTACACAAAGCCACCCACTGGAGGGGAGACAGCTTCTTGAAAGGCCTTTGTTGCAGCCAAGGCACACACTAGTAGAGGGAGGGGGCCTGTAGAGCCTCATCTTGTCCTAAGATTTGTCCAAATTAAGTAACCAAACATTGGAGAGTAGTTTCTTAATGGGCAGTTGGGAACCAGACACAACCAAAATCAAATTTTACCTTCTCTGATCTAGTGCAGTGCATGCTTTCTTCTGAATTAGTGAACTGAATAAAATATGAAAGCGATGTGTCTTATAGTCAGGAAGCTTTGTTCACAGAGGGCAAATTCTTTTAATATTCTTTTTGCTTTCTTAAAGCACCATTCTAAAACTTACATGGCTGCTTTCAAATTCTGAAGACTTGTTCTCCACATACTTGTGACATCTAAAAGATCTTGCCCCTTAAGGTCAGCTGGTTTTTGAAAGGAGCCATAGTGCTGAAAGGTGGATTCAGGGAGCTCACACCTGGTGCAGCTCCATCACAGGTGGATTCTTCTCTGGGCATCAGTATTCCTGTTCCATTCCCTAGTCCTATATGTACAATCCCTAAAAATCCCATTATCATCCTTTATTTTAGCATTAGTAAAATAGAAGCCTCTCACAAACTTGTTAATTCCAGAAACAATGTTGAGTACACTGCTTGTCTTAAATGCATTAAATGCATAAATTAATTCTCAGATGTCCATAGAGAAATTTAATTGGAAATTTTGGACCCACCAGCAGGAACCAGTGTGGGTGAGACAAGACAGGAGATGGGAGCTTACACAGGCAGAATCTCATATCTCTACCACCCTAGAGTGTGCAGGAGGTGTTCCAAAAAATGTTAGTGAAGCACAGAGAAACTACATTGCCTGGCATTTTGCAAGGTGCAATTTTTAAAAATTTCAAAGTTTACCAGAATGGCAATTCTGTCCATCTTCAGTTTCAGAGGAGCTCTGTATCGTTTAAGTTCACAATCTAGAAAATTTTGCCTAATCTAAGAGTGTGATGCTTCAGCCTTTCACTTTCAATTATAAAACCAAGGATAAGTGGAAAAATAAACTATAGACTTGATTGTTTAGGCGCAATTTCACAGGATTTTTTTTTTTTTAATATAGAAAAGACATTTTATGCAGTTAAGAATGGAACTGACTAGACAGGGCTTATTGTTTGTTAGTTTAAGGATTCTTACACTGATCCAGAAGAAATACAATAGAAAGATGTATTTAGCTGAGCAGGAAGAAAGATAAAACTAGGAAAACAGGACAAGCCTCTGTAGAAGCCCCAGACTTCCAAGGTATGTTTATACCAAGCTTGATATTGACACCAAATATACCAATCCCTGTTAACAAAGTTTGGGGGTAGTGTTCTCAGGGCTTCATCCTTACAAGCTAGTGCTGTGTAGGTTGAGGAGCACCTGAGAGGCTTCATATTTCCTGTCTATGGAAAAACTTGCAATCTCAGCTTCTCTGTAGCTCCATCAGCAAGGCCTTTGTAGAGGAATATAACCCCTACCCCAAGGAGAAAGGGATGAATCAAGCCAGGCCAGGCTGTGGGCCTCTGGAAAACAGCTATTGCCCCAAACAGCTTGACAGCCTGTTATTGCCAAGCACTGGGCCCAGCTCTGGCCTCTGGGATATAGCCTCTCAATATCCAGAGGCCTGCACTGGAACCCAGGTCATTCTGGGAGCCCTGCTTTTGTTGCAGAGGGACTAAATCCTTTGTGGTGTGGGTTCTCAGAGATGTTAATGACAAATGGAGTTTCCCTAGAGCAGCGTTTGTTGAACTGGCTTGTGAAATCCATTTGGTCTATAATAAAAAAAAATTTTTTTTAGCAGTACAGCAATTTGAACTCAGGGCCAAGCACTTGTTAGGCAGGTGTTCAACCACTTGAGCCATGTCTCCAACCCCTTTTGCTTTGATTATTTTTGAGAGTCTCATGTTTATGTCCAAGCTGACCTGGACCACAGTCCTAATTACCCAGTGTAGCTGGATGACAGGCACCTGCCACCACACCCAGCTTTCTATTGGTTAAGATAGGGTCTTGCAGATTTCTTGCCTGGGCTGGCATCTTCCTGATCTCTGTCTCCTGAGTAGCTTGGATTGCAGGCATGAGCCACTGTACCTGGCCTCAAAATAAATTTTTAACATAAGAGAAATTACAGTATCACATATATGCTGGGTAAATGAGACCTTGGTTTCCATAAAACCACTCCCACTAAGAGAAACTAGGGCTTGGAGAAATGGTTGATTCCCAGCCTGGAGCATCTAGGCTAGAAAAAGGAAGTTTTTAGTAATAGGAGTATATCACGAGAATACTAGCTAGCCTGAACGTGCTCCACTTGGCCAAAACAGACTGTTTGAGCACCTAAACAATGAATCAGAACCACTGAAAAACCAACCCATGAGACCAGAATGAAAATAAGTAGATAAATATAGAAGAGGGAAGGGCATCATATAGATTACCAAGTCCAGCTGATAAAGTGCTGGAACTGGAAAGTAATTTTCCTGTTGTCACAGTGAAAGATCGGGTAAGGAGCCATCAGCAGATGCTAGATCTAAGAGGACGTTTTGATGCCGATGAGCAAGATACTTGGGTGGTTTGAAAGTATCCCTGAATATATTGTTAGTCCCAAAGGGGAAAATATATAGTGGAGAAATTGGACTACATATTGACCAGGGGATCAGATTTACCACCATCAGTAAGAGGAAGATGGCTATTAAGTGATGCTGGCCAAGAATGCATAAATAGATTCTAATTGTGAGGAAATAATGAGGGTATTTTCTGTTTGAAAAAAGAGGAGGATATAGGACTCCAGATTTTATATTCACAAAAGTACCACTGACAAAAATATTAAGGCAAGTCATGACAGCTACATGCTATGTCTGATTCCAGGCTGGAAGGTTTACTTGGGGAGGGGAGGGGGGAGAAAAAGGCTCCCAAAGGCAGGCACTCTGTTAAAGGAGTGTATCAATGTGACCTGACTACAGTTGTGTAAGAAAATGTCCATATTAATAGGAAGTTAACAGTTGGGTAAAGGGCTATGGTATATGCAACTTAATGCTGAAATGTTTCAGTTTTATGGTGTGAGGAGGAAGAGAAACACTGATAAATCAAATGGGTAAAATGTTAATATGTGAATAATAAATGAATCTGGGGAAAGCGTACAGAGTGGTTTTTATACTTGAAACTTTCCTGGAAATTTAAATGACTTCTCAATAAAATGTTTTAGTTTTAGTATATAGCAAACAAAAATGGTGTGTTTTGTTAGCTTTCACAGAAAGACTCAGTTTAATATCTGCCAATTACTTGGGCGGATCTTGAGTGATCCTGCACTCAGCTCTGCTATCAAAATGACTTCATTTACACTGAGTTGCTCTTCCATGGTTGCAAGAGTAGATAATCCTTTGGTCTTTGATTCACTTCAATCTGGTAAAACAAAACTCTAAGCATAATTTCTACTTGACAAACAGCTGTGATGTAACTGGGATAAGAACAGTAGAATTCTCCTTTTCATACCAATTCTGTACAAAGAGTTCAAAACTGATGCTTCGTTGTTTATTTCCCCTCTGCCCTCCCACCCCAACCTTGGTGATGGCTGTACCCAACTGAGCATTTTTGAGCACATGACCATAAGTAATCTTAAAAGAAAGGAGCAGAGTTCTTGTCTAAGACAGTAACAGAAGGGGATTAGCTGCAAGGTAGCATAACTGTTGTGCAGGAACAGAAGCTGCCCAGGTCTTCTTGGTGTATAATGCATAGAAGACTTAGAATTGTGAACATCCGTCCTCCCAACCACCCTTTCCCACCCCTGTTCCCTAGACCCCTAGTCCCTCCCTCTTCCACCCCCCCCCCACTAATAGTGTTAACAAAAGCTTAATCTTCCAGTTTTAAAGTGCAAATGATTTGAGTGTGACTGCTGTTGCAACAGATCTGAACAGAAAACAATGGAAGTCCTCTCCATTTAGGCGATGTTTTCCAGAATATAAAAGATGAGCTCCATGACGATGGGGCCCTCACTGAGCTGGCAGGCCCCTCCATGGATCACTGGCACCAAGGCGCTGTCCAGATCGTTCATGTACTGCGAGGGAAGGGGCTGGCCATTGCTCCCTGCTTGATAGCCAACCTACACCACAGAGAGAAGGGGATGACAGGTTACTGGACAGAGCCTCTCCTAAGGACTGAGATCCAAGAAGGTCGAGCAGGAAAGGCAATGTTTTTTGCAGCCGTGGATTAGACACATGATATTGAACATAAATTCCACCTCTGTATTGTCATTTATCATCCTGTCTTTAAATCCTGGCAACTTGATAGCTGTAAGACCTTGGGCTAGTTTTTTAACCTGCTGAGGTCTTTTGTTTTCTGGAAAGGGAGAGGAGCATGTATGGAGAGTCAGAAATACTACTTTAACCTCTGATTGTGAAAATTAAAATGAGAAATACAGCAAAGCATGTATTCTCCAATTCATCCACACACCATTTACACAAAATGGTATGCGTGTGTGTGTGGTATTGGGGTTTGAACTCAGGGCCTCACACTTGCTAGGCAGGCCATTCTTCCAGCCCCACACACCATTTTCTGAGCACTTACAGAAACTCAGATGGCAGGGCCCCTTCCTTCAAGAGGCTCACAAATTTAGAACAATCTTACACTCTCATTGTTTTATGTGAGGGAGTTCTCTCTCCAGCTACATCATCAGTACAATTCAGAATGGAACCATGGTATTGCACTAGTATTGCCCTGATATGCTTTAAGCAGCATAAGGCAAGACCTTAAGTAGGAAATCAATACTTGCTGATTGGTGGCTAGTGTGGAAATGGAGCCAGACACGGAACCTTTCATCCTGCCCTGATAATGGCACAATTCTACACTGAAGAACCAGTTTCTCCCCATAAGCACTTAGGCCACGAGTAGCTTGCTGGACAGAATTCTTGGACTGGATCATGCAGAGAGCAAACACTCATTTCTAGTAACTCAGAACTAAAGGGTTGAGGGAGAAGAGACCTATAGTAAATTTTAAGCATCAAAGCAGGACCAGTGGGACCTGTCACAGATACTCAAAATCCAAAAGGAATGTTAAGGTGCTTGCCCCCATAAGAGAGACACTGGGACAAAGAACTGGGGCTTGGAGGTTGAAGACTAGATCATTGCTACAAAGAGCATATCAAAAACATTAGGTGAGACAGGGAGGGAAGCCTGGCAGTAGGAGACCTGAACTGATAGGAAATTACTGGGGAAAAGCTCAAGTCTACTAACTAGTATGAAAATACTGGTGGCAAGAAAAACTTCATAGGCATGGGTACTGCAGAGGCCAGTCAGCTGAAACTTGCTCTGTTGGATTAAAAAAACAAGACTGGGGACAGTGTGAAACTGGGGAGTCTTTGGTGGTACTAGGGTTTCAACTCAGGGCCTTATGCTTGCTGGGCAGGCACATGAGCCACGCCTCCAGCCCTTCAGGATTGGGGAGTCTTTTTTTGGTGTGTGTGCATCGTTCCTGGAAGTACTGCAATACCAGGTCGATGGGCAGAGTGGACGGAGCAAGCTCCTATTCCATCTCCTGCTTCCAAAAATCCATTTAATATATTGTCCTCGGATAGAGAACTTATCAGATATTAAACTGATAAGAACAGATACTACACTTGATCTTAGCCAAAAAGCCCAGAAACGATTGGGGGGTCTTAAAAGGTACACAGATGCCAGTCACAGGGGTGGCAAGTCCTCACACTTCTCTCGTTACCACAGGTAAGATGGAAGGCAACTTCTTGAAAGGCATGAAGATGAAGAGGCCCAAGAAACACATCTGGGCAGATTACTACTAGAGAGGAGACCAGAATACTACATCTGTTCAGGACAGAAGGTCTGGAGAATTAAACTCTAGGTTAATTAAGGAAAATTCAGAATAGAAAATACAGACACTACCAAGGCCATCTTCAAAAGCTGGCTGAGTAGACCCTTCTTACCTGATCTGAGTCAAGTGTCACACGTAGTCCCAGTTTTGTCATTCCATCTTCCTTAAGAAGCTTCAGGTGGGGACAGAGAGCAAGACAAAAAGCCTTGGCAACATGCTCAGTCAGTCTGCTATGATCTGCAGGATCACTCAGACAATTATGCTGGTCATCATTTTCTAGGAAAAATACCTGTTCCCCAAACAAAAGAAAGCTTTATCCTTGTGCCTAGACATTGGAAGAAACAAATAGAAACAAGTGGGCACAAATTAGCCTGCTCTGTATGTGCACCCTGGTTGTCCAAGATGATAGAACAGGATAAAATTAAGTCCTTGGGCCAGGAATAGTAGGGCACCAAAGAAACAATCTTTGCTACCATGGTGGTGTACAACTGTAATCCCAGCACTTGAGAGACTGAAGCAGGAGGATGGAGCGTTTGAGTCCAGCCTGGGCTACGTAGACCCTATCTCAAAAAAAACAAAACAAAGAAAAACGCTGGTCATGATGACTTACACCTATAATCCCAGCTACTTGTGAGGCAGAGATTGAGAGGCTACTGATCTGAATCCAGGCAAAAAGTTAGCAAGATCCCATCTGAAAACAAAAAGCTGGGCATGGTGGTTCACATTAGTAATCCCAGTTACTTGGGAGGTGTAAATAGGAGGCACTGCAGTCCAGACCTGTCCAGGCAAAAACCATAAAATCCTATGTGAAAAACAACTAAAGCAAAAAGGGCTGGCAGTATAGCTCAAGTAGTAAAGTGCTTTCCTAGCAATGTGCGCTCTGAGTTCAAACCCCAGTATCATAAACAAAACAAGAACAAAAAACCCCAATCTTTGTTTCCCAGTCTCTGCATTCATATGTGGGTAGTAGCAGCTGTCTATCTCCCTGCAAGCCTCTGCCAGGGTCTAATGGCACTCTCTTCTCAGTATAAGGAAAGGCCTCCATTTTGCACTGTGCACTTCTAAAAGGTAATACATGTGTATGGGAAATTTTTTAGGAAATAATCTGAGATCTAAAGAATAGCCATTATTAATTGGGTGACCTGGCCTCTTGATTTTACAGATTACTCATAGAAGGGAAGGGACTCGCTCAAGCGCACAGAAGTACTTAGAGACAGAGGCCAGAATCCAAGTCTTTTTGTTTCTTATCTCTTTGCCATTATGTAGCTTAGAGCTGTGTCAGTGTGTTCTCACAGAGCCAAGCAAGCACTGTGCTGTGCATAAGCAGAGGCATAACAAACTTGGAACTCAGAAAACCAAGTCCTATTCACGTAATAGAAGGGTCATGAGCAAGTCCTATAAGCAAAGGAACAATGGATGTCAAAAGACCTATTTTTAAATTTTTTTCAAGATGGGGGTCTCACTGTGGTATCTAGGCTGATCTCTTATGGACTGAAGCAACCTTCATGTCTCAGCCTCCTGAGCAGCTGGGACTATGGGGATGTACCACTATGCCTAGCTTTCAAAGGACTTAAAAATTATTGGCATAATAGGCTTCATGGTGGCATTGTCACACATGCATACGAAGTA
Organism: Castor canadensis; assembly: GCF_047511655.1. Lineage (NCBI taxonomy): Eukaryota > Metazoa > Chordata > Mammalia > Rodentia > Castoridae > Castor > Castor canadensis. The sequence goes on from NC_133392.1 coordinate 121,720,435, forward strand.
CTTTGATCATATTCACTTTTCCAATTACCTTTTCTTTCTCTCTCTTTTTTTTTTTTTGGTGGTACTGAGGCTTGAACTCAGGGTCTTGCACTTGTTAGGCAGGTACTCTGCTACTTGAGTCATGCCCTCAGCCCTTTTTGCTTTTAGTTACTTTTAAGATAGGGTCTTGTATTTATGGTAGGACTGGCCTGGACTGTGATTCTATTTTACCCTTGCTATGTAGCTGGGATGACAGGCAAGTAAAACCATGCTTTTTTTAGTTGAGATGGGAGTCTCACAAACTTTCTGCACAGGTTAACCTCAAAGTGCCATCCTTTCGATCTCTGTCTCTGGAGTAGTTAGGATTGTGGGTATGAGTCATCACACTTGGCTCATCACTCTCTCTTGTCCCCCCTTACCCCTCCCTTCCCTTTCTCTTCCCTGTTAGCCCCCTTCTACTTTCATGCCTCTCTTTTCTAAAGTTAGGTTTTGTGTATGAGTGAAAATGTGATATTCATCTTTCTAAGGATCGCTTATTTCACTTAAGATGATTATATCACCACTTCCATTCATTTTCCTCAAAATGATATAATCTGTTCTTTATGGCTGAACTCCACTGTGTATATATACCATGTTTTCTTTACCTATTCATCCACTGATGGCACCTAGGTTGATTCCATAGCTTAGCTATTGTTGATAGTGTGGAATTACACATGAGTGAGCAGCTATCGCCGTTACATGCTGATTTTGCAATTCAAAGGACTTAATGCCTATTTTGCCTCTGTAAAACTGGAAAAGCATCTTTCCTCTATGGATTTTGTAAAGTGTAAACATAATAAATGCAAAATATAAAAGAAATGCAAATATACAATGTTTATATATACCAGTCCCCAGCATGCTGCTTACCAAGGGGTTTATACGAAGGATATTTCCAAGGGGGCAAGCCTGTGGCCCTGTGCGTAGATGCTTTCGTGAGGGTGGCAGCATGAAATAATGGAAAGAGCTCTGCAGTGGGAGTCAGGTCAGGAGACCTGCACTCTGGCCCCTACTTTGTCAATGACCAGCACTAGTCGCAAAGTTATAAAGTGTTTTCTTATTTGCATGATGGGATGGGCAGCCTGCCTTACCTCACCAGGTCACTGGGGAATAAATAAAAGACTAGTAATTTATAAACTATAAACTGTTTTACACGTTCAGAACTTTCCCATGCTCAAAATATGCCAAAGGTATGATCATTTTACAAAGCAAGCAACTAAAATCATTCAGATACATGTGAAAATGTGAAGCCTGGCATAAAGGATGAACCACTTGAAATAACAGCTTCAAGACCTGGAAAATCAGGTTTTGGTCTCTGTGCTGTGAACAACCTATGTGAACCTGGGTGAGACTTAAATTCTCTTAGCCTTGGCTTCCTTATGTGTAAAATGGAAAAGCCAGAAGTCACCGAATTTAAAATAAAATTAAGACTTAAAGCTGAAAGGAATCTCAGAGATCTTAAAATTCAATCCTTTATTTTACTTGCAGTGCTGGTTTTCAAACCCAGGGCCTTATGAACACCAGGAAAGCACTCTACAGTTGAGTTCCATCACCACCTCTCAATCCTTTCTTTTATAGATGAGTATAAAGGAGATGCAAATCAATTAAGAGACCTAGAATTTACCTAAACATTCTGATCCGCATAATATATGCACACAAACAGGGTCCTAGTCCTGCTCCTCTCGTTCCCAAATGAGCCTCTTAGATAGCCTTCATGTTAAGGAGCAACTTAATTTAGTGAAAAAGAGCTTTAGAGATCTGGCTTTGAATCAGGAATTTGCCATTACCTATTTGCTTTGTAATCTTCAATAAGTTACTTAATTTCTGAGCTTGAGCTTTCATAATGTTTATTTTTAAAGACCACGTTATCTCAGATGGATTTAACTGTCAGTGCAGCACGACTGACCCAGCTCTCTGAGGAACACACCAAAGATGGTGTGTGTCCCTCAGAGATGCACTCCTCTTGAATTTCTAAGCAAATAAACCTCCAAGAGCTCATGGGAAGGAGGATACATCAAAGTGCTGCAGGCTGTACTTGATGAGATTTCTTCTCAGTGATCTAAGACAAACCAGGCAGAATTAGAGTACAGTAGGTAAATGAAAGGATTTTTTTTCTTACCTTTTGGAATTAGCTCAGAAATATGACTATGAGCCTTACAAAAAGTGCTCAAAACAGGTCAAGGATGTCAAGTTTCATTTCCTTACCTCGGTCCATCTGATGACTTTTCCATTTGCTTTATACTCTGATCCATGGAAAATCTTCACATTTGTTATAGATTCCATGGACTTCCCATCTATAGGACTTATGACACTAAAACAAGAGGTGAGTAAAGCAGAGAGAGTCTACTAAGTCTTGATGTTAATTATGTAGGATGTTTTGCTGAACACCTGTGAAGCACATCGTGCCAAGAAGCCACTGCACAAAGCTGCACATGCACAGGGCTCTTATGAAAGTGCTGTCCACTGAGACCATTCAAATACACATACAAAAAGGAGATGCTTTCTAGGAGCTAGTTCTCTTTAATGAACAGAAATCATTGAATCTAACCCGTTCTTTTGGAGAATGCTCACCAATCACTCAACCCTGTCCTCCACTCTGCTTCAAACAGTGTAATAACATTCAACATGCAACTCTGCATATGTTTACATATTTGCCTTACAATTGAACTTTCTGAAGGGGAGTGAGTATGATATAGTCATCTCTGTGGTCTGTATGAACCACTGATTGGTACTTAGGTGTTTAATGATTGTTTCCCAGTACCACCAATTTTTTTTTAATTTAAAAAGGCACCCTTATTGATTAGAATGCTTTATAGCAAAAGACCCAGATAAGCTTGGACAAGCTGGAAAACAGTTTATATAGTACAAGAGGGCTTCCTGACTAGCTTTTGTCCTATTTTCTTCTTCTTTTTTTTTAAACAAAGTCTTACCTTTTTACTCATTGGTCAAAGGTACCTGATATTGTGGCATTAAGGGAAAGAATCTAACCTATGTTTTTTTTTTTTTCCCTGAGAAAAGGTCTTGCTTTATAGCACCTCAAACTTGTGACCCTCCTGCCTCAGCATCCCAAGTGTTGGGATTATAGGCATGTGTTACCATGCCTGTCTATTCTGTTTTCTGTGAAGCTCTGGTAGGAGTAGCAACCTGCTATTGTCAGTTACTGATACCTTATAGAACCAGATTTTCAAATTAACCTTTTATTAGTCCTATTAACTATATCCACTTAGAACTATATGAGAGAATTAAACACAAACTGATTTTGAAATTAAATTTTTCCAGTGAAGACTGGGAAGTTAAAGGATTACCTGTAAAGTGGGCAAATACATTCAATGACTGGAAATTGCTTCTTTTAGCTGGGGATGTATCTCAGTGATAAAGTGTGTGTTTCACATAACAAGGTCCTGTATTCATTCAATCCCCAACACCCCCTCCCACATACACAAACAAAGAAAACAGTAAAAAGAAATTGTAAGCTCCTTGCTGGCTAGCACCGGCTATTAGTACACAAAGAAGGGGAGATCTTAAAGTGAAAACAGCTCTGAAATAGACAAGTGACCCTTGACTGGTCCCACCCTCACCTCATACACAGCACCAACCTGTATAGTAGGAACTACAAGAGACTCCAGTTAGTTTTTTTCTAAGTGGTGCTTGGGATTGGGCTTGGTATCTCTGAGCATCTGGGCAAATGTTTGCTACTGAGCTACTCTATTCCAAACCTGCCACTCCTCAGTCCTGCCTAAACACTGAAACTACTCGAACTGAAAGACTGCAGGTAATTAAGACTTCCAACCAATGACTTGGCCTTAGCTGCACAAATCCCAATGCAGAAACAAGAAATATGATAAAATAAGGCAACATGGCTCCTCCAAAAGTGAACTCCATAATAATAGACTCTTAAGAAAGTGAAGTGGATGAAATCTCAATGCATTTGAAATAATAATTATAAGAATGATCAACAAAATTAGGACATGAACAAATGCCAGAGTGAATTCTAAGAGAATATAATAAAAAAACTGAATGAAATAAGGAAGACAATGCAGGATATGAAAGAGGAATTCAATAAAGATACAGAAATAGTGAGAAAAATAAAATTGAAATTCTGGAAATGAAAAAAGACCCATAAAAATGCAGGACAAGTAGAAGATAGTACCAGGGCTTGAAGGTAGATAAATCAGAACATTCAGACAATGATGAGGAAAAAAACAAAAGTTATGAATGGAACATACAAGACCTCTGGATGCCATTAAAAGACCAAACCTAAAAATGGGCATAGAAGAAGAGGTGTCTGTTAAAGACACAGAAAAACATTAAATAATAATAGCAGAAAATTTCCCAAATTTTGGGAACTAGATGATCATCCAGATATAGGAGGATTTTAGAACACCAAACAGACAAGACCAGAAAAGAACCTCTCCACAGGGTCTGGAGGCATGAATGAAGCAGTAGAGTGTCTACCAGGAAAGTGTGAGGTCCTGAGTTCAAACCACCAAAAAAAAAAAAAAAAAAAAGAACCTCTCCACATGAAACATTAGGTATATGGAACAAGGAAAGAATACTGAAAGCTGCAAGGGAGAAACACCAAATTACCTATAAAGTTAAACTCATTAGAGTAAGATTTCTCAAACAAGGAGAACATGAAATGATATATTTCATACCCTGAGCGAAAATAACTGTTAACCAAGATCACTATCCCCAGCAAAGTTATCTTTCATAATTGGAGACATAAATACCTTCCATGCTAAATAAAAATTAAAGCAATTCACAACCTAAATCAATACTACAAAGGATACTTAAAAGGATGCTATACACAGGAAGAAAAATGCAATGATGAAAATACAGGAAAGAATAAATCTTACAAGATGAGCAGATTAGTAAATGAGGAATAGAAAGCATCAAACATTATTTTAAAAAAACCAGAGGATTCCAAGATGGTGGCTAGAGGGAGGAAGAAGAAAGCGAGCCTCCTATAGTGAAATCTTGGAGAGATGCTGGAGACACACTTTGCAGGCATAATCACTGAGAAAAGGCGTAACTTTGACCCCTCCACACCTCCAGCCGGCGCGGAGAGTCTCCACTTCACGTTAAACAGAGAAACAAGGAGGGCCCCCGGGCCGCCAATTGCCGGCGCCCAGACGGCTTGGGAAGACGCAGACCAGGTGAGCTTCACGGTACCGCGGTACTCCCACAGACAAGCCTGAGCCAGAGCAGCATAGCTCCCTGGACAGACTGACCTCCACCCGGGGAAAAAAGAGAAACTGAGTAATAAGCAATAACAGCAATAAAGACATGCTGGAAAGAGGGTGGGGCACCCTGAGCGCTAAAGATTGGGGGAAGGGAACCCTTCCCAGGACTGTAAATAAACAAGCCGGGTGGGCGGGAGAGGCTCTGGCAGGAGTGGGGGCAGGGCGCGCGCCCAGCAACTAGGAGTGGGGAGGCTTGTGAGAGTGGCGGAGGGAGAAAAACTCCATAGGAGAGGAGGGAAGACCCACTTCCCACGTGAACTGTAAACATGGTGGCTGGCAGGAGCTGCAGCACTGCCCAGTAAGCAGGAGCAGGAAAGCTTGTGAAAGTGGCAGTGGGAGGAAAACTTCACAGGAGAGGGGGGAAGACCCACCTCCCACATGAACTGTAAATAAACACACAGGCCTGACAACGCGGGTGTAGTGTCACCTTTCCCAGTGCTTGGAAAGGGGAAAGCCTGTAGCAGAGGCTCCTGCACAGGAGAAATCTGAGCAAACAAAGACTGCAGGGCCAGGTGAGTGCTAAGCTCCCCCAGAATCTGCATAAACAATGCCTCCAGCAACAGCAGGCTGACAGCAGCGGGCAGGCAAGTCACAGATGCAGATACCATTCTTAGAACTGTCTCCAGACTCTTTTTTTTCTTTTTCTCCTTACCTTTGATGAGAGAACAACCGAATTACACTGCAAGCTGAAAAACTTACTGAAACTGTATTGCATTTGAACTTGGGACACTAGATGGGGTTTTGTGTGTGTGTGTGTGTGTGTGTGTGTGTGTGTGTGTGTGTATTTTTGATCTACTTTATGCATCCCCTTTGAAGAGACAACTACAGAACAACATCTGAGGCACCATCTCCAGGATTGGAGCCTGAGATGGACACGCAAATTATTAAGACGGAAACATCATAGCATTTGAACTTGGAGGGCTTTTTGTTTTTGTTTTTTTTTAATTTTCTATTTTCCATTTTAATTCATTTGTAATATATAGGTATTTCTTTCATTTACTTATTTTTTATTTTTATTCACATCTTAAATTTTTTTTTATTTTTGATTTTCAACCCTATCTCTATCCCTCTAATATCTGTTCAGCTTACTGTCAATTAGTACACTAATGTTCCCTGTTTATACCTTTGAAACTTTCTTGTCTGAAATCTTGTTCTGCTTTCTCCCTCTTGTCTTTGTATTTGTTTTCCCCTTTTAACTTCTTGCTTTCCATCTCAGCTCACCCTTGCATTCTAAATATTACCATTGTTATTATTACAAGCTAGAAAATACTTAATTGCACACAGTACAGGGACAGTAACAACACCAAGGACAATGACGGGAAAACAGAAAAAACAGGGAAACCACTTTCCCCACAGCAAAAAATTAGTACAGGAACCAGAGGGGAATGAAGAAAACAGAAACTCAGATCCAGACTCCAACAAAATGAAGATAAACTATGCCAAAGGACCCAATGAAGCCCACAAGAATAATTTAAAAGAAGACATACTACAAGTACTCAATGAGAATTTTATAGAGATGATACTGGATAGGGTCAACCAAAATGTACAGGAGACACTCAAGAAATTCCAAGACAACAAAAATAGAGAATTTGAAAAAGCAAAAGAAGAAATAAAGGAAACCATAGAAGCACTGTATAAACACCAAAGTGAAAGAGAGAACATGATGAATAAATGGATAAATGAACTCAGGACAAAAATAGACAACATAAAAGAGGAAAACAGCCAGGATACGGAAAACCTCAGAAAAAAGAACGAAACAGAACTGCAAAACAAAATGGAGGGCCAATCCAGCAGAACAGAACAAACAGAAGACAGAATCTCAGAACTTGAAGATGAAATGGTAATTAAAGGAAAAACCGAAGAACTATTAATTAAACAACTCAAGACCTGTGAAAAGAAATGCACGAACTCACTGACTCCATCAAAAGACCAAACTTGAGAATCACGGGCATTGAAGAAGGAGAAGGGGTGCAAGCGAAGGGAATGCATAATCTATTCAACAAAATAATAACGGAAAATTTCCCAAATCTAGAGAAAGATATTCCTATACAGATGCAAGAGGCCTCCAGGACACCAAACCGACCAGATAAAAATAGAACCACTCCACGACATATCATCATTAAAACAACAAGTTCAGAAACTAGGGAAAGAATATTGAAGGCTGTAAGAGAGAAAAAACAAATAACATACAAAGGTAAACCCATCAAAATCACAGCAGACTTCTCAACAGAAACAGTAATAGCAAGAAGAGAATGGGGTGAGATCTTCCGGGCACTGAATGAAAATAACTTCAAACCCAGGATTCTCTACCCAGCAAAACTATCATTCAAAATAGATGGAGCAATAAAAGTCTTCCATGATAAGCAGAAACTAAAACAGTATGTGACCACAAAGCCACCACTACAAAAGATTCTGCAAGGGATTCTGCACACAGAAAGTGAAACCCAACTTAACCATGAAAAGACAGGCAGCACCAAACCACAGGAAAGAAAAAGCAAGACAGTAGAGAGTAACCTCAATTTAGGTATACACAATCAAACCTTCAAACAACTAAAACAACTAAATGACAGGAATCACCACATACCTATCAGTACTAATGCTTAATGTTAACGGACTTAATTCAACAATCAAAAGGCACCGCCAAACGAAATGGATTAAAAAGGAAGATCCAACAATTTGTTGCTTACAGGAGACCCATCTCACTGACAGAAATAAGCATAGGCTTAGGATGAAAGGCTGGAAGAAGATTTACCAAGCCAATGGCCCCTGAAAACAGGCAGGAGTAGCAATACTTATCTCTGACAAAGTAGACTTCAAACCTACATTGATCAAATGAGATAAAGAAGGACATTCCATACTAATAAAAGGGGAAATAGACCAAAAGGAAATAATAATCATCAATCTGTATGCACCCAATGTCAACACACCCAATTTCATCAACATACCCTGAAAGACCTAAAAGCATATATAAACGCCAACACAGTGGTTGTGGGAGACTTTAACACCCATTATCATCAATAGATAGGTCATCCAAACAAAAAAATCAATAAAGAAATCCAAGATCTAAAATATGCAATAGATCAAATGGACCTAGTAGATGTCTACAGAACATTTCATCCAACCTCTACACAATATACATTCTTCTCAGCAGCCCATGGTACCTTCTCCAAAATAGATCATATCCTAGGGCACAAAGCAAGCCTCAGCAAATATAAGAAAACAGAAATAATACCGTGCATACTATCTGACCACAATGCAGTAAAAGTAGAACTCAACAACAAAAGTAAAGACAAAAAACATGCAAACAGCTGGAAACTAAATAACTCATTACTTAATGAAGAATGGATCATCGATGAAATAAAAGAGGAAATTAAAAAGTTCCTGGAAGTCAATGAAAATGAAAACACAACCTACCGGAACCTATGGGACACAGCTAAGGCAGTCCTGAGAGGAAAGTTTATAGCCATCAGTGCATATATTAAAAAGATTGAAAGATCCCAAATCAATGACCTAATGATACATCTCAAACCCCTAGAAAAACAAGAACAAGCAAATCCCAAAACAAATAGGAGAGAAATAATAAAAATAAGAGCTGAAATCAATGAAATAGAAACCAAAAAAACCATACAAAGAATTAATGAAACAAAAAGTTGGTTCTTTGAAAAATAAACAAGATCGATAGACCCCTGGCAAACCTGACTATAACGAGGAGAGAAAAAACCCAAATTGGTAGAATCAGGAATGCAAAAGGGGAGATAACAACAAACACCATGGAAGTCCAGGAAATCATCAGAGACTACTTTGAGAACCTATATTCAAATAAATTTGAAAATCTTAAAGAAATGGACAGATTTCTAGATACATATGATCATCCAAAACTGAACCAAGAGGAAATTAATCACCTGAATAGACCTATAACACAAAATGAAATTGAAGCAGCAATCAAGAGTCTCCAAAAAAAGAAAAGTCCAGGACCTGATGGATTCTCAGCTGAATTCTATCAGACCTTTAAAGAAGAACTGATACCAACCCTCCTTAAACTGTTCCATGAAATAGAAAGGGAAGGAAAACTGCCAAACACATTTTATGAAGCCAGTATTACACTTATCCCAAAACCAGACAAAGACACCTCCAAAAAGGAGAACTATAGGCCAATCTCCTTAATGAACATTGATGCAAAAATCCTCAATGAAATAATGGCAAACCGAATTCAACAACACATCAAAAAGATTATTCACCACGACCAAGTAGGCTTCATCCCAGGGATGCAGGGGTGGTTCAACATATGAAAATCAATAAACGTAATAAACCACATTAACAGAAGCAAAGACAAAAACCACTTGATCATCTCAATAGATGCAGAAAAAGCCTTTGATAAGATCCAACATCATTTCATGATAAAAGCTCTAAGAAAACTAGGAATAGAAGGAAAGTTCCTCAACATTATAAAAGCTATATATGACAAACCTACAGCCAGCATTATACTTAACGGAGAAAAACTGAAACCATTCCCTCTAAAATCAGGAACCAGACAAGGATGCCCACTATCTCCACTCCTATTCAACATAGTACTGGAATTCCTAGCCAGAGCAATTAGGCAAGAAGAAGGAATAAAAGGAATACAAATAGGCAAAGAAACCGTCAAAATATCCCTATTTGCAGACAACATGATCCTATACCTTAAAGACCCAAAAAACTCCACTCAGAAGCTTCTAGACATCATCAATACCTACAGCAAGGTAGCAGGATATAAAATCAATATAGAAAAATCATTAGCATTTCTATACACTAACAATGAGCAAACGGAAAAAGAATGTATGAAAACAATTCCATTTACAATAGCCTCCAAAAAAAAATCAAATACCTAGGTGTAAACCTAACAAAAGATGTGAATGACCTCTACAAGGAAAACTATACACTTCTGAAGAAAGAGATTGAGGAAGACTATAGAAAGTGGAGAGATCTCCCATGCTCATGGATTGGTAGAATCAACATAGTAAAAATGTCGATACTCCCAAAAGTAATCTACATGTTTAATGCAATTCCCATCAAAATTCCAATGACATTCATTAAAGAGATTGAAAAATCTACCGTGAAATTTATATGGAAACACAAGAGGCCACGAATAGCCAAGGCAATACTCAGTCAAAAGAACAATGCTGGAGGTATCACGATACCTGACTTCAAACTATATTACAAAGCAGTAACAATAAAAACAGCATGGCACTGGCACAAAAACAGACATGAAGACCAGTGGAACAGTATAGAGGACCCAGATAGGAAGCCACACAACTATAACCAACTTGTCTTTGACAAAGGAGCTAAAGATATACGTTGGAAAAATAGCAGCCTCTTCAACAAAAACTGCTGGGAAAACTGGTTAGCAGTCTGCAAAAAACTGAAACTAGATCCATTATATCACCCTATACCAAGATTAACTCCAAATGGATCAAGGATCTTAATATCAGACCCCAAACTCTAAAGTTGATACAGGAAAGAGTAGGAAATACTCTGGAGTTAGTAGGTATAGGTAAGAACTTTCTCAACGAAACCCCAGCAGCACAGCAACTAAGAGATAGCATAGATAAATGGGATCTCATAAAGCTAAAAAGCTTCTGTTCATCAAAAGAAATGGTCTCTAAACTGAAGAGAACACCCACAGAGTGGGAGAAAATATTTGCCAACTATACATCAGACAAAGGACTGATAACCAGAATATATAGGGAACTTAAAAAACTAAATTCTCCCAAAACTAATGAACTAATAAAGAAATGGGCACGTGAACTAAACAGAACTTTCTCAAAAGAAGAAATTCAAATGGCCAAAAAACACATGAAAAAATGCTCACCATCCCTATCAATAAAGGAAATGCAAATTAAAACCATGCTAAGATTCCACCTCACCCCTGTTAGAATAGCCATCATCAGCAACACCACCAATAACAGGTGTTGGCGAGGATGCAGGGAAAAAGGAACCCTCATACACTGTTGGTGGGAATGTAAACTAGTACAACCACTCTGGATAAAAATTTGGAGGCTACTTAAAAAGCTAGACATTGATCTACCATTTGATCCAGCAATACCACTCTTGGGGATATACCCAAAAGACTGTGACACAGGTTACTCCAGAGGCACCTGCACACCCATGTTTATTGCGGCACTATTCACAATAGCCAAGTTATGGAAACAGCCAAGATGCCCCACCACTGACGAATGGATTAAGAAAATGTGGTATCTATACACAATGGAATTTTATGTAGCCATGAAGAAGAACGAAATGTTATCATCGCTGGTAAATGGATGGAATTGGAGAACATCATTCTGAGTGAGGTTAGCCTGGCCTAAAAGACCAAAAATCGTATGTTCTCCCTCATATGTGGACATTAGATCAAGGGCAAACACAACAATGGGATTGGACTTTGAGCACATGATATATGGGAGAGCACACAAGGGAGGGGTAAGGATAGGTAAGACACCTAAAAAATTAGCTAGCATTTGTTGCCCTTAACGCAGAGAAACTAAAGCAGATACCTTAAAAGCAATTGAGGCCAATAGGAAAAGGGGAACAGGTACTAGAGAAAAGGTTAGATCAAAAAGAATTAACATAGAAGGTAACACACATGCACAGGAAATCAATGTGAGTCAATACCCTGTATAGCTATCCTTATCTCAACCAGCAAAAACCCTTGTCCCTTCCTTTTATTGCTTATACTCTCTCTACAACAAAATTAGAAATAAGGGCAAAATAGTTTCTGCTGGGTATTGAGGGGGTGGCGGGGAGAGGGAGGGGGCGGAGTGGGTGGTAAGGGAGGGGTGGGCGCAGGGGGGAGAAATGACCCAAGCCTTGTATGCACATATGAATAATAAAAGAAAAAAAAAAAAACCAAAACACTAAAATGGTAGAGCCAGGGGCTCATGGATCATGCCAGTAATCCTAGCTACTTGGAAGGGTAAGATTGGGAAGATAGTCGTTCAAAGCAAGCCTGGGCAAATAGTTTGAGAGACCCCCATCTCCAAAATAACCAGAGCAAAATGGACTGGAAGAGTGACTCAAGTGGTAGAGGCCTGTTTTGCAAGCACAATGCCCTGAGTTCAAACCCCAATTCCACCTAAAACGGCAGGAATTGCTACATTTTTGAGTGAGCAGTGGGTCATTGAAGAAATAAGGGGAGGAAATCAGAAAATTCCTACAATCAAATGAAAATGAAATTACAACTTACCATAATTTACCATAACTTAACATAGCAAATGCAGCACAAAGAGGAAAGTTTATGGCCATCAGTATATATTTAAAAATCAGAGATTACTCAAATAAATAACTTAATGATGCACTGCAAGCACTTAGCAAAACAAGAACAAGCTAAACCCAAAAGCAGTAGAAAGAAATAATAAAGATCAGGACAGAAATTAATGAAAAAGACACTGAAAGAATCAGATAATGAATCAATGAAACAAAAAGATAGTTCTTCGAAAACATAAAACAAAATTGACAAAACCTTAGCCAAACTAAGCAAAATAAAATTAGACATGAAAAAGGGGATGTCACAGCTGGGTGCTGGTGGCTCAAGCCTGTAATTCTACCTACTTGGGAGGCTGAGAGCAGGAAGATTGCAGTTTGAGGCCAGCCCAGACAAATAGTTCACAAGTCTTGTGAACCATCTCCAAAAAACCCAGAACAAAATGGACTGGAGATAGGGCTCAAACAGTAGAGCACCTGTTTTGCAAGATGAACCTCTGAGTTCAAATCCCATCCCACCAAAAAAAAGATGGGGAAAGGGGAATATCACCATAAATACCAATAAAATTCAGAAGATCACTAGGGAATATTTCAAAATTGTATATTCCAAGAAACTGAAAAAACTAAAAAGGGTAAATTTGTAGATGCATGTTACCTCCCAAAATTGAACCAACAGGGTATAAACCACTTAAGCAGATCTATAATGAGCAATGAGATAGAAGCAGTAATAAAGAATCTCCCAACAAAGAAAAGTCCAGGATGAGAAAGATTCAGTGCTGAACTCTATCTGACCATTAAAGGATTAACACCTTGGGGGTGGTGACAGGGGGAGAAATGACCCAAGCCTTGTATGCATATATCAATAATAAAACAATAAAAAAATAAAGCAATGATCTAATTACAGGTAAAAAAAAAAAGAATTAACACCTTAAACTATTTTATTATGCTCCTTAAACTATTCTATTAATAGAAAGGGAAACCAGTTGCCAAAGGCTCATACATATAATCCTAGCCACTTGGGAGGCTCAATTTGAGAGAATTGTGGTTAGAGGTCAGCCCTGGCAAAAGTATGTGAGACCCCCCATCTCCAAAAATAATCAGAGAAAAACAGACTGGAGGTGTGGCTCAAGTGGTAAAGTGTCTGCTTTGCAAGCATGAAGCCCTGTCCCACCAAAGTGGGGGAAACAAAAGTGAAGGAACAATACCAAATTCATTCTATGAAGACAATATTACCCTGACATCAAAACTGGTTAAGGAAACAACAAAATAAGAAAATTGTACAATTTCTTTGATGACATAGCTGCAAAAATTCTCATAAAATACTTGCAAACCAAATTCAACAACAGATTAAAAAAATTCATGCACAGCCAGGATGTGGCACATGCCTTTTATCCCAGCTACTCTGGATCCTCCTGGAGACAGGTTGATCACAATTTGAAGCCAGCCTGGGCAAAAATTTAGTGAGACACTGTCTTAAAAGCAAGCCAGGTAGGAAGACACATCTGTGGTCCTGCCTACTTAGCAGGTAGAGGTAGGAGGACCGCAGTTCAACACCAGGCCAAGAAAAGCTTTTATTAGACCTTATGTGAAAAACAAACTAAATATAATAGGACTGGAGACACTGCTCAAGTGGTGAACTTGCAAGTACAAGGCCCTGATTTCAAGTCCCAGTACTACAAAACAAAAAACAAACAAAGAAAAAAAAGATACATATGGTTAAGTTGGTTTCATTCCAGGGATGCAAGGATGATTCAACATACACAAATCAAGAAATGTAATCCAGTATATAAATAAAATTAAGGATAAATATCACAAGATCATCCTGACAGATACAAAAAGAGCCTCTGATAAAATTCAACATCCATTCATGATAAAAGCCCTGAACAAATTAGGAATAGAAGGAACATACCTCAATTTACTAAAAACTATACAAAACAAATGTATAACTAACATTGTACTAAATGTTACTAATGAACATACTAATGAAACTAAGTATTTCATTACTAAAGGAAAGAATTTCCTCTAAAATTAGGAATGATTTTATTCCACTCTTATTCAATGTAATGCTTGAATTCTTAGCCAGAGCAATAAGGCAAAAGAAAGAAATAAAAGGGATACAAATAGAAAAGAGGAAATCAAATTATCTCTATTTGCAGATGATATGATATATTTAAAAGACCCTAAAGACTCCACCAAAAAACTAGAGGTGTTACTCAAGTGGTAGAATACATGCTTGTAAGTTCAAACCCTAGTACTACAAAAACAAAACAAAAGCAACACCCCCCAAACCAACTCTTAAATCTGATAAACATTTTCAGTAAAGCAGCAAGATACAAAGTCAACACATCAAAAAAAACCCAAAAACAAGAACAACAGAAAACAACCCAGTAGCTTTTCTATATATTAATAATGAAAAGTTTGAGAAAGAAATCAGGAAAACAATCCCATTCATAATATTGTCAAAAGAATAGCCAGGTATAAACTTAACTAAGGATGTGAAAGACCTCTACATTGAAAACTGTAAAACCCTGAAGAAAGAAATTGAAGGAGACATTTGAAGATGGAAAGAACTCTCTTCAAAGATGGACAGAATTAATATTGTGAAAATGGCTATACTATTCAAAGTAATCTACAGATTCAATGCAATCTCCATCAAAATTCCAATGTCATTTTTCACAGAAATAGAAAAATCAATCCTAAAATTCACATGTGAGCATAAAAGATCCTGAATAATCAAGCAATCCTGAGCAAAAAGAGGAATGCTAGAGATTTATCACAATATCTGACTTCAAATTATACTACAAAGTCACATTAACAAAAACAATATGGTATTGGCACAGAAACAGATATGTAGATCAATGAAATAGAATAGAAGATCCAGAAATAAGCCCATACCATTATAATCATCTGATTCTGGACAAAAACACAAAAAGCATACATTGGAGAAAAATATGATCCAATATTTAAAGGACCCTAAAGACCCCACCAAAAAACTCTTAGACCTGATAACCAACATTTAGGAAATGGTGTTGGAAAAAAAGAAAATGGTGTTGGGAAAATTGGATATTCACATGTAGAAGACTCAATTTTGATCCCTATCTTTCATTCTATCTTTCTGTACAAAAAGTTAATTCAAAATGGATCAAAGATCTTAATGTAAAACCTGAAACTTTGAAACTATTATAGGATAACATAGGGGAAAAACTTGAAATACAGGCGTAGGCTATGACTTTCTGAATAGGACTCCAATAGCTTAAGGAAATAAGAGCAAGAATTGACAATGAAATTGTATCAAATTAAAAAGCTGCACAGCAAAAGAATCAATTACTAGAATGAAGAGAAAGCCTACAGAATGGGAGAAAATCTTTGCCAGATATTAACTGAATGAGGTTAATAACAGATATATAAAGAGGTCATAAAATTAAACACTAAAAGAACAAACAATCCAATTAATAAATAGGCAAATGAATTAAACAGTTTTCCAAAACAGAAGCTTAAATGGCTAATAAATATGTGAAGAAATGTTCAACAACCTTAGCCAATAAGGATATGCAAATCAAAATGACATTGAGATTCCACCTCAACCCAGTAAGAATAGCAATCATCAAGAAAACAACAACAAATGCTTTTGAGGATGTAGGGAGAAAGGAACCCTTATACTCTGTTGATGGGAATGTAAATTAATGTAGCTACTAGGAAAACGGTATGAAGTTTCCTCAAAAACTAAAAATAGATCTACTATATTATCTTGCTATAAAACTCCTGGGCAAATATCCAAAACAATGTAATCAGCACACAATAGAAATACTTGCACGTTCATGTTTACTGCAGCACTCTTTGCAATAGACAACCTCTGGAATCAGCCTAGATGCCCATCAACCAATGAATGGGTAAAGAAAATGTGATTATATATATACACAATGGACTGTTACTTGCCCATAAAATGCAATGAAATTACATAATTTGCCAGAAAATTGGTGGAACTGGAGACAATCCTGTTAGGCAAAATAATCCAGACTCAGAAAGATAAATATCACATGCTTTCTCACGATGTGGAATTTAGATCTAAAAAAAGAAACTACATGACTATAAAAAGAGGACTGTTTGGGGCATGGACTCAGAATGAGGGGGATGAGTGAAAAGAGAGAGTAACAGAGGGTGATTGAAGTACATTATTTTCATGTATGAAAATAGAATAATGAAACCATTAAAATTGTATAAAAGGGGGGGATAAGAAAGAACAATAATGGAGGTGAATGTGATCAAAGTATATTATATGCATGTATAGAAATCTTTCAGTGAAATTCCTTTGTACAATTACTATATGCTAATTTATAAAAAGAAATTGCTGGGGGGCTGGAGGTGTGGCTCAAGCAGTAAAGTGCTTGCTTGAGTAAAGCCCTGAGTTCAACCCTAGTATTGCCCCCACCCTCCCAAGAAAAGAAATTGTTTTGTTGCTTTTAGAAAGGTTTTTTTTTTAAAATCTGTCATTCTTTTTTGTTTATATCCACACTGTAAGCTAGGAAGTAAATTAATAGAGTGATACCTCTATCCAATCATCTCCCCCAGTCAATTTCAATGTTCCAAAGTTTAATTAACAGAACAGGGAGGCTGCCCTGAACTGAACTCAGTACTTTGGAAAACCATGTTCTACACGTCCTCTGTTTGTCTTTACTCTTGCTATTCCTCAGCCTGAAATACCCCTTTTGCCACAGCTATGTGGCAAACACCTACTCATTTCAGCAAGATTCAGCTCATGTGCCAACTATTTCTCTATGATGGAGTCTTTCTTGGATACCAACTTTCTTCTTTTCAAATCTTTATATCCTGTACAGTTATCTGTCAACATTTTCCACATTTTGTGCACTTGTTTAATTGTAACTATCTTTAAAACCATTTGTCTGTAGGCACCATGTGAAAATCATTTTGCCTTTTTTTTGAAGTGCTGTAGATTAAAATAAGGGCCTCATAAATGCTAAGCACACACTCTACCACTACATCCCCAGATTCTAGAATTCATTTAAAAAAAATTTTTAGAAATTTGATATAGCCCGAAGGATGGATAGATTGTTAAATTAAAGAATGGAAGAAAGGCTAATACAATGAATATAATATACCAATTCAATCAATTTTTTAACACCTACTAGGTACCATGGTGTTTTAGGTGCTGGTGATGGAGCAGTAAATAAACCAGACAAAAATCTCCCCTTGTTGAGCTTGCATTCCCAGGGAAAAATATTCAAATGAGTAAGTAAAAGTACACTGTATACTAGAGGTATGTAATTCAGGGAAGGGAGATAAGAAATATTGGGAGTAGAAGAAAGAAATGTATATGAGAAGGTTAAAATATAAATAAGCAGACAAAGGGAAGCCTTACTGAGAAAGTGGCATTTCAGTAAAGATCTGAAGGACCTGAGGGAGTGGTTCATGTGGCTATTTAGGAGAAGAGGAGAAACTGACACAGAAGCAAGTGCAAAGGTCTGAGGCAGAGAACTGTTTTGATCAAGTTGCTTCTGAAAGCAACTTGGGAAGAGGGATGCACAGATTGTGTAGGGCCTTCGAGGTGGTAAGTGATTTTGGCTTTTACCCTGAATAATACTGGAAGCCACTGGTAAGTTTGAGAAGAAAAGTGACATTATTCTGGCTGTTGTATTGGAAAGAATAGGTTGAGGGGGATCAGAAGACAAAGTCTAGAAAGAGAAAAAAAAACAACCCAATAAGAGACTACCACAATAATCTAGATCAAGTAAGATAGTGGCTTTAATTAGGATGGTAATAGTATAGGTAGTGAAAACGAGTATGGTCCTGGATATATTTTGAAGTACAGCAAACAAAATTTACTGCTGGATAAGCTTGGGATATAAGAGAAAGAAATGTATCAAAAAAAGATTCCAAGGTTTTAGCTGAACCATTAGAATGGAGTTGCCGTACGCTAGGAAAGAGTATAGAATTTGAAGCCAAGGGACATGGTTTTATATACTAGTTTTGTGGGCCTGACAAGTCTTTAGCCTTTTGGTACATGTTTACCCATCTGTAAAATGGGAATAATAACAACTACTATATCAAATTAAACAGCATTAGTAAAATATTTGTAAATCATAAAAGGCTTAGGTATTTCTATTATCTCAGTAACTTTAGAAATACTTTTGTTTCATCAACCTTCCCTTAAAAATATATACAGAAGCTGCTTTAGAAATTAAGCAAAGAAATCAGATATGTAAAATTCTGTTAAACATTACTTTTTCTTAGGTAGGCTACCAGTCTGGACAGTAGACAAAGCCCAGAGCCTATCTCCTAACTAAGTGCCACAGGGAGGAAGTTGGATGCATTTACCCCTTGTTAACATTCTTGTCGTCATCCACCCACTGAATGTGGATATGCTCCTGGGGATCCTCTGTATCTGCCTTCCCACAGGTGATGGTGAAGTCCTTCATTTCTCGAAGCGCCTGCCTCAAGGAATCCATGTTCTCTGCAGTGATCTGGACCATAACGCCATCTAAGAACCAGCACCAAGATAATACAGATGGGATCAATGCAAAGCAAGGGAGGGGGTGCAGATGAGATGCAGTACCTAGCATCTAGTAAATTCCTCTGGTATTATACATAAAACTTTGCTCTGCTCTCCAAAACTGACAGACACAAAAAGGTGTTCTTTGGCTGAATCTTTTATTCACTGAAGGGCTGAGAGCAAATGCCAAGTTGAGCTCTGCTTAAAACACTCCCCTGTTGATTTCACTTCAGACCTCATTAAGAGTTTCTCCTGAGAATGTACTCAAAGGGAAAACTTATGCCTGGTCATGCTGCTCTTCTCGATTCCCAGAGCATTTTGATCCTGTTTTTCCTCTTGCATTTACCAAGCTCTGATCATACTTACTGGTTTGCACTTCCATGTTTCTCACTTTACTATGATTGTTTTGACATAGAGTGAATGCCTTGTAAATGTTTGTTAAATAAATGCTGAATAAACTACAATAGTCAGTTTGAGAATAAATCCATTAATTGACTAGTAATAAGGTAACCATAGCCAACATGTTTCTGTTTTTCAGTTGCTACCTACCTGAGTCAAAGGTGAACACTGAAACTGAGGTTAAAAGTTGTCACATATTGAGTCATTACCCTGCCTCACTGATACACAGTTTTGTCAGCTAAAATAATTTCTAAAGAGCCTCAATAAAACTTTTCCAAATAGCCAACTGCTGTGTTGAAACACACAGTGAAGTACAAGACCCAAGAAACTCCTAGCTTGAAGACATAAACACACTATTTTTAAACACACTGCTTTGTATTTGTAAGAATCTGTGTCAATTTAATTGATCGTTTTAACTACACTTAAAGGGTATTTTTTACCCTGCTTACAAAGACACAATTCAACAATATTTTACACTTGATCATACAGATATTAGTCACTTTAGATTGAATGAAACTGTTTAACTCCTAGACTTAACAATTTTTTTTTTTGAGACAAGGTCTTGCTATGTTCCTCTAACTGGCTTTGAACTTGTGGGCTCACTGACTCTCTTGTTTAGCTTCCTAAGTAGCTGTGACTACTGGCAAATACCAACATGTCCAGCTACTTAAAAACTTCTTAATAACATGCTTTTACTTTATAGTCAGTGTTGTAAAGTTTAATTATAAAACATTAGTACAACTGTGCTTTACTGTTTTATTAAATTTACCAATAAAAAATCAAAGCCAATACCTATAAATATATGTAAGATTATTTATGTATTTCAATTAACTTACTGGAATTCAGCCCTCATAAAGGACTGCTTTTAGACAGGGCTTTGGAGTGATCTTTCATGGAAGTAAAAACTGTCATTATGCGGTCAATACATTCAAGAGAATGTATCTCTTGTCTCACATGCTTTTCTAGAACGATAGCTTCCCATCCCCTATTAAGAAGTCTAATTCCTCTCCTTTTTGACAACACTAGAATTTGGTAGAAGTGACACTATGTGACTTTTGAGGCTAGGTCACAAAGGCAATACAGCTTCCACAAACTGGAATGTTTGTGGTTGGAATCCCAGAGTCACCAAATAAAGTTCAGCCATTCTAAGGCTGCCAGACCATGTTAAGCAGTCTATGTGTAAGTACTCCAGTAATCATCCTCAGTCTTTAAATCATCCCAGGTCAGATCCAGACATGAATGTGAACAAACCTTCAGATAATCTATCTTGGTGCCATCAAATAACCCCTACCTTCAAGTCATCCCTACTAAGACCCCCATAGATCCAGGAGCAGCATCAAACTAGCTATCTCTGCATTGCCCTGTTGAGATTCCTCATCCAGAAAAATGAGCAAACATGATAAAACAGTGGTTTGAAGCCATCAAATTTTGGGGTAATTTATAATGCAACATAAATAATCAGATCATTAGCCAAGTGTGGTGGTACACAAGTATAATCTCAGCACTCAGGAGGCCAGGGCAGGAGGATCACAAGTTCATGGTCAACCTGGGCTACATAATGAGTTCAAGGCCAGCCTGGGCTAGAGAGAGACCCTGTCTCAAAGAAAAAAATAAAACAATAGGTGGGTGGCTGTGGCTCACACCTATAATCCTAGCAACTAGGAAGGCTGAGATAGGGAGGATTGAGGTTTGAGGCCAGTCTCGGAAAAAAGCTCATGGGACTCCATGTCAACCAATAGCTGATTTGGGTGGCACATGCCTGTCATCCCAAGCTACATAGGAGGCTGAAATCAGGATTGCAGTTCCAGGCCAATCCAGGTGAAAAAATTTGTGAGAGCTCATCTCAATGGGAAAAAACTGGGTGACAGTGGGATGTATAAAATAGACAGATCATGGTACAGACTAGCCTGGACCCTTTCTCCAAAGTAACCAAGAAAAAATGGGCTGGAGGAGTGGCTAAAGCAGGAAAGCACCTGCCTGGCAAGAGTTCAAACCCAGTACCACCAAAAAATAAAACATGAAAATACAAAAAATAACAACCAACAAAGAAAATACATGATATGTTGATTAGTCTTTCACTTACCCTAATTAACATCTATTAGAATATGTTTCATGTCTAATTAAAATAACACTGTAATAAGCACATTTCATTCGGTACTTCAAATGATAATCACAGCTTTTTTTTTTTTTTTTTTTTGGCAGTACTCGGGTTTGAACTCAGGGACTCACGCTTGCTAGGCAGGTGCTCTTATGGCTTGAACCACTCTGCCAGCCATGTTTTGTGATGGGTCTTTTCAAGATACATCTCATGAACTATTTGCCCAGGGCTGGCTTAAAACCATGATCCTCCTGATTTCTGCCTCCTGAGTAGCTAGGATTAAAGGCGTGAGCCATAGTACCCTGCAATCACAGCATTCTTGTGGGTAGAAGAGAGTGAATTTCATCATTTGTATCCAATAATATATTTGAACTCACACTATGTCCCCTCAGGTACCTTATTCCAAAGCTATGAAAGGTTATCTCTTAATTTTTGGACCACTATTCCATAATATCTGTATTTCCTTCTTTGGAGAATTTAGCACTCTATGTCTATTTCTTTGTTTTTTGTTTGGGCTTTTTTTTTTTTTTTCTGATGGTACTGGGGTTCCAACTCAGGGATTCACACTTGCAAAGCAGGTACTATACCATTTGAGCCACACTGCCAGTTCACTTTATCCTGGTTATTTTGGAGATGCGGTCTCATGAACTATTTGCCTGGACTGGCCTTGAACCACGATCTTCCCAATCTCAGACTCCCAAGTAGGATTATAGGAATGAGCCACTGGTGCCTGGCTTTTGTTTGTTTTTGAGATGGGCTCTTGAGCAATGTTGCTCAAGGTGGTCTTGAACTCTTGGGTTAATGTGATTCTCCTGCCTCAGCCTCCCAAATAGCCTGGATTAGAGATCAGAACCACCAAGGCTGGCTCCCATGACAGTTTTAATATGCTGAAGAGTAACATGTCACTGAATAAATAACAGGGGTCAGACATCTACTGCTAAAGTATGAAGGCTTCTCTTAATGTCCCATGCTTTTTAGTTGTATAACTAGGACAGAACTAACACACATAGAGTAAACAATTCATCCTTTACCTTCCACAATACTGGACTTGGCAAGGTATCCTGAAGATGATTTCAGAGCACCACTGAACACAAAGAAACTGGCACCAGTCACTAAAAGAGCAGTAGAAATAGTTTAGTGATGACAGAACCTGAGAATGGAGGAATTGGGAACAATAATGAAATTTGGTAAATGGGTATTACAAACATATAGAAAATAAAAAACACGGAATCCATACAATTACAATATACAATTAACCAATAATTCTGATACTTATGATATTTGGGAAAGAAGCTTTAAGATATACTTCTCCATTCTGTTTTGTTCTTCCTGTAATTAAAAATCAAAGAATCTTAGAAGCAAAAAAATCTTGATGGTCTAGTCCTGGGGCCATCAAACTCTACCCTGCTTGGCTTGTAGCCTATTTTTTATAAATAAATTTCATTTGAACACAGCCATACTCATTCATCACATATTATCTAAGACAGTTACTGCACTACAACACTAGACTTGAGTAGCTTATGACAAAGACTGCAGGCTATAACGCCTAAAATATTTATCATTTGGCCCTTCACAGAAAAACTTGTGGCCCCTGTCTAATCCTCTGATTTCCAGTTCTTTTAAGAACAAATACATATTGAAGATGGAGATATAATAACCAACTTTTTTTTCTGCCAAGTATTATTATTTTTTAAAAAATCTATTTAAAAGACAAATTTCTAATACCACTATTTCTTTTTCTTTCTTTCTTTCTTTTTTTTTTTTTTTTTTTTTGTGGTACTAGGGCTTGAACTCAGGGCTATACCTTGAGCCACTCCACTAGCCCTTTTTTGTGATTTTTTTTTTTCCAAGGTAGGGTCTCCTGAACTATTTGCCCAGGCTGGTTTTGAACTGCAATCCTCCTGATCTCTGCCTCCTGACTAGCTAGGATTACAGGTGTGAGCCACTGGCGCCTAGCTCCACTATTTCTTTATAAAAGGTATTATATGTAATTATATTTAGCTTTATGAAAACATCACTTATTTTGCCACTCCTTAAACTAGACTGAACTAATCCAATTTCCTATCAACTAGCCCTACAAGATCTCTAATTGGTTATCCAGAATTTTTTGAACACTCCCAATGACAAAGGGCCCACAACAGCACAAAGCACCCCATCCTACTTCTGGACAACTTTTAAGGTTACATAATATACTCTTAAATCAAGCCCAAATCTGGCTCCCCATAACTTTCATCCATTGGTTCTGGTCTGGTTCCCCCTTTTCCACCCCAGTGCTAGGTACTGAACCCAGGCCCATATACATGCTAGGCAAATGCTCTACCATCTCGAGTCTAGTCTTCTGTAACTATTAGAGAATCTTATTTCCATATTCTGAAAATAGATGTTGTTATTCTCCATCATCTTCCAATGTATTCATTTCCAGGTTAAACATGTATACCTCATTTAAGAAATCTTTCTTTGACTTAGGTTTCGATTTCTCAAAGGTCTTCAATCATTCTCTGGATGCCATATAGTTTTAGCAATATACTTAACATTAATGATATCCAGAACTTATATAAATATTCTAGTTATGATTTGACCAATATAGAGCATTGTGAACTTATCACCTACTTTATTTTGGATACTGTATTTGAATATACATGTACTAGATACATTTTATGCCTTTACTGAACAATTCATTTAAAAATATATTGAAGACAGTGGCCTATGGTATGCCTACTAGAGAAGTGTTTCACAAAACATACTAAAGAAACAGTTTTAGGAGATACTCTGAAGAAAAAAAAGATTTATGGTCAAATAAATTTGGGAAGAGCCAGACACTATTTTCCTCTTGAAAAATCAGAACACTCATCAACTTCTCAAAAGGTCTGAAAAGCCCTGTGGCAAACAACTGTTTAAACTTGGTGAATACATGGTTTCTCAGATTAAGTTTTTTAAGCAAAACTTTAAATTGTTTATGTGAACTTTTTTTTTTCAAACCACAGTAGCTGAGAAAAACATTTTGGGTAATGCCACCTGAGCAAGGCTTCTCAAATTCTAATGTGCATTTGAATCACTCAGAGATCTTTTAAAAAATTCTGGTTAGCATATTTTTCTGATTAGATTTTTCATTTCTAACAATCTCCTGAGTGATTAGACTATACATGTGGAATAGCACAGAACCTAGATGTCTTCCTTCAGAATCAGATAGGTCAACCTCTTCACATTCTTTGGGTATGGTCATCCAACAAGCTCCGAATCTAACTTAGCATATTCTCACTAAAAGTCTAGTCTCACCTTCAAATATCAATGCTGGCTCTATCAATATCCTGAGACAGTCCTTTTTAAATGTTTTCCTCAATCATGAAGATCCCTTTTGTAACTGTGAAGGCTCAAAATAATTAGATAGCTAGTTGGGAAGTCAACATAATCCCAAAGAATATGTTTGGAAAGTTTAATTTGTGGTCACCTAACTAGAAAGTGTTATGGGGCTGAGATATCCAATGTTAACAAAAATCTCAACCAGCTCAAATGCTTACCTCTCCTGGGCTGATTGTGAATACTGATTGCCTGGGTCTGATAGTTTCCATCATCATTCTGTACACATACAAGGTGAGAGTCTGCCTTTTCATTGAAGCAGGCACCACCTGCTAGGACATGCTCATTGGACTTGTTCATGGCTTTCATCATCTGCAATTAAAGAGGAAGGTTAACCATATTCTGCCAAGAGTGGGCATTTTAGACTGGGGGTATTGCTCAAGAGGGAAAGTGGCTGCTTGGCAAGCACAAGGCCCTGAGTTCAAACCCCAGTATCATTCAAAACAAACAAACAAACAAACAAGAATGAGCATTTTTTTTTCTGATATGGTACAACTCCATTTTTTCAAGGACAAAATCAATAGAATATTGAAAAATTACAGTCACCATTAGAAAAAAGAAAATTGGCACATACAAAATTTTGCTCCAAAGTTTATGTGATTTGTAATATAACCCATGCATATATTCTGCATCATTTTTTGTCTTCTTATTCTTACATTATCTCAAGTAACAAAAATTAGGCTACCTAAATTGTAGTACCTTCAATTCTAACTACAAAAGAATTTTCCATGTTTGAGAGCATCTGCTTTTTTTCCAACATCAAAAGTTCCTTTACAAATCTATGAAATGCATTTTCTTAATTTTACCAGCTTATGTTTGAGATCTTTAATGAAATCAGTTACTAATATTCTGTTCTGTTCTTATAGAAGATTTAAGATAGTATTTCTGAATATAACTCAAAAAGGCTCATGGACACTTGTATGCCTGGTAAATAAATCTGAACTGTCTTTACGTTAGACTATAATCTGTGGCTTAAATAAGTTAAAGATATTTGTTCATTTTTATTTTCCATTTTCCTTTATATCATTCCATCTAACTTACTGATCTAATTTTATAAAATGGTTTCAAATTCTTTGAATAGCTAATCTGAAACTTACTCTGTTTTACTCCCCTTTTCCTCCTATAAAATAAACAGCAGTACCAAAGTGCCAGTTCCTTCTTCTTATCACCAATCTGCATTGTTTCAATGCATTTATCTATTCTGAGTATTTCCTATAACTGGAACTATACTATATGTGATCAGTGTGTCTGGCTACATTCACTTAACATAAAGTTTTGAAGACTCATACATATAATAGCATGTGTCAGTAACTCATTAGTTTTTATGATTGAAAAATATTCCATTATATTTTATATACCAAAATGTATCCATTTGTTCACTGATGACTTTTGAGACCTAGTTTCTTTTGACTATGGTTAATAGTGATGCTGTGAATATATGTGTATGAGTATTTGTTTGAGTACCTGTTCCTTTTCTATTTATTTATATATTTATTTATTTACAGTGCCTGGGATCAGACTCAGGCCCTCATGTATGCTAGGCAGACACTGTACCACTGAGCCACACACCCCAGCTCTTTATTTTTAATTTGTTTAGGTATATACATTGAGAGTAGACTACAGGGTCATATAGTAATTCTGTTTAACTTTCTGAGAAGTTGTCAAATTTTTTCATAGTAGCTGAAATATTTTACATTTATCTATTTTTTTCATTATTGCTAATGCTTTTGGTGGTGCATCTAAGAATCCAATGCTAAATCCAAGGTCATGAATTATCACTATGTTTTTTCTCACAGCTTTATGGATCTAGCTCTTATATTTAACTTGCTGATGCATTTTGAGTTAATTTTTACATATAGTGTGAGGTAAGAGGTACAACTTCATTCTTTTACACATGGAAATCCAGTTGTTCTAGAATTGCTAGTTGAAGAGACTATTCTTTTGCAATTAAATGGTCACAGTAAGGTTGCTGAAATCAATTGGCTATAATGTATGGGTTTATTTCTGAATTCTAAATTTTATTCCATACCATGGTTTTGATTGCTGTAGCCTTGTGGTAAGTTTTAAAACTGGGAAGTGTTAATCCTCCAATTTTCTTCTTCTTTTACAAGAATATTCCTGAAAGGTTATTTAGGGCCCCTTATAATTCCTTGAGTATTGGCTTTTCCATTTCTTCAAAAAAGGGTTATTGACATTAAATTGAAGCTGTAGATCACTTAATCTTATCAGTATTAACTCTTCTAATCTATGAACACAGAATTTCCATTTATATAGGTAGTTTTTAATTTCTTTCAGCAATGTTTTATAGTGCTCAGAATATAAGTCTTTTACCACCTTGGCTAAATTTATTGCTAGGTATTGTATCAATACAACTCTAAGTCATCATCATCTCCTGGCTTCTCTATTATACACTAATGATAACTTTTGGAAAGTTAATATTTTAGTATTATTTTATCACTAGAGACATTCAAACAATAATTAAATACAACTCACAAACTGACTTTTATCAACCCCACTAATCCAAACTGCTTATATCAAGGTTTTTGAAAGGTTACTCTTTTTTTTTTTTTTGACATTTCTGGAGTTTCAACTCAGCACTTCAGGCTTGTTAGGCAGATGCTCCTTGAACCATGCCTCCAGTCCCAAAGGCTACTTTCAAATACTGCTGCAAACAGTTTGAGTCAGCTAGAAGATTTCTGCTTAGCAAAGTCAACTGAAAGACTAATTTACAATTTACATTTGTATCATATTAAAGAAACAGAGATGATGACATATAAGAATTGTAAAGAAATATTATATCCACTTCTTCCAAATCACTAAGCAAAAGTGGTTTCTAATTTTGTCTACAGAGCAGACTAACATTTTCAATTAAGAAATTTTGAATAAATTAGGTGGCCCTAAAGGAAATCACTTCCTGGATGTCAACTTCAAGTCCAATGAGGTAAACATACTTTATATTCCTTTAGAGATGAATAAACATTATTTTTTTTTCTCTTTAAAATAATGATCATTTATAAGAAGACTTTCTCAGATACTCAAGGACCTTACAGACCATAAAATAAACTGATGCTAGTCACATGATGATATAAATACTTGACTATCCATTTTAACTGTGCTATTTCTTCACCCTATCAATTCAAATTCTATAGTATCTCTTATATTTATCCACATCTTCATCATAGTTCTAGATCTAATTACTTCTTTTCTAGAGACAACCTTAATATCTTAGTCTTATGGTCTTGATCAGTTCTGATTCATTCCACAGAATGTTTCCACACTCATCCAAGCACAGCTCTGGTATGTCACATTTTCTCCACTTGGTCCACCATTCATAATCACAAGCTTCCTACACTCTAAACCCAAATCAGCTTTGGTGTCTTGCTTCCCTTCCTAACTGTAGCTCTATACTTCTTGACGCCATGTCATTTCTTATATCTGAGCCCTTGTTATTATTTAGCATCACTTTTCTTCTCCAAAATCCAAGCACCTGAAAAACTGGCAGTCCCCAACTCCTGCATGAAGCCTTCATTGGGACCCCTAATCAGACACTAACATGATCATTCCCTTCTTTGAAATGCAATAGCATATTCTCTATATTTATATGCCATTACATTCAGCCCTGGATAATGATTAATAGCAAGAATCCAGTCTTACTACCAGAATTTGAATAGTGGTTTTACAGTAAACAACTCTGTATGCCCTTGAGCAACTTACTTGACCTCTGTGTGTTCCAGTTTCCTCCTCTGTAAGTGGATTTAAAAAAAAATTATTTCAGGCCAGGCTTGGTGGCCTACACCTATAAAACCAGCTACTCAGAAGGTGGAGATCAGAAGGATCACAGTTTAAAGTCAGTCTGGGCAAAAAGTTAGTGAGACCCCATCTCAATCAATAAACTGGGTGTGGTGATGCATGCTTCTGATCCAAACTACATGGGAGGCTGTAGGTAGGAGGATCAAGGTCTGAGGCTAGCTGGAGGAAAATACTTGAGACACTACCTGAAAAATAACTAAAGCAAAAAAGGACTGGAGGCATGGCTCAAGTGAAGTCCTGAGTTCAAACCTCTGAACCACCCAAAAAAAGTACCACATAGTTATGAAGTTACATATTTATAAAATGCTTTAGGACAGCAACCTCAAAACAATCTTAAAACCAGAAGCAAATAACTCAACCAATTCAGTATTCCTTATGAGACAATGAAATAAGGACTTTTCCCAAGAGCTCACAAATTAATGAAAATGAAATATTGATAAAAGACAGAGAAACAACAATATGTGTAGAGTTGCTACCATTTACAGAGCACCAACCATGGGCCAAGCATTCAGGAGCTAGCTGATCTAAACGATACATGGGTAGTATTATCTCAAAAGAACTATTTTAGCACATGGAGAGAAGAAGCAGATAAGCTTTATCTTCCTTTATTGTCCACCTCTGGAGTCCAAGAAAATCACAAGAGCCAGTTAAAAGAATATACTTCTAGCCAGGTGCCAGTGGCTCACTCCTATAACTCCAGCTATAAGGGAGGTTGAGATCAGGAGGACAGCAATTAGAGGCAGCCTGGGTGAAAAAATTTGTGATACCCCATCACAAGCAATGCCTGGGTATGGTAGCATGCACCTGTCATCCCAAGCTACATGGGAGGCTGAAATCGGGAGGATCACAGTTCCAGGTCAGCCTATGGCAAAAAAGTTTGCAAGACCCCATCTGAATGGAAAAAAGCTGGGTGTGGGTTGCTGTCCAGGTTGGCCTGGAGAAGAAAGGCTGGAGGTGTGGCTCCAGTGGTAGAGTGCCTACCTAGCAAGCATGAAGCCCTAAGTTCAAGCCCAACTATCACCAAAGGAGAGAGAGAGAATATAGTTTCACAAATGAGTGTGCTAGAGAAAAGGAGACAACATGTAATCCATCTTGGAATGGACACACTGTGTACCTCAGTTTCCTCCATGAGCTCTTAGAAAGAAACTAGAAGTTGATTTGGGCTTTTGATTTGGGCTGCAAAGGAGCTACAGAGAAGTTTAAGCAAGGCTTTGAAGAACATCTACAATTTGAATTGTGTGTTAGGATTAGCATGGGACCTAACTTGTGGCAGATACTCAATAAATACTTGCTCGATATATTAATTGGTAACCATATAAGTTAGGATCGATTTGGAGGTATTTCTTATTTGTGGTATTAATACTAAGAGCAAATGTTGTTAACAAGACTTTTTAGAAAAATTCTTGCTTCACCTATAATTGGAGTGTCACATAGATTAAATATCTAATAAAATAAGTTGCAATGATTCAAAACTATAAACGTTAATCAAACAATTAACAAGAACCTTAGGTAGGAAGACCCAAAGCAGAGTGTGGAAAATCTACGGAAGTGAACAATAGCACCAGAAATTCAAGAAAAAATGAGACATACTCTCTGTCCTCAAGAGATTCACATTTTAGGGAAGGATGGGATTCATATCCAACAGCTATAAATACTACATGAATAAAGAACAGCTGGGTAAACAGAAGAAAGAAACATTGATACCAGCTAGGTGATAAAGAATTCTAGGGAAGCTTCCTAAAGATTATACCATTTGAATTAGTTTTGAAATCAGGTATAAAGAACATTCTGGGTAGAAATAAAAGCATGAATAAAGAAATAAAAGTAGAACTGAGAAAAAAAACACTGAGCTGTACAATGATGGAACAGGTGGAAGGATATCCTTTCTTGTCGTTATTTAGAAAATAACCCTTCCAGTTAGCTGGAATTCACATGTATACAGAAGCTACATTCCACCTTCCAGTTTCCAGTCCCATGAGGCTACATACTGCCAACTATGAGCCTTCATTCATTCATTTATAGGATGCTTATTAATATTCATGCATTCAGAAAATGCTTATAAGGTATATACCAGGCACTATTTTAGTGTTTGGTTTATTCAATAGTGAACAAATTCTTTGCCTAATTAAAGCTTATATGCTAGTCTGTGTAGGGGGAGGAGACAAAACCAATAAACAAAATAAGTGAAATACATAAAATTATTCTACAATGATAAATGCTATAGAGAAAAACAAAGCATGGAAGGTGGAGGAGTAGTACTGGTGGATGCATTTTAAATAGGATAGTCATAGAAAAGTGATAGGGTTTTCTATGCAGAGCCCTCTCAGGCATTCAGAACATCTGGTGCAATGCCCTAGAGTGGCAATACAGCACCACGCATGGCATTTTCAAGGCACATTAAGGACAGTGTGTCTGGAGCTGATTGACTGGAAAGAAAGAGGTATAAGAAATCAGGCCAGAGAGGTATTGGTTAAGAAAAACAAATGGGAGCTAGGGGAGTGACTCAGTGGAGGAGTGCTTGCTTAACAGGTTCAAGCCCCTGGTAAAGGACTTCAGTTTTTATTCTAATTGGATAAAGTCTTTGGAGGGTTTTGAGCAGAGAAGTAGCATACTATGTTTTTTGCTTGCTTTTTGGTGGCACTGGGGTTTGAGTCAGCCCCTCCAGCTTACTAGGTAGGTGTTTTACCACTTGAGCCACACTTTCAGCCTATGATTTAGTTTTAACAGGATCACTTGAGTTGCTATGCTGAGAACAGAGGCAAGGGTGCCAAAAGGAAGATCTGATAGGATACCATTATACAAACTCAGGTCCGAAACCAAAATGGTATGGGACTAAGAGGCAGTTGGATTTTAGATATTTTACAATGAGGCAGGGCTATCAGAATTTCCCAATAGGCTGGAATACCTATCAGGGAATAAAAGAAAGAAGGTTCAAAAATGACTCCAAGTGCTGGAGATGTAGCTCAGTGGAAGAGTGCTTGCCTAGTGGGCACAAGGCCCTGGGTTTGATCCTCAGCACTACAAAAAAGAAAAATAGGTGACTCCAAAGTGTTTGCGCTGAATAACTGGAAGCCAATAGTTTAGATAAGGAAAAGGGATGCAAGAGGAACATATTCTGAGGGAAGTTCAAGAGGTCAGGGTGAACTTGCTAAGCCTAAGATATTTATGCTAGCAGAGATGTCACCTGGGCAGTAAGGCAGTCAAGTCTACAAAACAGTGGAGGGATTCAGGCTCAAAGTAAACATTTGGAAGACAAAAAAGAGACTGAACTTAAACCCACAAGACTAGATCTAGGAAACTGATAGAGATAAATTAAGTTTTGGGGCTGGGTCCTTGGTTTCTCCAAAAATGGTAAGAAACCGAGTCAGAAAAGGGTATATACAGAGATAGAAATTAACTTAAGAGAGATGAGGGATGTCCTTGGAATCCAGGATTTCTTGTGGTGTTTAACATAAAAATAGTAAGATTAGAGCTGAGGGTCTCAAGGCTAACCTGGCAGAAAAATTGTGCTTTTTTTGGTTGAGACTGGGATTTGAACTCAGGGATTCAAGCTTACAAAACAGGAGCTCTATCACTTGAACCACACCTCCAGTCCATTTTGGTCCAGTTATTTTGGAGATGGGATCTTGAGAACTAGTTCCCTGGGTTGGCCTTGAACCATGATCCTACTGATCTCTGTATCCCAAGCAGCTTGGATTACAGGTGTAATCCATTGGCGCCCAGTTAAGATTGTAAATTCTGATTGACAGGGAAACCCGGGAGTTTGGCTAGAAGCCCAGTGTCCTAGAGCCACTGTTCTTCCCTATCAATGGGCTGCATACAAGGGGGCAATACAGACTTATGGCATGCAGACTTCAGCAGTGGCCTCCTGTTGCAGACAATAGAGGTAAAGTAACATAGTCCCCTTCTTGGGGATCCTATTATTTGAATTTATACCTATGGTTAAATACTGTCTTTCAAATAGAAATTAGGAATAGCTATATCAATAATCAATGAACTATTACCTGTCTCCCACATACTATTCTCTGTAGGACTTGGACTGACTCCTTTCATTCCTTGGTAAGAGAACTCTGAGCTTCTCCTTCCTTAAAAGAAATGTATTCCTGCCAGGCACATGGCTCAAGCCTATAATTCTAGTTACTTGGGAGGTAGAGATTGGGAGTATCACTGGTCTAGCCCAGCCTGGGGTGGGGTTGGGGAATACATGAGACCCCCATCTCAACCAACAGCTGTGCGTGGTGGTATGTGCCTATCATTCCAGTTACTTGGGGAAGCAGATTGTGGTCGAGGCTGGCCCAGGCATAAAGTGAGATCCTATCTCAAAAATAACCAATGCAGCGGAGATTCCAAGATGGCGGCTAGAGGGAGGAAGCAGAAAGCGTGCCTCCTATAGTGAAATCTTGGAGAGACGCTGGAGACACACCTTGCAGGCAAAACCACTGAGAAGAGGCAAAACTTTGACCCCTCCACACCTCCAGCCAGTGCAGAACATCTCCACTTCACATTAAACAGAGAAACCAGGAGGGCCCCCCCCCAGGCCAGAGAAACTGAGTAATAACCAATAAGAACAATAAAGACATGCAGGAAAGAGGGTGGGGCGCACTGAGCGCCGAAGATTGGGGGAAGGGAATCCTTCCTGGAACTGTAAATAAACAAGCTGGGCAGGCCAGAGAGGCTCCTGCGGGAGCCCAGCAACCATGAGCGGGAAAGCTTGTGAGAGTGGCGGAGGGAGGAAAACTCCACAGGACGGGGGGAAGACCCACCTCCCATGTGAGCTGTAAACAAGCACGGAGGCTGGCAGGAGCAGCAGCAGCACCACCCAGTAATCAGGAGTGGGAAAGCAGGAGCGGGAAATCTTGTAAAAGTGGCAGTGGGAGGAAAACTCCACAGGAGAGGGGGTAAGACTCACTTCCCACGTGAGCTGTAAACAAACACACAGGCCTGAGAAAGCGGGTGCAGTGTCACCTCCTGCAGTGTGCTTGGAAAGGGGAAAGCTTATAGCAGAGGCTCCAGCACATGAGAACTCTGAGTAATCAAAGCCTGCAGGGCTTAAGATCACTCCTGAGATCTACATAATTAACACCTCCAGCAACAGCAGGCTAACAGCAGCGGGCAGGCAAGCCACAGCCACAGATACCATTCACAGAACTGTCTCCAGACTCTTTTTTTTCTCTCTCCCTACCTTTGATGAGAAAACAACCGAACTATACCTGGATGCTGAAAAACTTACCGAAACCGTATTGCATTTGAACTTGGGACACTTTGTAGGTTTTTTTTTGTGTGTGTGCAGTTTTGTTCTACTTTATGCGTCCCCTTTGATGAGACAACTACAGAACAACATCTGAGGCACCATCTCCAGGATTGGAGACTGAGACAGACGCCAAAATTATTAAGACTGAAACTTCATTGCATTTGAACTTGGAGGTTTTTTTTTTTCTATTTTTCATTTTGTTTTATTTTATATATATATATATTTTTTTCTTTCATTTACTTATTTTTTATTTTATTCTTATCTCTATTCTTTTTATTTTTTTATTTTCAATCCTCCCTGTCTCTCTAATGCCTGTTCAGCTTACTGTCAATTAGTACACTAACACTCTCTGTTTATACCTTTGAAACTTTCTTATTTGGTTCCTTGCTTTATTTTCTCCTACTTGTCAGTTTATTTATTTTTCCCTTTTCTTTAACTTCTTGCTTTCCATCTCCTCTCACCCTTCCATTCTAAATATTACCATTGTTATTATTACAAGCTAGAAAATACTTAATTGCACACAGTACAGGGACAGTAACAACACCAAGGACAATGACGGGAAAACAGAAAAAACAGGGAAACCAGCTTCCCCACAGCAAAAAATGAGTACAGGAACCAGAGGGGAATGAAGAAAACAGATACTCAGATCCAGACTCTAACAAAATGAAGATAAACTATGCCAAAGTACCCAATGAAGAACACAAGAATAATTTAAAAGAAGACATAATACAGGTACTCAAGGAGAATTTTATAGAGATGATACTGGATAGGGTCAACCAAAATGTACAGGAGACACTCAAGAAATTCCAAGACAACAAAAATAGAGAATTTGAAGAAGCAAAAGAAGAAATAAAGGAAACCATAGAAGCACTGTATAAACACCAAAGTGAAAGAGAGAACACGATTAATAAACAGATAAATTAACTCAGGACAAAAATAGACAACATTAAAGAGGAAATGACTCAGGATATGGAAAACCTCAGAAAAAAGAATGAAATAAAACTGCAAAACAAAATGGAAGGCCAATCCAGCAGAATAGAACAAACAGAAGACAGAATCTCAGAACTTGAAGATGAAATGGTAATTAAAGGAAAAACCAAAGAGTTATTAATTAAACAATTCAAGACCTGTGAAAAGAAAATGCAAGAACTCACCGACTCCATCAAAAGACCAAACTTGAGAATCATGGGCATTGAACAAGGAGAAGACGTGCAAGTGAAGGGAATGCGTAATCTATTCAACAAAATAATAACAGAAAATTTCCCAAATCTAGAGAAAGATATTCCCATACAGATGCAAGAGGCCTCCAGGACACCAAACAGACCAGATCAAAATAGAACTACCCCACAACATATCATCATTAAAACAAGTTCAGAAACTAGGGAAAGAATATTGAAGGCTGTAAGAGGGAAAAAACAAATAACATACAAAGGTAAACCCATCAAAATCACAGCAGACTTCTCAACAGAAACATTAAAAGCAAGAAGAGAATGGGGTGAGATCTTCCGGGCACTGAATGAAAATAACTTCAACCCCAGGATAGTCTACCCAGCAAAACTATCATTCAAAATAGATGGAGCAATAAAAGTCTTCCATGATAAGCAGAAACTAAAACAATATGTGACCACAAAGCCACCACTACAAAAGATTCTGCAAGGGATTCTGCACACAGAAAGTGAAACTCAACTTAACTTTGAAAGACAGACAGCACCAAACCACAGGAAAACAAAAAGCAAGAAAGAGAGTAACCTCAACTTAGGTACACACAATCAAACCTTCAAACAACTAAGATAACTAAATGACAGGAATCACCACATACCTATCAGTACTAACACTTAATGTTAACGGACTTAATTCACCCATCAAAAGGCACCACTTGATGAAATGGATTAAAAAGGAAGATCTAACAATTT
The DNA here is from genome assembly GCF_047511655.1 of Castor canadensis. Lineage (NCBI taxonomy): Eukaryota > Metazoa > Chordata > Mammalia > Rodentia > Castoridae > Castor > Castor canadensis. Next base: position 121,756,265 of record NC_133392.1, read on the forward strand.
GTTGCTTACAGGAGACCCATCTCACCGACAGAAATAAGCATAGGCTTAGGATGAAAGGCTGGAAGATTTACCAAGCCAATGGCCCCCGAAAACAGGCAGGAGTAGCAATACTTATCTCTGACAAAGTAGACTTCAAACCTACATTGATCAAATGAGATAAAGAAAGACATTCCATACTAATAAAAGGGGAAATAGACCAAAAGGAAATAATAATCATCAGCCTGTATATACCCAATGTCAATGCACCCAATTTCATCAAACATACCCTGAAAGACCTAAAAGCATATATTAACGCCAACAGAGTGGTTGTGGGAGACTTTAACACCCCATTATCATCAATAGAAAGGTCATTCAAACAAAAAAACAAAAAAAAAATCCAAGATCTAAAATATACAATAGATCAAATGGACCTACTTGATGTCTACAGAACATTTTATCCAAGTTCTACACAATATACATTCTTCTCAGCAGCCGATAGAACCTTCTCCAAAATAGATCATATCCTAGGACACAAAGCTAGCCTCGGCAAATATAAGAAAATAGAAATTATACTGTGCATACTATCTGATCACAATGCAGTAAAACTAGAACTCAACAACAAAAGTAAAGACAAAAAACATGCAAACAGCTAGAAACCAAAGAACTCATTACTTAATGAACAATGGATCATCGATGAAATAAAAGAAGAAATTAAAAAGTTCCTGGAAGTCAATGAAAATGAAAACACAACCTACCGGAACCTATGGGACACAGCAAAGGCAGTCCTGAGAGGAAAGTTTATAGCCATGAGTGCATATATTAAAAAGATTGAAAGATCCCAAATCAATGACCTAATGATACATCTCAAACTCCTAGAAAAACAAGAACAAGCAAATCCCAAAACAAATAGAAGGAGAGAAATAATTATAAGAGCTGAAATCAACAAAATAGAAACCAAAAAAACCATACAAAGAATTAATGAAACAAAAAGTTGGTTCTTTGAAAAAATAAACAAGATTGATAGACCCCTAGCAAACCTGACTAAAATGAGCAGAGAAAAAACCCAAATTAGTAGAATGAGGAATGCAAAAGGGGAGATAACATCAAATACCATGGAAGTCCAGGAAATCCTCAGAGACTACTTCAAGAACCTATATTCAAATAAATTTGAAAATCTTAAAGAAATGGACAGATTTCTAGATACATTTGATCATGCAAAACTGAACCAAGAGGAAATTAATCACCTGAATAGATCTGTAACACAAATGAAATTGAAGCAGCAATCAAGAGTCTCCCCAAAAAGAAGAGTCCAGGACCTGATGGATTATCTCCTGAATTCTATCAGACCTTTAAAGAAGAACTGATACCAACCCTCCTTAAACTGTTCCACAAAATAGAAAGGGAAGGAAAACTGCCAAACATATTTTATGAAGCCAGTATTACACTTATCCCAAAACCAGGCAGACACCTCCAGAAAGGAGAACTATCGGCCAATCTCCTTAATGAACATTGATGCAAAAATCCTCAATGAAATAATGGCAAACTGAATTCAACAACAAATCTAAAAGATCATTCACCACGACCAAGAAGGCTTCATCCCAGGGATGTAGGGGTGGTTCAACATATGAAAATCAATAAACATAATAAACCACATTAACAGAAGCAAAGACAAAAACCACTTGATCGTCTCAATAGATGCAGAAAAAGCCTTTGATAAGATCCAACATCATTTCATGATAAAAGCTCTAAGAAAACTAGGAATAGAAGGAAAGTACCTCAACATTATAAAAGCTATATATGACAAACCTACAGCCAGCATTATACTTAACGGAGAAAAACTGAAACCATTCCCTCTAAAATCAGGAACCAGACAAGGATGCCCACTATCTCCACTCCTATTCAACATAGTACTGGAATTCCTAGCCAGAGCAATTAGGCAAGAAGAAGGAATAAAAGGAATACAAATAGGCAAAGAAACCGTCAAAATATCCCTATTTGCAGACAACATGATCCTATACCTTAAAGACCCAAAAAACTCCACTCAGAAGCTTCTAGACATCATCAATACCTACAGCAAGGTAGCAGGATATAAAATCAATATAGAAAAATCATTAGCATTTCTATACACTAACAATGAGCAAACGGAAAAAGAATGTATGAAAACAATTCCATTTACAATAGCCTCCAAAAAAAAATCAAATACCTAGGTGTAAACCTAACAAAAGATGTGAATGACCTCTACAAGGAAAACTATACACTTCTGAAGAAAGAGATTGAGGAAGATCTCCCATGCTCATGGATTGGTAGAATCAACATAGTAAAAATGTCGATACTCCCAAAAGTAATCTACATGTTCAATGCAATTCCCATCAAAATTCCAATGACATTCATTAAAGAGATTGAAAAATCTACTGTGAAATTTATATGGAAACACAAGAGGCCACGAATAGCCAAGGCAATACTCAGTCAAAAGAACAATGCTGGAGGTATCACGATACCTGACTTCAAACTATATTACAAAGCAATAACAATAAAAACAGCATGGTACTGGCACAAAAACAGACATGAAGACCAGTGGAACAGAATAGAGGACCCAGATAGGAAGCCACACAAGTATAACCAACTTGTCTTTGACAAAGGAGCTAAAGATATACGTTGGAAAAATAGCAGCCTCTTCAACAAAAACTGCTGGGAAAACTGGTTAGCCGTCTGCAAAAAACTGAAACTAGATCCATTATATCACCCTATACCAGGATTAACTCAAAATGGATCAAGGATCTTAATATCAGACCCCAAACTCTAAAGTTGATACAGGAAAGAGTAGGAAATACTCTGGAGTTAGTAGGTATAGGTAAGAACTTTCTCAACGAAACCCCAGCAGCACAGCAACTAAGAGATAGCATAGATAAATGGGATCTCATAAAACTAAAAAGCTTCTGTTCATCAAAAGAAATGGTCTCTAAACTGAAGAGAACACCCACAGAGTGGGAGAAAATATTTGCCAACTATACATCAGACAAAGGACTGATAACCAGAATATATAGGGAACTTAAAAAACTAAATTTTCCCAAAACTAATAAACCAATAAAGAAATGGGCACGTGAACTAAACAGAACTTTCTCAAAAGAAGAAATTCAAATGGCCAGAAAACACATGACAAAACGCTCACCATCTCTAGCAATAAAGGAAAAGCAAGTTAAAACCACATTAAGATTCCACCTCACCCCTGTTAGAATAGCCATCATTAGCAACACCATCAACAACAGGTGTTGGCGAGGATGCGGGGAAAAAGGAACCCTCTTACACTGTTGGTGGGAATGTAAACTAGTACAACCACTCTGGAAAAAAATTTGGAGGCTACTTAAAAAGCTAGACATTGATCTACCACTTGATCCAGCAATACCACTCTTGGGGATATACCCAAAAGTCTGTGACACAGGTTACTCCAGAGGCACCTGTACACCCATGTTTATTGCGGCACTATTCACAATAGCCAAGTTATGGAAACAGCCAAGATGCCCCACTACTGACGAATGGATTAAGAAAGTGTGGTATCTATACACAATGGAATTTTATGCAGCCATGAAGAAGAACGAAATGTTATCATTCGCTGGTAAATGGATGGAATTGGAGAACATCATTCTGAGTGAGGTTAGCCTGGCCTAAAAGACCAAAAATCATATGTTCTCCCTCATATGTGGACATTAGATCAAGGGCAAACATAACAAGGGGATTGGACTTTGAGCACATGATAAAAGCGAGAGTACACAAGGGAGGGGTGAGGATAGGTAAGACACCTAAAATTCTAGATAGCGTTTGTTGTCCTTAACGCAGAGAAACTAAAGCAGATACCTTAAAAGCAACTGAGGCCAATAGGAAAAGGGGACCAGGAACTAGAGAAAAGGTTAGATCAAAAAGAATTAACCTAGAAGGCAACACACACACACAGGAAATTAATGTGAGTCAACTCCCTGTATAGCTATCCTTATCTCAACCAGCAAAAAGACTTGTTCCTTTCTATTATTGCTTACACTCTCTCTTCAACAAAATTAGAGATAAGGGCAAAATAGTTTCTGCTGGGTATTGAGGGGGTGGCGGGGAGAGGGAGGGGGCGGAGTGGTTGGTAAGGGAAGGGGTGGGGGCATGGGGGAGAAATGACCTAAGCCTTGTATGCATATATGAATAATAAAACAATAATAATAGTAAAAAAAAAAAACCAATGCAAAAAAGGGCTAGTGGAGTGCCTCAAGAAGTACAGCGCCCTACCTAGCAAGTGTGAGGCCCTAATTTCAGCCCCCAGTACTGCAAAAAACAAAAAAAAAATTCCTTGAAGGCCAGAAAACCCTACATTTCTCAGATTTCAGAACCATCTGTTTTCACTAGTGATACTATGAGCCTTTGAAATTATGCTTTTGTAATTTCACTATTCTCTGAATATGTGTAGTTTTGAATTAAAATAAAGCAAAACTCCTATTTTAGAATCAGAGTGGGAAAGAATCTCAGGGGGGTCATTCAGCCTAACTTTCAGCCTAAATTATAGAAAATGGAGGACTTTATAGATATCTGACTGTACAGACTTTTGCATTATATCACAACCAACATAAATTTGTTTCTTTTCTGTTTTTGAACAATGGGTTAATAAAACTGCTCCTTTTTGTAAGAGATTTTAACAGGTTAACACTTTTATTGTATTTCTGCAGTGACATGATAAAAATGTGAATATCAACTACATTCCTAGAAAATATGGAGTGTTTTTTTGTAAGCCTGTTGAAAATTAACAAAATGCACACATTTTAAGTGTACAATGTGATGAATTTTGACATGCATACACACATATCAAAACAGTACTTACAATCTCCTCTACAAGTTTCCTTGAGCCTCTTTGTAACCTACTGTTTGCTCATACTCCTTCCCCAAACCCAAGGTCACAAAGATTTTTATCTTATGCTTTCTTAAGTTTGAGTTTTAACTCATTTAAGTCTATGAACCATCTAAAGTTAATTTTTATACATGTTATAAGATAAAGGATTATTCTTTAAACAAATGGCTATATAATTATAACTACCTTTTTCCTAATAATTATCTTGGCACCTCTATGGAAAATTAATTGACCATATGTGTGGGCTTATTTTTTGACTCTGTATTTTGTTCCAATGAACTCTTTGCAAATATCTGCACTGAAACAATGCTATCTTGAACATTCTACTTTTAAAAGAAGTCTTAGCAGCAGGTACAACAAAATTCTTGAATTACATTCCTTCTCAAAATTATCTTGGCTATTCAAGGTTCTTTGTGTCCACATAAAAATTTTAAATCAGCATCTCAATTTCTAAAAAAAGTACAAACAAAAATCTGCTAGTATTTTGATTGGGACTGTATTGAAGCAATAGATCTGAGGAGGGTTGACATATTACCAATATTGAGTTTTCTGATCCAGAAACACAGTATATCTTGTCATTTATTAGAGTCATTAATTTGAGTCTTTAATTTCTTTTAGCAGTCTTTTGGGTTTTCAGTGTAAGTACTACAATTATTTACCAACTTTATTCCAAAGTATGCATACTTTTTGATGCTATTGTATGTTAAAATTTTCCCATTTCTGAATACTCATTGCTAGTATAGAGAAATACAAGTGATTTTTACACTATGAACTTACTAGAGATAATAGTCATTTTACAGATTCCCTGAATTCTCTACATAGACAACCAGGTTATCCATGAATATAGATAACCTTACTTCTGTTTTTTGGTGGTGTGGGGCGTGCTTGGGATCAAATCCAGGGCCACATACATGCTAGTCAAGTGCTCTACCACTGAACTATACTCCCTTTATCTTTTTCTTAATCTGTATACCTCTATTTTGTTTTTATTGTCTTATTACATTGGCTGAATACTCCATTACAATGCTGAATAGAAATCAGAGTGAATATTCTCTTCTTGTTTCCAATACAGATGGTGTTTCACCATTAGATATGTCAATTGTATGTGTTTTTTTGGTAAATGTTTTTTTATTAAAGTGTAGAAGTTATCTTCTATTCTTAGATTACCAAGACACATACATACACAAATACTCATAGTACCTTTCTCTCATTCATATACACACATCCCTTAAATGGAGGGAGGATCTTTGTCAAATGCTTTTTTTGCCTCATGTGCTTGTCCTTTTTATCCTGCTAAAAGATCCTGTATCCTGAATACAGACTGATTTTTGAATGTTTGGACTCTTTTTAGTTTATTGATGAGTTACATTAGTCTGAGTTAAAAAACAGAACCCAAATGGTTACATTATGCAAGTTGTGAGGGTTTTAAACTTGTGACAAGGGACAGAAGGGAAATCTTACTCATTGCAAGTAAACCCTCATGTAAGTTTCAGAGATCCACAAGCACTTAAAACCTTCAGCTGATCATCCTTAGTCAGTCCAACCTCTACCAGGAACTGCCAACAGTTCTTGTGCTGGTCCCTCTGTAGCTGAATTTCTGGATGCTGATTACAGTACCACCGTAATCTTTTCTGCTTTCTATGACTCTGAGTTTATTTTATTATAATATATTTGTTGTACAGGGGGGATTCATTGTGCCAATTCACGATAGCCTTACATTGTACATTGGTTAGATTGTCCCCAACACCTCCCCAGACCCCCTCACTGTTTTTGTTTTTTTAAATCAAAATAATCAGTGATCCCTTGGACAGTAGTAAAGGCCTTTTTGCTGTTTTTCTGTTGAACTATTAAATGGGCTATAATCCTCAGTATCAGCAGGAAGCAAGACATCACCTTTACTTGCATCAGCAAAGGGGTTGGTACTGAAGTTGTCAGGGCTTAGGTCAGGTCAGATGTGTTCTTTGTTTGCTGTCTGTGAACAGCTATGTCCTCCCTGCCAGCTTCTCCAAGCCTAGAGAAAGCATAAGCCTCCTGCCCTAGGCCTGCCCTCCTTCTATAGCCAATCATGTGGAGGGGAGCCTGGACTGAAGGATAGCATCCCACCTGGCTGATGCAACCTATCATTCCTAAAATAAACCTCACCCAGTCATGATGTACATTATCATTTTCTGTATCATTGGAATGGGTTTACTGAAAATTTGTTAAGTATTTATTTAGTAAATATTTATTAATATAAGGCTGACTTCCAAAGAGTGAGGTATCTTCCTCTTCTAAATTCTGGACATAGTTTTATGGAAATGGTGTTATTCTTTCCTTTGTTCTTTAGTAAAACTCACCATTGAAACTATCTAAACCTGGACTTTTCTTTGTGGGGAGGTTTTAAAAAATCAACTCAATTATTTCAGTATTATATGGTTATTTGAGTTATCTATTTCTTCTTGAGTGAGCTATGAAAGTTTAATGTTCAAAAAATGTCTCCATTTTGTTAAAGTTGGGACATATTGGTATAAATGTAGTATAATTTATTTCTATTATTCTTTTTCTATCTCTAAGACTTGTATTTTGGTTTTTTGACAGTACTGTGGGTTGAACTCAGAACCTTGCACTTGTGAGGCAATAAGTACCTACCCCTTGAGCCAGGCTTCTAATCCTTTTTACTTTAATTATTTTTCAGGTAATGTCTTGGGTTTTTGCCTGGGGGCCAGCCAGAGACCTAACCTCTCTTACCTATCCCTCCCAAGCATCACCATGCCCTACTTGTTTGTTGAGATGGGGGGGGTCTAATTTTTTATTCTTGGTTGCCCTGAACCATAATACTCCCTTATCTCTGCCTACAAAATAGCTTGGAGTATAGGCCCTGAGTTCAAACCCTAGTATTGCCAAAAATAATAGCTTTTAGTTTCATTTACTTTCTTTCTCTTTTCTATTTTATGGATTGCTGTTCTTTATTTTCTATTTCCTTTCTTCTTTTTAACTTTGTGTTTCATTTGCTCTTCTTTTTCTAATTCCTAAAGGTAAAGGGCAGCCCATTGATTTAAAATATATTTTTTTTCCCTAATATGAAGGCTTAATGCTATAAATTTGTTTCTAACCATTGCTTTAGCTGTATCCCCAATTTTGTATTTTTTTTTCATTTTCTTTAGTTCAAAATATTTGGGGGGGGTCCGGATATATTTTGGACTCTAGTTGTTGAGTGCTTGCCTACCATGTGTGAGTAACTGAATTTAGGGTCCTATAGCCACAGAGCAAAATATTACTACTACTACTACTACTACTAATTTTCCTTTTGTCTTTCTCTTTGATCCATGGATTACTAAGAAATATGCATTTGGTTTCTAAATATTTGAGAATTTTCTAGAGATCATTCTGGTATTGAGTTCTAATTTTATGCCATAGACCATACTTTGTATGATTTGGATTATTTAAAATTTATTGTAATTTTTTTTTACAGAATACAGAACACAGAATACTGGTCTCTTTTGTACATTTTTCATGTGTACTGGAAAAAATGAACATTATGATGCTACTGGGTGGAGTATCCTATAAAGGTTAATTAATTCAAATTGGTAGACTATGTTGTTCAAGTTTTCTATATGTTTGCTGATTTTCTATCAATTATTAAGACAGGTTTATTAAAGTCTCCAAACATAACTGTGGATTTGTCATTTATCCTTGTAGTTATATCAATTCTTACATCATACATTTTGAAGCTCTGTTATTATATGTACAAATGTTTAGGACTATTATAGTCTCTCAATGAATGCATCACATTATAATTACAAAATGCAACTTTTTTTTTTTTGGTGGCACTGAGGCTTTGACTTCAGGGTCTCATGCTTGCTAAGCAGGCACTCTTACCACCTGAGACACTCTGCCATCCACCTCCCCTTCTTTTGTGTGTGTGTGTGTGTGTGTGTGTGTGAGTGAGTGATGGGTCTTCTCAAGAAAGGGTCTCACAAACTATTTCCCCGGGTTGGCTTCGAAATGTGATCCACCTGATCTCTACCTCCTGAGTAGCTAGGATTACAGGTGTGAGCCACTGGTGCCTTGCCAAAATGTAGCTCTTTATCCCTGGTAATAGTTTGTTCTGAAATATACCTAGATAGCATTATAGCCATTTCTGCTTTCTTTTGATTAGTCTCATTATGGTATGCCTTATCTTTTCCCATGCATTTACTTTGAAACTGTGTCCTTATATTTCAAGTGGTTTTCTTATACTCAATACACAGTTAAATTTTGCTTATTTATCCAACCTGTCAATCTTTTAATTGAAGACCATTTATACATGAATGATTACTAATATAGTTGAATTTAAATGATTACTAGCAGCATGCTACTCATTTACTTCTGTGGTGCTGGGAATCAGATCAGAGCTAGGCAAATGCTCTACAACTGAGATCTAGCCCCAACTCTTCTGTTTATTTTCAATTTTTTCCATCTCCTCTTTCATTTTTTTTTCACCATACTTTTAAGATTTGAATTTATTTTCTTGGACTGGAGGTGTGGTTAGGCAGTAGAGTGCCGGCTTTACAAGCATGAAGTCCTGGGTTCAAACCCCAGTACCACCAAAAAAAAGAAAGCAGATTTATTTTCTTGTTGGAAAGTTATCTGTACCTATTCATTTATATTTTTAGTGGTTATTTTAACTTATTAATGTGCTTTCAAGTAATATACCTTATCACGTTTCCCTTCCTTGGCTCTTGTTCTATTATCCTACATTTTGCTTCAGCATATGTTATAAATTCCACAACACATTATTATTTAATATATATATTATCTTATACATTTAATTATCTTTTAAGGAGATTTTGTATTTAACTTCACATTTTCCATTTTCGTGGATTTTCATTCCACCATTTGGTATTTTTCCTGAACAGTTTCATTTAATATATCTTGTGGGGTAGACAGGTTTATTGATAACAAATATTTTTAGCCCTTGTTTATCTGAAAAATCAATTTGCCTTCTTCTCCTCCCCTTGCTGGGGATCAAACAGTGGGCCTAATTTATGCAATCGCTCTACCACTGAGTTACACCCCCAGCCCTATCTTCTTTTTTTTTTTTGTGGTACTGAGGCTGAACTCAGAGCCTTCACCTTGAGCCACTCTGCCAACCTTTTTTTGTGATGGGTATTTTCGAGAATAAGGTCTCTTGAACTATTTGTCTGGGCTGGCTTGGAACCACAACCCTCCTGATCTCTGCCTCCAGAGTAGCTAGGATTACAGGCATGAGCCACCAGTGCCTGGCACCCAGCTCTATCTCCATTTTTGAAATACGCTTTTACTTGGTATAAAATAAATGTTGGTATGGTTTTTTTTTTTGGCAGTACTGGGGGGGTTGAACTCAGATATTCCCACTTGCTAGGCAGACTCTCTCCCACTTGAGTCCCACCTGCAACCCATCAAGTTTTTTTTTTTTTCAGTAATTTAAATATCCTTTCATTATTTTATGGCTTGCATTGTTTTCATGAGAAGTTTGCTGTCTTTCTTACATTTGTATCTTAGTACATAATGTACTAAAAAAACTTGATGGGAGGAGAAACGAGCAAAAAGAGAGCAAGCAGTGGACACATCTACACAGAAATTCCACTGAGACAAAAGACCTCAGGAAGGTGGGAAATGGCTATCAGTCACAATACAACTGTATCTAAGAAACTGAGGCAGCGTGTACCTTAGCAGTGGGGTGGAAACATAATTTGGCAGTTTCTGACACAGGAAAAGACTACGGCTCAAGGAGACAACAGATGGTAAGTTACTGGGACTAAGGAGAAGCTACAAGTTTAGTGGGAACTTGAAAGCCCAGACCTCAGAAGCCTTTGATGGTGATTATATTCAGGTCTCCACATCCTCCCTACCCTACAATGGAAAATGAGCACAAATAGGCACCATTCCAGGGTTAAGTCTCCAACTAGCTGCATATACTGGTGTGAAATTTCTGAGGGGGAAAAAATAGTTGTTTTTTAGGCGGGGTGCTGGTGGCTCATGTCTATAATCCTAGCTACTTCGGAGGCAGAGATCAACAAGACTGCAGCTTGAAGCCAGCCTGGGCAAATAGTTTGCAAGACTCTATCTTTAATGAAAAAAAAAAATTCAACACAAAAAATAGGGCTAGAGTGGTAGAAAGCCTGCCTAGCAAGTGTGAGACCATGAGTTCAAACCCCACTACCACCAAAAAAATAAAATAAAAAAAAAAGTTGTTTTTTATTTAATAGTTGCTCAAGAAACAACAGAAAATTCTGATCTTTCTTATAAGTTATTTTGTCACTGCTTGGTTTTGATGGTTTTGATCTTTTATTCATTTGTACTGATTTTAGTATATTTGATTAGGGTAACTTTTTATTCTCTCATTTTCTTTTGAGTTCATCATATCCTTCCTTCCTTTTCTCTGCAGTCATTATACATGAATCATGACACCTGTCTTTCAAAATTCAATCTTTTTTTGGTTTATTTATTCATTTATTCATATGTGCATACAGTGTTTAGGCGATCTCTCCCCACCCTCAACCCCTCCCTCTTTCCCCCACCCTCCTCGCTTCCAGGCAGAACCTGTTCTGCCCTCTTCTCCAATTTCGTTGAACAGAAGACAAGCAATAAAAAAGACACAGCGTTTTTGCTAGTTTAAGATAAGGACAGCTATACAGAGAGATTCCTAGCACTGCTTGCATGCACATGTGTATTACAACCTGAATTGATTCATCTCTACCAGACCTCTTTAAAACCGTATCTTCTCCTTCCCTTTCCTATTTACACCTTCCTTCCATCTATAATTAAAACTGTTCTCATTTATATGTTGCCCCATCTTTATCTCCCCATCCACAATCCTTTCTTTTAGCAGGTAATTAGATTGCCAGATTGTTTTTTGGTTTGTTTGCTTAATTTTCTTCATCTCTCTTCCAACATAATATTAACTAGATCTTTTCTACCTACTTCACACCACCATCTCATTAACTTCTATTAGTAGGCTAAGCCACCATTATTTCCTGCCTTATAAAGCCACACATCTTACATTATTCATTAGTGTTATCCCACCCATCTCCCCATTACCACCCCTATTAACTAACCTTATTAACTTATTCCTAGATCATGAAGATTCATCTTTGCTCCTATATTCTTCAAAATATACTAGAGCAGAAGTGGTGATTTGACTTTGTTAGTTCATAATCTTAAGGTTGTGGCTTTTGCAGCTAAGCTTCCTCTTCCTGAGTGGAGTAGGGAACTGCACCCAGTATCTTGAGCACTGAAGTCGATTATTTGACTACTGAGCCATACCTCTCCAGTCTAGTAACAAGAAATTACACCACAACCCAACCACTACCTGTGTTTAATCTTTGAGAAATTCTAACCAAAAGGACATAGAAGATTGAAACCTTCAACTAAAAACTCAGCCCCAGATGCATAAGTCCCAACATAGAAACAGAAATTTCATGAAAAACCAAGGCAATATGTCTCCTGTAAAAGCCAACAACTCCATAACAAAGAACTTATGTGATAGAGAAAAAGAAGAAATTTCAAACAATGAAAAAAAAAAAAAAAGACACCAATGGTCAAAGAAATTAAAGAGGAAGTGTAGAAGCAGCTGAATGAATCCAAAGAAGCCATAAATAAACACGTAACTGAAATCAAAGAGAATTCAAACCGATGACTGAAAGGAAGAAGATACTGCAGGATATGAAAGAAGAATTAAATAAAGATACAGAAAAAAATCAAATTGAAATTCTGGAAGTGAAAAGCTCAATAACTCAAATAATCTCAAATGAAAGTCTGGCTAACAGAATGGAACATACTGACAAGAGTACCAGGGATTGAAGACAAAGCAGAAAAACTGGATAAATCTGTCAGAGACAATGGAAAATGAAAGGAGATGGCGGATTTGAGATAGAGATCACCAGAATCACCAGAAAGGTGGCTGGCCCCAGCCCACAAACAGCTATCCTGAGGAAAAGCAGCAAGCACTAGCCAAGAACAGCCATCCTGGGGAGATAAGGAACCATCGCAAAGAAAATCAAAAGAGCATTCCCACAACCCTCAGGGGATATCCAGTTTACAGACCACTGCTCAAAGTACTTCTCAGCATAAAGAGCAGGCCTTTCTGCTTTCACTTCTTGGTAAAATAAATCTTTCTTACTTTCACCTTGCTGGAGTTTTTCTATTGTTAAACTCTTTTAATACTGGGAAAACCCTAACCTGCCTTGGCTGAGTATAGCACACCCGTGCATCAGAAATTCCTAAGAAAACATTAATGAAACATGCAAGATCTCTGGGACAGCATTAAAAGACCAAATCCTATGAATCATGGGTACAGAAGAAGAAGAGATAAAAACTACAGGTTTACACAACTTATTCAATGTAATAATAGAAGAAAACTTCCCTGGTCTCAAGAAACAGAGGTCATCCAGGTATAGAAGGTTTACAGAACACCAAACAGGGAAGACCAGAAAAGAAACAAGCTAATATTACAATTAAAACACTAAATATACAGAACAAAGAGAGAATATTGAAAGCTGCAAAAGAAACAACTCATATATAAATGCAAACTTGTCAGAATTATGGCAGTTTCTCAACACAAACTCTACATTCAAGGAGGACACAGAATGATATATTTTAAGCCCTGAAAGGACACAACTGTCAACCTACATTAGTGTATTCAGCAAAGCTATCCTTCATAATTGAAGGAGAAATAAAAACTTCCCATGATAAACAAAAACTAAAGGAATTCATGACTATCAAAACCAGCACTGCAGAAGATATTTAAAGAATTTCTACACACAGAAGAGGAAAATAAATGCAATCAGAAAAATACAAGAAAGAATATCCCCACAGGCAAGTAGATTAGCAAATGAGGATGAGGAAAAAAGTAAACATCATAAAACAACAAACTATCAGAAATACTACATACCTTTCAATATTAACACTGAATGTTAATAGTCTCAATTTCCAATCAAAAGATACAGAATAGCAAGCTGGATTAAAAAGCAAGACCTGATCATTTGTTGCCTATAAAAAACACATATCACTGTCAAAGACAAAATTAGCTTAGATTGAAAGGAAAGACAGGATCTTTTAAGTAAATGGATCTCAAAAGTAGGCAAGAGTACCTATATTCCTATCTGATAAAGCAGACTTCAAACCAATATTAGTCAGAAGAGAAAAAGGTCACTTCATTTTTAAAATGAAAATAATTGTTAACATATATGCATAAAATGTTGGTGTACCCAACTTCATTAATATGCAAATACACAGAGAGATCCCAACACAATAATAATGGGAAACTTCCCATTCTCATCAATATTTTATCAAGACAAAAAAAATCAACAAAGAAAGTTTGGAACTAATTGACAGTATAGACCAAATGGACTTAACACACATCTACAGGATATTTCATCCAGCAGCTATACAATATACAATCTTTTCAACAGCCCATGAACCTTCTCCAAAATAGATCACATTTTCAGACACAAAACAAGTCTTAACAAATTTAAGAAAACAGAAATAAAATATTCTAGTATTTTCTAAAATAGAAAATAGTACTCTTTCAGACAGTGAAATAAAACTAGAAATCAACAGCAAAAGAAACTATAGAAAATATTCCAACATGTGGACTGAACAATACATTGCTAGGTCATTGAAGAAATAAGAGGGAAAAATCAAAAAGTTCCTAGAATCTAATGAAAATGAAAACACAACCTACCAGAACTTTTGGGATATAGCAAAGGCAGTGCTGAGAAAAAAGTTTATAGCCTTGAGCACCTATATCAAAAAAAGAGATCACAAATAACCAAATGATGCACTTTAAGCTCTTAGCAAAACAAGAACAAGCCAATCTCAAAACAAGTAGGATGAAAAAAATAATATTCGGGCAGAAATTAATGAAATGGAGACTAAAAAATACAAAGAATGACAATGCTACTCAAATTATTCCATGAAATAGAAAGGGAAGGAATGCTACCAAACTCATTCTATGAAGCCAGTATTACCTGATACCAAAACCAGACAAGGACACAACAACAAAAATGAAAATTATAGACCAGTTTCTTTGATGAACATAGATGCAAAAATTCTTAACAAAATACTTGCAAACTGAATTCAACAGTACATTAAGATCATACACCATTGTCCCAGTCATTCCAGGGATGCAAGGATGGTTCATTCATTCAGTCATTTGATGAACATTTACAAACATCTCCTACATGCAACATGCTATTTTGGCTATTAGGGATTCAGGATCAATAAGAAATGTAGGAGCATTTCTGACTATTCATTCATGAGAGGTCTTCTTTCTCCAAAACTTTAGAGAATATTTCTTCTAAGAGGTTTCCACACTTGCTTTCATATTGTTTCATGTCTTCACTGAACAGATATTTCTTGCAGACCTACTCTGCACTAGGGAGCCTGCTAATGATATCAGTGGTAAATAAAGACAGACACAGTCCTGCATGGTACTAATAAGTCTAGTAGAGAAAGTAGACTCTACATAGGCTAGCCTATTATTATTATTCTTTGATGATTTGAGGTAGGACTATTTAACAGCTAATTGTATTTCAGGAAAAGTTAAACACACATTCTAGCTACTATTTTCTGAAAAACTATTTCCTGAAAAAAATTAAAAAGCAAAATAAACACATCAAATGGAAATCAAGAATAAAAGCTTTCTTCACACAGGTCATTTTCATAATAATGCTGTTGATTCAAAGGGCATACTAAGTATAAAATGTGTACCAAATGTATAAATGATTAATTGAATATATGGCTGAATGAAGAAGGAAGAACAGAAAGTTAAAAAGGAAGAATGGAAAGGAATGGAGGGAGGAAATTGTCACATATTACAAAATCTAAGAAACAGTGGAAGAAATGATTGGGAGTTACCACAGTGCCTAATAAAGTAATACATTTTAACCATTATTATATCAAATTAAGCTTTAAAATAAAAATTTCCTTTAACTAAAACCCAAAATATACATATGTATTGAGGGAAAAGTGAAAAAAAAACCTCACCACTAATATTATGGATATATAGCTAATTTTATATTTTTAATCAAAGATGCAAATCACAGTATCAAAAGGTTAAATGACACACTAATGACTAAACCAGTCATGAATTTAGTTAACACACTATGCCTTTCTGTAATGAAATTTTTCATAATTGAACTAAGCCATAAAATATTAGTCTGATTTTACTGTCAATTAAAAATAAAATTTACATGTGATCATTTATTTTTCACTTTCATCACATTTTCACCTATTAAAAATTTGCACTCATGGTAAATCTTACCTCATTGTATCTATTGCTGGGGATTTTGATACTTGTTTTCCGAACTTCCATATCAACTACTAAACCTTGAACTACTGGCAAAGTATACTGGTAATTTCTGAAGTCCTGAGAAAAAAACAGATTGAATTAAATAAAGAAATCATCAATGATAGAATGTGATTTACAGAACTAAAACTAGCACACATGAAAAGTATGCCAATATTGAACAATCCTATTTATTTAAACAGTGAGGAAATGTGTAATGAAAGCCTTACTGTGTGTATACTACCTCTCCAGGTAGATTATAAATATTTATAAGGAAACAAACCAAATAGTTTCCTATATTGCTTATATATAACATTCAACAAATAGTTGAATGCTTGTTCCGCTTAATCACCACTTAAAATTTTCCATATTTATTTGTTAACAGTCTTTAAGCTCCAAGAGGGTAGACTCTCACTTATTTTATTCTTGCTAACATCCCTAACACTTGAAACATTCTAGGCAATGAGTATCTGTAGACACACACACACACTCACTCACTCACTCTCTCTCTCTCTCTCTCCATATCCAGTAAGTATGACTGAAGCAAAATGAGTAAGAGTAGTAGGAGTCAAGGACAAAGTGACAGTGTACAGCTAGATTTCATAGATTCTTGTAGGTCACCACAAAACCTTTTTTTTTTTTTTTAATACTGGGGCTTGAATTCAGAGCCTTCACCTTGAGCCACTCCACCAGCCCTACTCGGTTTTTCGAGATACGGTTTCACAAACTATTTGCTCAGGCTGGCTTTGAACCATGATCCTCCTGATCTCTGCTTCCAGAGTAGCTAGGATTACAGACATGAGCCACTGGTGCCTGGCCTTTTTTTTTTTTTTGAGAAACAGTATTGCTATCTAGCCCAGGCTGCCCTACATCTTTCAATCCTCCTACTTACGCCTCTGGAGAGCTATACCATCATACAAGGCACCACAAAGACTTGTGACCTGCTTTAATAGACTTAGAATAGGTGGCAAGTGAGCAAGTTTAAGTGAAAGGAGGTAAGATAAACATAATAAAAGTAATCCAGGTAAGAGATAGTGGTATCTTAAACCAGGTTGCTAAGGGTTCAAAAGGTTGTGAAAAGTTGTCAGATTCTATACTTATTTTAAGAGAAAACTAGTAATATTTGCCACTGGGTTGGATACGGAATGAGAACAAAGGACAAGAGTTTAAAAATGATTTCAAGTTTTATTGTCAGGGCTATTAGAAAACTGGAACTGGCATTTACTGAGATGTAGAAGGGGGAAGGGAAGGTGTTTCTAAGTAACTTTACTATTTTACTTGCAACAGGTCTCAAGAATATTGATAAAAACACAGAAATACCCAGCACTCCACAAAGTAAAATCACAATGACTGACATCCAATGAAAAATACCAACCATGGAAAAAACAGGAAAATATAATTTGATATTGGCGGGTAGTGGTCCAATCCATGGAAACTAAACTAGAACTGACACAAGGTGTTAGAATTACCAATTAGGGACATGGTCAAAGGGCTGGGGTGTGACTCAAGTGGTAGAGTGCAAGCAACAGGCCCAGAGTGCGAACCCTAGTGGAAGAAAAGAAAAAAAAAAAGCTAAATAGAAGCATAAAATATTTAAAATGACTCAAGTAAAACTTTTAGAGATGAAAATGTCTGAGTTTCTTTTTTTTAATATGGTGGAATTAATAGCAGCTTAAACATTGTGAAATAAAAGTTCATTTGGTAAATTTGAATGCCTAGCCAAAAAAAAAAAAGATAAAAAAACCACAACTATCCAAGACAGGAGCTGGTGGCTCACGTCTGTAATCCTAGCCTCTCAGAGGGCAGAGATCAGGAGGACCACAGTTTGAAGCCAGCACAGGGAAAATAGTCTGCAAGAACCTACCTCAAAAAAAACCCCAGCACAGAAAAGCGCTGATGGAGTGGCTCAAAAGAACATCTGCCTATCAAGTGTGGAGGACCTGAGTTCAAACCCTACTGCCACCAAAAAACTATCCTAAATGAAACATAGAAAAAAATTTAAACTTTTGAGCTGTGAAACAATTTCAAGCAGTTTAACATATATGTAATTGAAATCCCTGAAGGAGAGAAGGTGAAGAACATAAAGGAAAAAAAAAATTGATGAGAACTATAAACCCACAAATACTCGAAGCTCAATGAACCCCAAACACAAGAAATATAGATGTCTCAACTGAAACAAAATAAACAAGAAACAGTGGAGCACCATCTTTAAAATACTCAAGGAGCAAAACTGTCACTGTAGAATTTTACATCTGGAAAAAATATCTTTTAAATATGGAGATGAAATAAAGTTTTAGAAATATAAAAGCTGAAAGAATTCATCACCAGTAACTATATGTAATCATTCAGGCAGAAGGAAAATGACATTCAGATAGAAATACAGAGTTACATAAAGGGAAAAAAAAAACCTGAAAATGGCAACTACATGGGTAAATCTGTAAGAGTTATCTTTAAAAGATAAGTGGAACTACAACTTTCAGTATGGCAAAGTGAGAATGTCATTGAATCCACTCTCCCAAAAGCAACTAAAAGCTAGGTAAACAGTTTACAAAAATAATCATTTCAGTGTTCTGAAATTAGATCAAAGGAAGATAACACAATGAAAAGTGTTTTTCATGAAAACTACTGAGCTTTAAGTAAGAAAAGTAGAGTTGATACAGTGGCCTTCTTTCTTGGGGCTACCTAACTACCCCAAGCCGTTAGGCAAGTAAGGTGGTTCAACCAGGGCAAGGTAGTGTGTAAAAACAGTATGCTCTGTTACTTGAAGGAGTTTACTTGATCTGGAGTGCTGTCAAAAAGTAGTAATCAGATGGGCATGGTGGTTCACATCTGTAATTCTAACTACTCAGGAGGCTGAGGCAGGAGAATTCCAAATTTGAGGCCAGTCTGGGTAATTTAGCAAGATCCTGTCTCAAAATAAAAATTGAAAAAGGGCTGGGGATGTGGTTCAGCAGTAGAGCACTTGTACACGAGGCCCTGGTACTGGGAGAAAAAAAGTAGTAATCTTAGTGATTAATAAAAAGGAAGGGTCAATCGCTCTATCAGCCTGTTTGGGACAAGATCTTTAAAAATATGTCTTATACATAAGATAGTACTTGTAATATGTATGAATATACACACAGAGAGAGAAAGAGGCACACACACACGTAAGAGTTTAACAAGGAGTTCTAGTTCAGTCATAGGAAGCCCCATAAACATTCCAAATGTTCAGGATTGACCTTAGTCTGGGCACACGTGCAGCAGAAACTTTATTGAACCCAAGCCAATCAACATTTTGTCCAAAAAAATCAAAGAGAGCCCAGTATACAGGAAAAGAACGAAGTTTAAATACTAGTTCATATACAGATTCATCACGACAGAGTAGAAGCCTTACTGGTGTGAGGTAATTGAGTATAGCCTCTGACCAATATTTTGCTGAATAGTGAGCTATATAGATGTAGGGAATGGCAGTCGTAAAGTTAAAGCAAGATAAAATGCTAGGTACTTTATTTTTACAGTACCTCTAGTCCTCATAATAATCTTGCAAAGTCAGGGCTGGAATGCTGTACTATTACACTCCAGAGCTCCTTATGTTTTTCAAAAAGTGTGCATGTTCTGTTCTTCTCCAGCCTAAATCTTCACCTACCTGAAGCAGCAGGGGCATGGCTGTCAATAAAATAATAAAATCCTTTTCTCACACAAATTCTAGTACGATAAAAGAAAATTTCCCAACTTACTGCAAGAAGATTCATGATGGTATGCCCCGTTTCTCCAAATAATGGCTTCCGAAATCTGACACTGAAGAGTGGGCAGGGATAAACTTTGGAAATGAGAAATGATCAGACTAAGTTTGGCAGCTTAAAACTCTAGGAAAAGAGACATCGTGGCTAATGTAATTTTCAAAATGTAATTGTAATGGCTCATTAGGACATATCAAATTTAGGGGCTTAAAAAGTATTTAACATGGTATCAAACAAATCCTGAGGCAAAGCAAGTCTTTTGATGACCAGAATGAGTCTTTTCATGCAGTTGTCTAAAAAATGACTCACCAGGTCTTAATGAAGCAATCTTCTTCACACTGGATTGACATGATCCAGGAAACAAATAACCCCTAATTCCTCTGTACTCAAGGTTTAAGAGTTCACTCTTTCTTTTTTTTTTTTTTTACCACTTTGTGTAGCAGTTTATTTATTTTTTTATTGTTTTATTGTTCATATGTACATACAAGGCTTGGGTCATTTCTCCCCCTTGCCCCCACCCCCTCCCTTACCACCCACTCCACCCCTTCCCTCTCCCCCCACCCCCTCAATACCCAAGAGTTCACTCTTCTATACCTCCCAAGAAGGACCCTCCTTAGGAAAGCCACATACTAGGTGATACTACTGGCTGGCTCATCCCTCAAGCTTTATAGTTTGAAATGCCTGTGTAAGACATGTTGCTTCCTCTGCATGCAATCCTTTCCTTTTCATGCTTCCTTTAGCTGATCTATTTGCCTCTTTCAGAGCTCTCTCCAATGGCACATTTGTCTAAGAAGTGTTTCTTATTCAACTCCTTCATTGTTGGTCAAGTTACAGCCTACCTTGGAGTGCCAGAAGACTTAACTTTAAGCATGGATTTTAATACAACATACCACTGAAGTAATGATTTCTGTATCTCTTCCTTAACAAAGATTACTTAAGAGCCTATCACTGTGTCTTACACATTTCTGAATTCTGAGGATTCATGATACATGAGAGGCCTTTATTAAATTCTCATTGAGTAAATAAATAAAAGAATAAAGCTGACTTCCTACAAACATATAACTTACCATTTAGGGTTTATAAAATAATGTTTCATTGATTCTTTTAACAATTCAGTGTAATATATAAGACAAGCATTAAAATCTCCAGTTTACAAAAACAAAACAAAACAATTAACAACAAAAAACCTACAAAGTACTTGAGTGAGAAGCTAACAATTAGAAAACATGAGTGACTTTCCCACAGTTATAGAGTTAGTAAGTGGTGGATTTAAGAACCTCAGTCAAGTGGTCTGATTCCTAGACAGGGGATTTTTAAGTAGGAGAAGATATAAAGTTTAAAATAAAGCCTGCATTTACCTTTAATATCTTTAAAAAAAATCACAACTTAGTTGCATTGCTATAGTGATGGGCAAAGAAGCCCTACTTCTGTAGTCTACCTCTCTATTCTACTGGCTTCCAGTATGTTAGGTTAAGTAATATACAGTTTTCATGGCTATTTTCCAACCAAGTGGCAATGAATATACTCACAATATACTACAGATATACTATAAAAAATAAAGATGCTTGTTAATGCAAATTAATTTTTCTAAAGATGAGCATGCTTTTATCAATGAATCATAAAAACAGTAAATTTATAAGGTAATAAATATCAACAACTTCCCTACTTGATATTTTCAGTCCTTCCCCCTAAAATAAGTCCTAGCCAAAATAAGTAGACACTGATTAAATTTAGCCTATTTCAAAAAGACTATAGCTGATGAATTGTATCATCAAGTGATATTTCAAGCTTTGTTTAATCACTGTGCCTTGGTCATATAGCTCAGAAGAAGGCATTTTCACTACTTACGTCGATACTCAGCTCCAAGTCTTAACATTAGTCGAATGGGAAACACTTTAGCCCAAGGAGTTTCCCATTTTTGAATGAGAATCCCAAACAAATAAGGTGGGGTTGGAAGTACTAGGTCTTGCAGTGACTGGTAGGTAGATATCACATATAAGAATCCACCATGTTCTTTACTGCCGAGGAAACTTTGACTGAAGAAAGAATGTCCCAGGTTGCCCACAACATTCCCTAAAATAAAAAGTTCATTAATTGTTTTTGATCAATAAAATCAGCCATACTTTAAGTAATCATCATTACCCAAAACTGAACTGGACACTATCAAACACTAATTCCCAGTCTAAAGACCCATGTTTAGAAAGTTGTCTTTTTTTAAAATAAATGGCATTTACTAAATGACAGTTTGTTTTCCAGTCTTATCAGGGCTTCTAGTGAACATGAAATAACTTGTATTAATACACTATAGAAGTTGATCTAACTAACAGCCAAAAGTATTGATACCTTTCTTAGTTAAATTGTATAGCTTTACTGTATAAACTAGGTTAGAGGTCTCAGGATAAGAATTATTGGCTCAAAGGTCACAAAACAATGTTCAAATTAGATACTTGCTTTTGCAAAGCTTACCATGCATTGGGTAAACAAAGTCAACTTATGAACATAATGAACTAAAATAATAAGTACAGTTATGAGACATTAAGGGAAAAAGGATTTTTGGAGAAGGGAGTACCACAGACAGAATTTAAGTCTTTATGATTTGGACTAAGACAAAGAAGAAACATAGATTTAAAACTATAATCTGTATTTAAATCCATATTAGGCAGTTTTCTTTAACTACAAATATTTACTGAGTACTTTCTAATTCAAATATTTTTGTTAGTAAAACAGTAGCAAATATAAAAGTCCTTCACTAAGAACATTTTCCTTAGTTCAGAATTACAAAAAAGACCCAGGTGCTGA
Source organism: Castor canadensis (assembly GCF_047511655.1). NCBI lineage: Eukaryota > Metazoa > Chordata > Mammalia > Rodentia > Castoridae > Castor > Castor canadensis. Next base: position 121,778,931 of record NC_133392.1, read on the forward strand.
TGGTTCACACTTGTAATCCTAGCTACTCAGGAGGCAAAGATCAGGAGGATCACGGTTTGAAGCCAGCTTGGGCAAATAGTTTGCGAGACTCTATCTTGAAAAAATCCAACACAAAAAAGTGGCTGGTGGTGGCGAACTGGAGTTCAAAACCCAGTACCACAAACAAAACAAAACAAAACAAAAACCCAGAACTTTTCTGACAAGAACTGTTCAATAATAGAATATGTTCTCTAGACAACACATACAAACTTCCTTTAATAGGTCTGAAAGCAATGGCATCACATAAAGAAATCCTCAACAGAGAAGTTAATGCTTACTTTTCCTGAAAACAAGAGTTCATTCTTATAATGGTTCTGGATCTTTGCAGCCTTTAGTGAAATAGCAATGTATGTTTATAGTAGGATCCAAAGTAAAGAGAACACCCTCCTATAAAACTCAGGAAAATTGTGGCTGAAACCATGCTCACCTGAACATTAACATCTATACTTTATATTTAAAGTAGTACATTTAAGAATTTAGGAATAGAACTCTTGTTCCAGTGTTAACATCTGGCTGCATAATTAAGCTGCTGGGTTAGTTCTATTAAAACAAAAGAATCTCCATATCAAAGAAGCAGTATAGTCTTTTGAAAAAAACCTGCAGATTTTGGAGTCACAGAGATATGGGTTTGATCAATCATTATTATGGGATTTGGGGCAAGTTACTTAATTTCTGTGAGTGTCAAGATCTGTGTAAAATGTAGAAATTCTATTAAATTTCAGACTTGTGACAAATAAATTATAGAATATATGTAAGATGCCTAATAACATTAGCCATGTAGTGTGTTCTCAAAAACTGTAACTATTGGGTCAGGAGTGGAAGTTCACCCCTACCATCTCAGCTACATAAGAGACAGAGAATAGAGAATCTCAGTTCCAGGCCAGCCTGGGTAAAAAAAAGTTAATGATATCCAATCTCAAAAAACAAGCTAAGTGTGGGGGTTGGTGCCTGTACTCCCAGCTACTTGGGAGGTAGAGGAAGGAGGACCACAATCTGAGGCTGGTCCAGGGCAAAAGCAAGACCCTATCTGAACATAAACTAAAGCAAAAAGGGTTAAGGTATGGCTCAAGTGGTAGAATCCTTGCATAGCAAGTGCAAGGCCTGAATTCAAACCCCAGTATCACCAAAAAAAAAAAAAAAAAAAAAGTAACTATTGGCACACATGTAATCCTAGCACTCAGCGGGTGGACATAGAAGCACACAAAAAAGTTACTACTATTATCTTAATGTAAATATACAGATATATATAATAATTAGTGAAAAGCTACAGGATGTTTTTCTTTACCAAAGATTATAGAACAACATTTGTATAAATTTTCATCTTTTCTGATAGTCAATGAAGAACCAGGGGTAGAGTGGTAGGCATATCTGTAGACCAGATTTCTAAGTTTACCAAATAACACTTTACCATTCCCCTGAATCCTACAATTCTAGGATATAATAAGAGATATTTCATACCAGAGCAAAATTCAACAGTTTGTCAAAGAGGTTTGGCAGGAAAAGGAAAAGATATGAGATAAAAGATGGAAGGGTTTTTGTCTCTCTACAAGGGAGGGTGAATAGCATTCCTCTAAAGTTCTAATGATAGTACTATGGTTTGAAAGTGGCCTCTGAAAAACATGTGTTGGAAACTTATTCCTCAATACAACAGTGTTGTGAGGTGAGGCCTAACGTGATTAGGCCAGGGGCAGAGTGAATGGATTAATGGTGTTTTCGCAAGAGTAGGTTTGTTATAAAACAAGACATATGGCCCTTTATTGGCTCTTTTGCACTGTATTTGCCCTTCCACCGTGGGTTGACAGAGAAAAATGCTCTCTCCAGATACTCAGCCTCTAGAACTGTAAAAACAAATTTATTTTCATTATAAGTTATCTAATCTATGGTATTATTATAACAGCACAAAAGGAGCTAAGATACAGCATAATGCTTACATTTCACAAACTGTCCCAGTGAATAAAACTCAGAGGTAAACAGTATGTTTCTTGGGACTCATGGCATTCCTTGACTATTCCTTTGGGATTTCCTTTTTAGGAACTAGAATCTACTACGAGTTATTTTTCCAAAGATTTTTATTTCATTTTTGCTTCTAACACCTAATACTTTCCTCATCCCAATAGCATTCATTCTTCACTATGTCTACTTATATTATTATATATATCTTTTATTCTTTATGCATTGTTTTTTTAAATGCAGATCATCAATCCTAATGACCGATTTAATTTCTATTATCATCAATTACCTCATCTATAGGCAATAAACATTCCACAGGTTTAGATATTAGTAAAAATAAAACACTGGTATAAGACTATGACAAAGAAAAGAAAGAAAAACTTTCACTTAAAGACATTCTGGGGTTTTTGAACTCAACAAGTCTGTTATAAACTAATTTATTTCACCATGAGAATATTCAACACAATGGATCTCTCATGCAACTGATTTCTTGGAAGATCAGACTAACAAATTTAGTTTTGGCTTGGTGAAGGAGAAATTCAGCATGAATTACTACATTTTGGTGTGGTCTCTTTTGGGCCTAGTGCAGAAATTCATTTGAAACCAATAGACTCCTATAGATTTTATTTAATACCCACGACGACTGAAGCATCTATGTAACTTAAATAAATACTAAATCTTGCTTCTGAGTTTAAATGACCTGGCAAAGATGCCAAACATCTTTGTTTTTGGCAAAAATTGCCAAAAAATTTTTTTGGCAATACTGGGAATTGAACCCAGAGATAAGCAACACACTCTACCACTGAGCTACCTCCCCAGCCCTTTTTTAAAATTTTATTTTTGAGACAAGGTCTCCCTAAGTTTCTATGCTAGCCTCATACCGGAGATCCTCATCTCTATCTCCCTAGTAGAGGGGATTACAAGTGTGTAACACCATATCCAGCTATAAAGCAATTTTACATAGTGTCAATTAGAGCAGTGCAACCAGGTTAACAGAGAAGGTACAATTCCTTTGAATTTTCAGTTTATTTTATTTATTTATTTTTGGTGGTATAGGGGCTTGAACTCAGGGCTTCGTGCTTGGTAGGCAGGTACTCTACCACTTGAGCTATGCCTCCACCCTGTTTTGTAAGATTATTTTGGAGATGGGGGTCTCACCCCCATCTCCAAATCACCCTGTTTTGTAAGATTATTTTGGAGATGGGGGTCTCACTTTCTGTCCAAGTTGTCCTGGACAACTATCCTCCAGTTTTACACTTCCCTTGTCGCTGGGATAATAGGTGTGAACCACCATGCCAAGCTTAATTTTTGTTGAGATGGTGTCTCACTAACTTTTTGCCTGGGCTAGCCTTGCACCCCAATCCTCCTGATCTGTCTCCTATATACCTAGGGTTACAGGCATGAGCTTTTGGTGCCTGGTGGAGGGTTATTTTATAAATGAAGAAATTGTAGCTTAGGGGTAAAGTGAAGTCTCAAAAAAGACACAAGATAAAAAAGTAACAAAGATCTAGAAACCAGATTTTTTAACCTTCTAGTCTTTCTATAAATCACATTCTCTTTCAACAAACCAGAATGTAATTAGTAATTTTCTACCGTGAATCTGGAGTTTAAACTTTAATTTAGAAATGCTTACCAACAGCTAGATTTCAGTTCAATTTAAAAATAACTTAAACATGTTTGTGATAACATCTTTCTTTTGTTTCAAAATATATCTATCTGTCCCAAACAAATGACTCCATTTTTTTCAAGAAAATACTAATTCTAAACATTAATGTAATAAAAACTCAAGACAATTCCTTGTAGTTCCTGCAAGGCAATAAACTGAAGTTAAGCACAGCAGGTCTGCCTCAGTTTAGACTATCTGTGGGATTTAATCTGAACTTCAAAAAGCTCATGAGACACTCTATTACTTCTTAGGTCTTGAAACATGATATTTAGAGAAGACACAACTGAGCTTAAATCTGGGTTCAGCTGTTTTCCATCTAAGTGTTGGATCTTGAGCAAGTTACTTTTATCTTTAGTCTCTTTCAATTTCCTTATATGTAAAATAGAAAAAGTAACAGTATGAATTTCAAAGTTGAGCTAGGAAAAAATAAAATACTGCACATAAAGCAATGAATACACAGTTTGGCATGTGTTAATTAACATGCCTAATAAATGTTAGGTATTAGTCTTTAAATTACCTCTTCATAAAAAAATTCCACAATTTTTTATCAGTTGAAAAATTTCCTTGCAAAGCAGCAATATCATAGCTCCTTTGCTTACAGAAGGATACAGATAAATGTAATTTACCAAAAGTTTACTATTAACTGGAAAAATAAAAATATGATCCATGAGATAAATTTTTTTTGTATTGCATATAGAACTTGGGAGCTTCCCACACATTAGGCAAGTATTCTACCACTGAGTTATACTCCATCCAAGATCACATTCTTTAACCAGAAAAATAATACAAGAAAAGGGTTGGGGAAACTAAAAATAGAATTACCATATGATGCAGCAATACCACTCCTAGGCATATGCCTGAAGGAATGTAAGTCAGGTTACAATAAAGACACCTATATACACAGGCTTATTGAAGCATTATTCATAATACTCAAGCTATGGAAACAGCCAAGATCCCCCACAACTGATGAATGGATTAAGAAAATGTGTAATTTATATACAGTGGAATATTATTTAGTCATAAAGAAAAATGAAATTTTATCATTTGCAGGTAAATGGATGGAGGTGGAGAACATCGTCTAAAGAGAAGTTAGGTTCAAAAAGCCAAAGGCCACATGTTCTCTCTTGTATGTGGAATACAAATACAAATACAAGCAATATCATATATACATACAAATATATACAGAACATGTACCAAAAAGTGGGACTGGTAGAAGAGATGAAGGGAAGAGGAATAGAAGGAAAGAAAGATAGTGAATAATAATGAAGTATATCACATCTGTATAAGAACAAGACACAAGGAAACACACTGAAAACTGAAACAATGCAGGATAGGGTGGAGAGGGTGAGGAAGTGCAGTGGAGGGGAGTCAGACTGATTTAAGCACAATACATTTCCAGGTAAAATACCAAGGCAAAAATTCCACTGAAAAATAAACAGACACCTAAACAATGAAGGACAAGGATGTAAAACAGGTCACGCTAAAGGGAGGGTATGAATGGGAGGAGGGTAAATGAACAACATAAAGGAGGTGAGAATGTACTTTCTACACAAGTATGAGTATGAAACACTCAAACCTGTTGAAATAACCATAAGATAGAGACTAAGGTAGAAAGGAGAATAATGGAGGGGATCAATCAAAACTCCTTTATAACCACCAAAACCAAACAAAACTGTCTTTTTTAAAAAATGAAGGACAGGAAGGTAAAACAGGTCCTGTCTAGAGGTTGGTAGCAGTGGGAGGGAGGAGAGCATAAGGAAATGGTGAAAGAGGGTGAATATGGTGGAAGTACTATGTATTCATGTATGAAAATTGAATGGGATGGTTGAAACTGTTCTAAGAAGTAAAGGAGGGAGGATAAAGGAAAAAGTTGGAAAGGGGTAAATTAGATATATTGTAAGCACTTTGTGAATGTCACAATGTACCCCCGACACAAGTATAATGTTAATAAATAAAATTTTTTGAAGAAGAAAAACTGTTGGGCTGGGAACATGAATCAAGTGAACATCTGCCTAAAAAGCTCGAAGCCCTGAGTTCAAACCCTAGTATTGCAAAAAAAAAAAAATTATTGATGACAATGAAAACACAAATCTGGTACCTCTTTGCTCTGGAAACTTATTGGCTGGGGAATTTTTTCTTGTTGCACAGATTAAATAGTAATTTGCCTCAGAAATACTAAAGATTATAAGGAACATAATGTTTGTGGACATGAGAAATAATGGCATGCAATGAAAATATAAAATAATTAGTGGGACATTGCTTAATCAAACATTTACTAATAAAAATACCTTCTTAGAGGCTCCAAACTTGGCAGACTGACACTCATTTGACTAACATTTTAAAAAACCCCTATCAATAAAGGAGGGTGAATATGGTTGATGTACTTTATATATATGTATGTAGACAGAACACTGAAACTTGTTGACACCATTTTAAGTAGGGGGTAGGGGGATTAGGGGGAATGATGATGGGGAGGAACCTAACCAAGTTACATTGCAAGCATGTATGGAAATGGCACAATGAAAACCCCTGTACAACTATTGTATGCTTATAAAAATGTTTCTTTAAAAAGTCTTCACTGTTGGAAAAAGTTTTTAAGTACTATCAAGTTTTCATAAATTTTCTATCAATCACTTGTGTGAAAGACTACTTCTTAAAGAATATATTTTCCTTCTTTCTTAATTTATCTGCAATTTTTCTTAAAAATACTTATGGGTGGTTGGTCTACACAAGATGAGAGATGATAGTTTAAAAATATTGTAACTAGACTGGGCGCCAGTGGCTCACACCTGTAATCCTAGCTACTCAGGAGGCAGAGATCAGGAGGATCATGGTTTGAAGCCAGTCGGTGCAAATAGTTCGCAAGACCCCAGCTTGAAAAACCCTATCACAAAAAATTGGGTTGGTGGAGTGGCTCAAGGTGAAGGCCCTGAGTTCAAGCCCCAGCACTGCAAAAAAAAAAAAAAAAAAGTGCAACTACAGATCAAGTGGTAGAATGTCTGCCTAGCAAGCATGAGGCCCTGAGTTCAACCCCCACTACCATCAAAACCAACCAAACAAACAAAGAACTCAGAATGTAACTACATTTTTTTCTAAATTAATAGTGATAATGCACCTACTAGGCTTTAAATAATTAAAGCTCAAACTCAACTTTGTTTAAAGCTTATCATTTTATTAGCATCATATGACATTAATAAAAATAAAATCAAGTAAGGTGAATTCAATCTAGAAATCACATACAAATAGTTATATCGTGCCTGACAAGTAGATAGTGTGTGTGTGTGTGTGCGCGCGCGCGCGCGTGTGTGTGTGTGTGTGTGTGTGTGTGTTATTGAGGATGGAACACAGGGCTGTGCACGTGCTAGGCAAGCAATCTATCACCCTCAGGTGACTTTGCCTTTTGATAAATCCATATACAAATGAAAAAAACAATCAACCCTGAGTTCACATGGGTTAACCCAGGAGTCCTCAGATTGAAAATACAAGATAAAGAATAATTCAGAGTTAGAGGAGGTAATATAAAGAGATGGTAAAAGGGCTGGTGGTATGGGTCAAGTGGTAAAGTGCTTGACAAGCAAGTGGCAAGTCCCTGAGTTTAAAAAAAAACAAAAAACTCATGGGTACTACCAAAAGATAAAAAATAAAGTAAGATGTTGGTAAAATGAAAACTGGTATTTAAAAGACTAAAACTTATAGAAATTTCCTAAGGATCTGCTTAAGTGATCTATGCCATTCCTTACTTTCTCTGGAGATCAGAGAACTAGACATCAGCAGCACTCTTAAGTCAACCTAAATAGTGGTTTTCTATGTCTCCCAAGTCCCGGTGCGAACAAGAAGTCAGAAATAATAAGCACATTATTTTTATTTACCCACAGCAGCAGGCTGGGGTGCCAGCCGGGTTGGTGGTCCTTTCCCTGTGCCAGCAGTGTCCAACATAGGGCTTTAGCCATGTGGGCCAACTGAGGACTGCGTCCTGCCAGCAATCAATATAAGGAAACTGATCTGGGTGTCCAGGATCCCCTACAAACACTTCAAAAACTCTATTGACTATGACCTTATCTAATGACCCCTGAGGGCCATCCTACACCAAATCAGGCCAGTCTATTTCACAGAAGGTCCTAAGCTTGCCAGGAGTCATCTTGGCTCCATGATCTCTATTCCTTTTTCAAGTTCTTAAGCCTACACCCCAGGGGGTTGTTTTTACTCTGACCTCCTCCTCCCATTCCTCCTGTTACCAGATGTCAAGACAAAGACAAAAACAGAAGGGATGAGGGTTGTGGAGAGGAGGTAAGGGGTCATCCTTTCTGGCACACAAGGGAAAACAAATAACACTACTCATTTAATCTGTCTCCATCTGCTTCATGGGGATTTAGGCATCTGTTAGCTTTAGTGAGTCTGTATAAACCCTGAGTGGGAGGCCCTGTTAAGGCTCACCCTAGACCATATGAGCTCGCCACAGACCCATGTATTAGGACTCCACACTGGCTTCATAACTGGGCCAGGTCTCAGGCTTGCACTTTCACATACTCTCACACAGCATGGTACTTCCACCCCACTCCCTGAACCTGAGAGACATGGTTTCACCCCAAAAGGGGGTTACTCGGATGTTTCTGCTGGGAGTTGATCAGACTCCCCTTAGGTTTAGGCCTCCTAAGGCAGGCCTAAATTCGAACCCGTGTTCTTACAAGTCTGATGAGCAGGGCTCCCAGGTTGGTTCCCAAGCCTTTTTGGGTTCCTTTGTGCTACTGAAAATTGCCTCCTCAGTTCACCAGGAGGGAGGTTCCCTCCCATCAGATCAACATGTCAGGTAGCGCCTGGCAGGTGCGGCTCTCCCAGCAGGCCGGGGACACGTCAGCAACGAGGAGGTGAAAATACCACCATCTAAATCCTGGGAGAGCCCCCAGAAATGTTGTAGGATGGCTCAGACAGAGAGACAGGGCACCAAAGCTTTCAGAAAGCAAGTTTATTAAGCAGACCAGCAGGGACTCAGAGGATCTGTATCCAAAGGCTGATCCCCAAGAGCAAAGGGGGCTCTCTTTATATACCATTTAGAATGGGTTACAGAAATGGGGAGTACAGCTTGTTCCATACATGGTCACATACTATTTCATTGGCCATTTTAACCTATGGGGTGAGGTTACCCTTCTCTGGTCTCACCGTAGGTGACGTTCCTCAGATCTGTTTTTTCCTGTTTCACTGTTACACTCTTCATCTCTCATTATCTCCTTTCCCCCTCCCTGCTTTCCTGCCACAGGTATACAGAGTTGAGCCAGACAAAAATCCTCATAGAGCTTATATTCCATGAGAGGACACAACAAACAGATAATTTCACTAAGTAAAGTTAGAGACAAATGTTTTGAATAAAATAAAACAAGGTAATTTGACAGAATGATGGGGGTAGGGCAGATGAGACTTCTATAGACAAGACGATTAGGGGAAATTTTTGAGCAGAAAACATTTGGGAGCAGACAAAAAGAGGAGAAACCAGTTGCCTGAGATCTGAAACAGCATTACAGCTCATGAGAATAAATGCAGAAGCCATGAACTGGAAACTAGTTTGATGGGTTCAAAGTTCACAAAGATGATCAGTGCAGCTAAAGCAAACTAAAGAGTAGTAAGAGGTAAGGTCAGACATCATTAGGGGCTAGATCCCATAAAACCTCATGGGTCAAAGGAAGGAGTCTGGAGTTCATTCTAACTACAGTGGGAAGCCCACTGAAAGGTATAAGGCAACTTCGGTAAGTGAGTATTTCTATCACTATGCCACTATGGAAGTGTGTTTTCCCAAGGATTAAATCTAGGATGCCTCAAGAATAGCTAAATTAAGATAAACATGCCTTGCTAATGTACAATTGCAAATAATTAAGAGGGAATAAAAATAGTATTCAACAGTAAAAAGGATTTAACTTGCAAGATTAAGAATATATACATTCTATGTTTATAACTACTTTCTTGTTTTGTTCCAAAGTTTAGTCAAAAAGCTAAAAATCAGTAAGCGTAAATCTTATAATGCCCATGTAAATGTAAATCAATTCAAAGTAATATTCTTTTTGTACCTTACTGTACAAAAATAAATTCAAAATGGACCAGAGATCTAGAACACAGTGCAGAAAAAATTCTTGTGATTTTAGATAAGGGAAAGATTTTTTGAGAAAATAAAAGTATAAAATATAAAAGACAGATTAGTAAATTGGACTTCATTAAAACTTAGCATTCTACTCTTTGAAAGACAGGTAAAAAAAATTAAAAGATGAGCCATGAACTGGAATCTGCAAAACACATCCTCAGATATAGGATTTGTATTCAAAATTCATGAAATACTGAAGGTTCAATTTTTACTTGGGCAAAAAAAGAGACATAGATGGTGCCATAGTTTGGATATACTTTGGGCGTCACAAAGGGTCCATGTATTGGGAACTTGGTTCTTAAGGTGGCAGTATTGGGAGATGGTGTGGAAACTTTAAGAGGTAGGGCCTAGTGGGAAGTCACTGGGGACCCTGTCCTTGGAAGGGATAAAAGTAGCTTTCTAAGAGGTTGTTATAAAATGAGCAAGTCTGGCCCCACTTAGCTTTCTCTGCTTTCTGGCTTGAGATATGACCTTTTGCTGTGACATTTGCTCCTGCAACTGACATCTACTATCTACCATGAAGCCCTCACTAAAACTGAGGCCATTCAGGGCCCATGCTCTTGAACATCCAGAACTGCAAGCTAAATGAACCTCTTTTTCTTCATAAGTGGACTATGTCAGGTATTTTATTATAATTATTGAGAGCTGACCAATAGAAGATAGCAAATAAAGAAATGCAAAGATTCTCAATCTCATTAACAGGTAGATAAATGCAAATTAAAACCACAAAGAGATAGCACTACATATCTATTAGAAAAGAAAAAAAAGTACTGGCAAGGATCTGGAACAAGTTAGATATTTTGTACACTTCATATCTCATATATTGCATGTGAATGGATAAATGATACTTGGTACATCCATTCACACAGTAATAAAAGTAGCAAACTACTGATACATGTAACCATATGGATGAATTTCCAAAGCATTATGCTAAGTGAAATAGGTCAACAGGGAACTGTGATTTACTTTTATCATCTTCTAAAAAAACACATAACTACAGAGACAGAGAATTGGTCAAAAGTTTCCAAGAACACAGAGGAGAGGAACATATTGAATGCAAGGAGGCATGGGCAGGGTTTAGAGATGATGGTCATATTGTGCAGGTTTCTTGAATTTGGTGGTGGTTATGGGCCTGCATAGTCACATAGGCTTAGTTTTGATGAACTACATATTTGAAAAGGTAAATTTTACTTTGATATAAATTATACATCAGTAAATTTAATTTTAAAAACCTAGAGTACTTAAATCAATGGAGCAGAATAAAATAAAGGATAAAGATGAAATCTTAAAAAAGACAAAACTTTTTACTAAACTGAAAACACAGGCTAGGTATTTAGTTCAGTGGTAGAGTGAGCAGGTGCTTAGCATGCACAAGGGCCTTCATTTGATTTCCAGTCCTAAAAGAAAAAATAAAAACTGAAACAATTAGACTGTAACAGACGCCTGAAGAAAATGGAATAATATCATCAAAGTACTTGCTAAGTGAGGTAGAAGGAAGAAATGAAGGAATGACAGAGAAGGGAAAGATGAGGGGATAAGGAAACTCTGCTAACTTAGAATTTTATAAGCAACTAATTATTCAAGAGTGGTGGTAAAATTCAAAAAATTCAGGGCTGAGAACATAGTTCAGTGTTAGAGCACTTGTCTTATCGTGCATGAGACTCTATGTTCAATTCCCACCACAGTATCAATAAAAAAAAAATCAGGCATTGAAAGACAATGGGAGTTTGTCACCCATAGACTTTTAATATGATAGCTAATAAAACGAGCAAGAAAAGCAAGTCCAGATGGAAACACATAATACTGAAAATAACAGATGTGGAGAAAAATGATGACAAATATAATGATTAATTTTGATTAGACTGAACATTTACCTTCATTTTTGTGGTACTGGGGACCGAATTCAGGGTCTCATCGACCACTTGAGCTATACCCCAGGCCTATGTTTTAATTTTTACTAGCATATTTCAGTTTAGAAAGTGAGGGGTTTCTCTGGGTAGTTCCATATATGTATATAATGTACTCCAACCATATTCACCATCACTATTATTTTTTCTTATCCTCCCCTTCTATCCCTCCTCTTTAACTTTATTACAAAATTTTTATTTGGCTTTCATTATGACCTTTTCATACATACAGATAATGTACTTTGATTGTATTCTTCATTCCCTTACCCTTTGTTTCCCCCTACCATCTCCTGCTAGTTCGCTCTTATAGTCACCCATTTATGTTCATGTCCTTCTCTTTACAAAATCTAGATTCTGCATATGAGAGAAAACATGTGACATTTGTGTTTCTAAGCCTGGCTTTTTTTTTTTTTGTCACACCAGAGTTTGAACTCAGGGTCTGATGCTTGCTAGGCAAGTGCTCTTACCACTTGAGCCATTCTGTCAGCCCTTTTTTGTGATGGGCTTTTTGAGATGGGGTCTTGTGAACTATTTGCCCAGGGATGACGTCAAACTGCAGTCCTCCTGAACTCTGCCTCCTGAGTAGCTAGGGTTACAAGTGTGAGCCACTGGCACCAGGCTAAGCCTGGCTTCTTTCACTTAACTTGACGATCTCCAGTTCCATCTATTTTCTCACAAATGACATAATTTTAGTCTCCGTTATGGCTGAATAATACTGCAGTTTGTATATACACCACGTTTTCTTTTTTTGGCACTAAAGTTTTATTATATATATATGTGCATGTGTATATATACATATTAGTCCTTTGATTTTTTATTATTTTTACTTAATTTTTAATTTTTTTATTGCTGTGCTGGGTGGAGGTACATTGAGGCATGTACAAAAGTTCTTACAATATGTCAAATATAACATACTTAAATTTACTTCCTGCACCATTATTTATTTGCATAAAGTCTTGCATTTTTTTGTGTACCATGTGATGTTTTAATACATATTTACATTGTGCAGTGTTCATATTAGGGTAAGTATACCTATTGCCTCAAACATTTACCATTTCTGTGTGGCAAAGTGATTCAAAATACTTTCTTTTAGCTTTTTAAGAATATACAGTATATTATTATTATCTATAGTCACTGTACTGTGCAATAGAAAACCAGAACTTATTTCTCCTAACTATAACTTAGTACCCATTGACTAACTTTCCCCATCCTTCTCTCCACCTTATCCTCCCCGGCCTCTAGTAATCCCTGCTCTACTCTCAACTTCCATGAGATTGACACTTTTAGATCTCACATTTGAGTGAGATGAATACTTTTTCTTTATGTATTCATTGTATAATGAGCACCTATGCTGATACCATAGCTTGGCTATTATAAGGAATGCTGCGATAAGCATGGTTGTGCATAGACAGATAGATAGAAAGGAAATTACATTCTTCTTTGTATATATATATATATATATATATATATATATATTATATACATATAATTTCCTTTGCATATATATGTACAACATATAACATAAATGACATATAATATATGTATATATGTTACATACCTATTATATACCTAAAATTTCTTTTGCATATATATATGTACAACCATGTTTACTGTAGCACTTTTCATAATGGCCAAGCTTTGGTATAAGCATAGGTGCTCAACATCTAATGATGATGTATATAATTTACTATATTATATACATGTAGCTTCCTTTGTATATATGCTCAAGAATATATACTGTTTGCAGGAGCAAACAGTAGCTCTATTTTCAGTTTTTTGAGGAACCTCCATACTGATTTCCATAGTGACTACACTAGTCTACATTCCCAAACAGTGTACAAGGGTTCCTTTACTGCCTATCTTCAGTAGCATTTATTGTTTTCTTGATGATACCCACTCTAATAGGATGAGATGGAATCTCAATGTCATTTTTTGCAGTACTGAGGTTTGAACTCAGAGCCTAACTAATCTTGGCTTGAAATCTACTTTGTTAGATATGAGTATACTACTCCTTTTTGGTGTATCATTTTCCATCCTTTCACAGTCAGTGTGTCTTTGCCAGTTTATAATCCAATCATCAAGTCTATGTCTTTTGATTGCAGCATTAAGACCACTAACATTTAGGATTATGATTGAGAGGTGTTTACTATTTCCTGTGATTCTGCTGGGTTTTTTCCAGGTTAATCTGAGTACTGTGCATTCTTTATTTTCCACCCTTATTCATTTTAGGATGTTGCTTGTTTGATTCTTTTCTAATTCTCCTGTGTTCATCTATTCCTTTTATTATTTCCTGAGATCTTGTGATTGTGACTGTCTTTCTTCCTCTTTTGTTTATGCTACTCCTTTAAGTATCTTCTGCAGTACGAGCTTGGTGGGCATAACTGCTTTAGCTTATGCTTATCTTGGAAGATCTTTATATCTCCATCAAATTTGAAGGATATCTTTGCTAGATATGCGACTTTTGGTTGGAAGTTATGTTCTTTCAGAGCCTGAAATATATTTTCCATGCTTTCCTGCCTTTTAAGATCTCTGCTGAAATAAAGGAAATGCAAATTAAAACTACGCTAAGATTCCACCTCACCCCTGTTAGAATAGCCATCATCAGCAACACCACCAACAACAGGTGTTGGCGAGGATGCAGGGGAAAAAGGAACCCTCACACTGTTGGTGGGAATGTAGACTAGTACAACCACTCTGGAAAAAAATTTGGAGGCTACTTAAAAAGCTGGACATCGATCTACCATTTGATCCAGCAATACCACTCTTGGGGATATACCCAAAAGACTGTTACTCCAGAGGCACCTGCACATCCATGTTTATTGCGGCACTATTCACAATAGCCAAGTTATGGAAACAGCCAAGATGTCCCACCACTGACGAATGGATTAAGAAAATGTGGTATCTATACACAATGGAATTTTATGCAGCCATGAAGAAGAACGAAATGTTATCATTCGCTGGTAAATGGATGGAATTGGAGAACATCATTCTGAGTGAGGTTAGCCTGGCTCAAAAGACCAAAAATCGTATGTTCTCCCTCATATGTGGACATTAGATCAAGGGCAAACACAACAAGGGGATTGGACTATGAGCACATGATAAAAGCGAGAGCACACAAGGGAGGGGTGAGGATAGCTAAGACACCTAAAAAACTAGCTAGCATTTGTTGCCCTTAACGCAGAGAAACTAAAGCAGATACCTTAAAGCAACTGAGGCCAATAGGAAAAGGGGAACAGGTACTAGAGAAAAGGTTACATCAAAAAGAATTAACCTAGAAGGTAACACCCACGCACAGGAAATCAATGTGAGTCAATGCCCTGTATAGCTATCCTTATCTCAACCAGCAAAACCCTTGTTCCTTCCTATTATTGCTTATACTCTCTCTACAACAAAATTAGAAATAAGGGCAAAATAGTTTCTGCTGGGTATTGAGGGGGGGGGAGAAGGAGGGGGCGGAGTGGGTGGTAAGGGAGGGGGTGGGGGCACGGGGGAGAAATGAACCAAGCCTTGTATGCACATATGAATAATAAAAGAAAAATGAAAAAAAAAAAAAGATCTCTGCTGAGAGGTCTGAAGTAATTCTGATGTATTTACCTTTATATATATGTTTGTTTCTCCTGTGCCACTTTCATTGTTCTTTCTTTGTTCTCTACTTTTAGCATATTGTGATTATGAGTTTTTTTATGGTTATGTCTATTTGGGATTCTAAGTGTCTCCTACACTGGAGTATCCATACCTTTCCTAAGATTTGGGAAATTTCTGTAATTTAATCGGACAGGTTTTTTAATGCCTTTAGTTGGTATCTTAGCCCCTTCCTCCACCCCATAGATTCTTAGGTTTCATCTCTTGATTGTATCCCAGAGATCCTGAAGGTAGTGGTCATGCTTTTTATTTTTTGCTGCTGAGTGTAATATTTTCTCCATTTTATCTTTAATCCCTGATGCTCTTTCTTTTGCTTGTTCTAGTCTACCTATAATGCTTCCTTTGGGCCTTTCTTTTGTAACATTTTCATTTGTTTTTCAGAACCTCAATTTCCTTGATAAATTTCTTGTCCATGTTGCTGACTTTTTTGACTGGCTCTTGATTTCTTTACTTCATTTATCTGCTAGTTTTAATCCTCTGAGGTTATTGGTAATTTTTTAAAGTAAAGTTTGTAATTCTTTGGCATTTCAGCCATTTTGGTATATTTGGATTTAGTTACTGAGGTGTTATAAACTTTTGGAGGAATCATATTGCCTTAGTTTTTCATATTATTTGTGTTTCTACATTGCAATATATGCATCCATTAAGTTGGGTATCTCTTACTACCACTCAGAAGAGAAAGAAGCAGCAATAGTGAAATCCCCAATTCAAAACTAAACCAGATATTTAAATGTAGTAAAAAAAGCACACAAAAAAAACCCCTATAATTGGAAACATCAACTACACCCCAAAATTGTTATAAAACAAAGAAACTAGGGGTCATACAGGATAAACTAGGGATTTAAAAATTATTAAAGATAGCTGGGTGTCAATGGCTCATGCCTATAATTGTAGTTACCTGCAAGCTGAGACGAGGAAGATCCCGGTTCAGATCAGGCAAAAAGTTGATGAGACCCCATCTCAAATCAATACCTGGGTGTGGTGGTATTTGTCTGTCATCCCAGCTACACAGAAGACTGAGATTGGGAGAAATGTAGTTCCAGACTAGCCCAGACAAAAAAAATTTCATGAGATCCCATCTCAATGGGAAAAAAAAAAACTGGGTGTGATAGAACACACCTGTCATCCCAGCTATGGTGGGACATATAAAATAGGTTTGTGGTCTCGACTGGCCTGAGCAAAAAGCAAGACCCTACCTCCAAAGTAAGAAGAGCAGAAAGGGCTAGAAGCATAGCACAAGTGGTAGAGTGCCTGCTTAGCAAGCATGAAGTCCTGAGCTCAAACCCCAGTATCACCACCAAAAAAAAAAAAAAAAAAAAAATTAAACATATGGGTGTTCAAAATTAAGAAGCTCCAAAAGAATGGGGAAGGAATAAAGAAGGAAGATAGGAAAAAAGGGGCGAAGTATATATGGAAGGAAGGTATAAGATACAATAGTGTGTGAGAACATAATACAGTCATTAGAGAGAATATAATACAGCCAGGGAGAGAAAAAAAAATAGAAAGAAGGAAAAAAATCAGTATGTCTTCCTTGCTGAGAAGGAGGGTGTTATACCAGCCAGGCTCCATCAGGGCAGATGTTTTCCTCCAATCTCTGGCCCTCAGAATTCTGTGTGTGGCTCTCCTGATGTGTTTGTTCCTGGTTGCCCTCTGGGTGTGGGTACCTTGTGATTTCTGTCTGGGTACAGACTGAGTAAAGCTAAAGCTCAAGGCCTGAAGTATTAGGTGTGGCTCCAGGCACACAGAGGCAGATAAAAGTGGAGGAAAGGGGGAAGGAAGATCTTGTCATACAGCATTAATTGCAGGGAGGTGGGGCTCATCTAATGACTAAGCAGCAACTCTGGAGGCAGGGCAACTCCTTCTCACAGTAGCAGTTCAAGGGGGCAGAGTGGTGGCTCCATGTTTCACTGCACTGCTAATACTCTTGACTGAAGTACCCAGGGAAGTACTTCCAATCAGGATGTGCCACATGCAGTTAACAAAATTCCCAAAATTTGCAGTCTTCTCTAGATTATGCAGAGGAAGGGGGTAGCTCTGGACTCCTCCCTAGCAAGGTTTTCCTTTGTTTCTTTGGTAGATCTAAGGTGTCCTTTGGTCTCTCTTCTTTGCTTGTGTCCTCTCCTACCTTTCTAAGCCATCCACCTTTCCTTGTAGTTACATGCCAGACATTTCAGATTTGTAGATATGTGTCTTTAGTCTTATCTCTCCTACCTTGATTTTTATATTGACATTAAAATGGAGTTGTTAATTGAAAATAAAAACATTTTCTTTTACAAAAGGTAAAACCAACTATAGATAACAATAGTAAGATTGGTAAATGTATTAAATAGTAAATACCCTTAAGTGTGTCATATTTGGGAGAAGGATGGAAATATTATGTGGTAGGCAAAATTCTCTTTGCCTCTTGGTGTCCATACCTTGTTTAATTCTGCTCTCTGGAGTAGGGGAATTACCAAGAAATATAATGGATATCATTCTCATATATAAATTACTCATCAACTTATTTTGAGTTAATCAAAAGGCAGATTATCAGAGTGGGCCTGACATAAGCTTCTTAAATCAAAGTATACAGGGAAATTCAAAGCAAAGAGATATTTTTGCTGCCCTGGAAGAATGCAAACATCCATGCTATAAGCTATCTACTGAGTCACAAAGGCAAGGAACTACAAGAAGCCTCTAAGGGCCAAGAGTGGACCTCTATCAATTGCTAGCAAGAAAATGGTGAACTAGAGGGAAATGAATTGTGTTAAAAACCTAAATAAGTTTGGAAAAGGACCCCAATCTTCAAATGACAACTGAAGTACAGCTAATATTCTGATTGCAACCATGAGGTACCCGAAGCAGAAGATTCAATTAAACTATACCTGGACTCCTAATCTGTGGAAATTATGAGATAATAAATCTGTGTTATTTAAACCACTAAATTTGTAGCTTAAAAATACAGCAATAGAAAACTGATATAAGTCAGGCAAGGTGGTGTGTACCTGTAGTGACTGCTACTTGGGAGACTGAGGCAGAAAGATCAGTTGGGCTAAGGAGTTTGGGGCTAGCCTAGGCTAACAAACAGAAACCCAAAACAAAACAACAAACCCACAAGAAAACTAATACATACAGACCTAACTCTGTTAGAAAAAGGTCACAGTCAAGTATGTATATGTTAAAAAATTTAAGGAAATCCCCAAAAGAATACTAATATAATAAAAACATGAGTGAAAGATACAACTAGATTTCACAAGAACAAAGTATACCTGGCCAATAACTATATGAACACATGCTCAACCTTATGAATAATCAGTGAAATTCAAATCAAAAGTACATTCCATTTTATACTTACAAGAATGGCAAAAATTGCCTGGCACAGTGGCTTACATCTGTAACCTCAACTATTGAGAGGTAAAGATAGGAAGATTGCAGTTCAAGGCCAGTCAGGGAAAAAAGTTCTAAGAGCAGCAAACTATTCATCAGAAGAGAATAAAGTATAGCATATTTATATAATGAATATAAAACAGTAGCCTAAAAATGAATGAACTAGAGTTACTAGAGATATGAATGAATCTCAAAAATATAAGGTACTGTAAAAAAGGAAATCACATTAAGATATGTACACAGCATGACATCATTTGTATATAGTTTTAAAACATTCAAATTAATATGATATAATCATTGAAGATGCCTTAAAATTATAAAGCAGACCAAAAAAGTATATAACATGAGATTGAAGATGGTGATTACCCGAGGATTTGAGAATGAGAAGTTTGGAAGGAGGATGTAAGCAGTAAGTAAACAGTGAGAACTTTAATGGATTGGTAATTTTAATTTTAATTTTTTGTTATTATGCTTTATCACTTAATAAATCTACATATTCTTTTGTATATACTTGTTTTAGTCCATTTTGTTCTGTTATAACAAAATACCATACACTGGGTGATTTATAATGAACAGAAATGCTCATTGTTATAGAGGCTGGAAAGTCCCAGAATGATGAGCCAGCATCTGGTAAGGACCTTCCTGCTACATCACTCTGGGTGAAAGAACCAGAGAGGACAAGAGGGGGCTAAACTCATGCTTTTGTAAAGGCACCAATCCCACCTGTGAGGGTAGAGTCCTCATGGGGTAATCACCTCTTAAAGGTTCTACCTCTTTATACTATTACAATGGCAATTAAATTTCAACATGAGTTCTTGAGAGGAAATTCAAACCTAGCAATATCAAGTAATTTTTACTGAAGTATTAAAGGAATTTAGAAGAAGAAATTACTAGTTTCTTGGAGAACCATTAGGAAAGGATTCAGGGACAAGTGCTCTTTAAGACTTTAGAGAACAGACAGGATTCAGCTGGGGATGAGAGAACATCATAACCATAGGTAATGAAGTAAGAAATCACAGAATTAATAATGAACCAAGAAATGTTTAATGTGGCTACAATGTAAGTATGAGATTACTAGTGGAAAATGAGACTGTAAATATAGGTTTGGATCATATAGAGAACTGAATGCTACAGTGTAGAATTTATTCCAAAGGAAATACAAAACAAAGGGAAAAAGTATTTTGAGTAAGAGGTGGAAACAACCAGAAGTTAACTGCAAAAAAAAAAAAATCTGATAGGTATGAGTCCCATTTCATTCAAATCTGAATGTTCATGTATTAAAAAAAGGAGCAAAACACTTAGGGAAGGAGGGGAAATGGAAGGTACAATATAGAATCTAGAATCTCCCATGGAGAAGGCATTCTAAAACTCTCAGAATGTTACCTCTCACAAATTATAATTTTCATCTTATTATATCAGCTATATGACAAAAAGTATACATATACTAAATAAAGGAATCAGGCATATATTTATATATATGTTACTGAATATATAATTTATATTTTTAACTGATAGAAAATTAAGAAGAAAGCTTAATCAAGGGCTTTTGAGTATTCTGAGAGTAAACACTAAATTAGTGATAGAGTAGTGAAGGCTTTCACACTCAGGAAAAATTTGATACAATTTGTCAGTTCCACACAATCTGCTACACAGAGGAGAAAGTTAATGAATTAGGATCAGTTTAGAACATCTAAATGTTTCCTCTTATAAACATATAGTAAAATATATCAAGCTACTACTTTGATTATTTAAAAATAGGATTTTTTTTTTGAGGTACTACTCAGGTTTCACACTTGCTAGGCTGGCACTCTACTACTTGAGCTATGCCTCCAGCCCTAAAATAGGATTTTTAATAAAACATGAATGGCAGAAGCTGGGCATGGTGGTCACATGCCTGTAATCCCATCTACTGCAGAGGCAGAGGTAGCACAATTGTAGGTTTGGTGCCAGTTAGAGGAATTAGTTCTGGGTTCCCCCCATGCCTTGGTAGTACTGGGATTTGAACTCAGGTCCTCTCACTTGGTAGGCAGGTGCTGCTCTAACCATTTGAGCTGTATTCCCAGTCCTTATTTGTTTTAGTCATTTTTCAGATAGGGTCTTATATTTTTTAAGGGGAGCTGGCCTCTCCTATGAACCAGCAGGCCTAGGTTGTTTGCTGAGATGAGGGTCTCATGAACTTTTTGCCCAAGCTGGCCTCAAACTGCAATCCTCCCAAATAAGTGGGATTGCAGGTGTGGGCCACCATGCTTGGCTCATGGTTCTGGTTTTCTAATGCACAATGGGGTAACTCAGTTGTAAGAATCTATACTATATTTCAATATAACTAAAAAGGACAAATATAAAAGTTCTCAACAATGATTAACATTTGCATAGATGGAAGAACTTACTTCCTTGACTTTATCATTACACATTCCTTATCATCAAATTACTGTACTGCAACTCATAAAGTTGTACAAATAATGAGTCTCAATAAAAACTTAAAATGTATAACCATTTGTATAAAACATGTATTTTAATGATTCATGAACTGAATCACACCATTTTCTTGCAGATTATATCCACAGTCTCTTCACACTGACCTATCCCTTCACAAGAATTTCAACTACCATATGAAAGCTGTTTCCCAAATTTGTATTTTTAACCCAGATCTGTATTCTGAGATCCCTGTCCATATATTCATCTACCATTTATAACATATTCCATCTGTTATCATTAGTTCAAATTCAACAGGTGGAACCAAGAACTCATCTCTTTCTCCTCTGTCAAATCTGCTCCTTTTCTATTCACTATCTTAATGAATAAGACAACTTACTCAGGTGCCAAAGTCAGAAATGTGAAGCTAACCTTTACACATCCCCTCTAACCTCTCATACTCAATTAGTTACTAAATCCTATCGAACTGAGACATCACTGTTTTTGATCCCTCTCCAACTCTTTATTCTTAGTACTGTTACACTTTAAGTCTTGTAATTTTTTAATTTCTTGCTGAATTCCTGCAATAGTTTTTTTACTTTTTATTTATTTACTTACTTATTTTGTGTTACTGGGGCTTGAACTCAGGGCCTATACCTGAGCTACTCCACCAGTCATTTTTTGTGAAAGGTTTCTTTGAGATAGGGTCTCATGGAACTATTTGCCTAGGCTGGCTTTGATCTTCCTGATCTCTGCCTGCTGAGTAGCTAGGATTACAGGCATGAGCCACCAATGCCCAGCCTAATTTTCGTTTTCTTTCTTTTAAAAATTTTTTGGTGGTACTGGGGTTTGAACTCAGGGCCTGTGTTTGCTAGTTAAGTGTTCTACCATATGAACCACACTCCCAACCCCACAATAGCTTTTTTAAAAATCAACTTTGACGTATAATTTATATATGTAATAAAATTCACAGATTTGAAGTATATAGTTCCATGAATTTTAACAAATGTTGACACTAATGTAACCACTACCCCAATTAGATATCCTAGAAAGTTCCCTGAACCCCTCTGTGGTCAATTCCAGTCCCTGAATCCCTACCTTACTTTGAGTAAACACTGATCTGATTTCTATCACCACATATTCACTTTGCTTGTTCCACAGACTCATATAAATTGAAGCATCCAATGTTCTTTTTGTGCCTGTCAGCGTATGTCTGTGAGATTCATCCATTATCATTATTGAAAAGTATTTCCCCCCCCCATAGGTAATAGACATTGAACTTGATAGGCAGGCACTCTACCACTTGAGCCATGCCCCCATCCTTATTCAGCAGTATTCTTGCACACACAAATACACCACATTTGCTTAGCTACCACCAGACTCATGGAATGACACATTTTTTTCTTGCTTCTATAGTCATCTCTCTAAAATACAAATCAAATTGTCATTTATCTTAAATTCTTTCATTCCCTGAAGAATAAAGAATAAGCATGAAGGGCTGGGATGTAGCTCGGTGGTACAGTGCTTGCCTAGCATGCGCGAGGCCCTGGGTTCGATCCCAGCACCAAAAAAGAAAAAGACAAAATGAAAAAGAATAAGCATGAATCTCCTCCCAATGTCTAGTTCCTGTCTCCCCCTCAAAACCCACATGAAAATGTAACTACCTGTACTTCCAAAGCCGTTTCTCTACTTAGAGGTTTTTACATGTGAATAGATTTAAATTGAGGAGAAAAGTAAAAGTCTCAGGTAATTTCTGGAACCAAATTTAGCTTCAGAGTATGATACAGCCTGGAGGATCTGGATGACTTCAAATGAATATTTCCTACACATTTTGGTATTGATAACAGTGAACTGAAAAATGTATTTCACAGATATCATGTGGTCGATTTTTAGCTGACTAGACTTTATCTTTTATGGAGGATATCATTTTACTCTTATGGAGGATTACAACTCAATCATCACAGAGACTAATTATAGTATAATGCGTAATATTTTATGAATAAACTACAAGCACATTACTATTTTACATTCTGCCTTTGTACTTATTTCAAAAGCATTTCTATATTGTTACATTATTTTATAAATACTACTTTTAATGGCTAAAAAACTTTTTTAAAGTTCTAAAAAAGATGTACACATCTAGTAAGTATAACGTGATTAAACTTTTCACTTATAGCTAGTTATTTAAGTTGCTTCTAAATTTTTGTGTTAAATTTAGGTAATGCTGCAAATAAACACTTTATGTTTTAGATAATGTCTTTGGCATAGACCAACAAGGGATTACTACATTAAGAAAGTCTAAATAATTTATGATTTTAATATATTTAAAAATATTATTAAATAATATATGAAAATACTTTTATATTCTAGCTACCCTTACTGCCCACTCCAACCCTTGTTCCTCACCTATCTTTTTGTTGTTGTTTATTTAAGACAGGATCTCATGATGTAGCCCAGGCTGGCATGGAACTCATAATCCTCCTGCCTGTCAAATGCTAGAATTACAGGTGTGTGCCACTACATCTGACTTAAGAATCACTTTTATTACTCCTTTGTTTTAGTTCCTATATTTATGCTACTGTTCCCTATCTATTAACTATAGATATTATTTACTGACTTTCTATGACAATTAATGAGAATTTAGTTCAATTAACCACATCTTATTATCCCCATTAAATCAGGTGGATTTATAATGTTAAATAATAAAGTTAAATATATTTCTTTGTCTGTGAACTTTAGTATTTCTTCATATTAATAATCTTAGCCTTTTCCAATTCCTAATGGTTATACATTTACTATTATATTGTTATACTTAATAATATATTTTGAAGCTATATTATGGCTTCAAAACGTTCATATTATGAAGTTGTCCATGCTAACTGTTTTTCAAAATGCAAATACTCAATAGTGCTTACATTATGATTATATAAGCATTATTAAGTCATGATTATGCTTCCTTCTACTAGGTATCAATGTTATGACTCTTAAGCAAGAAAAATATTCTTATATGAAGGTCAATAGATTCTCTTACAACTTTGATTCTTGTCTTGGAAAATAATGAGAACCATACAAGATCAAGTATTAAAATGTATAATTTTCTCAAACCGTGGGTAGTTCTAACTTGCCACCAATGTTAAAGTCCAATGTCATGCTTCTGTATCATTATTTTATATTTCAGTTCAAAAAATTATTATCTACCAAGGGGGCAAATTCATAAGGCATTCCCACCTGCCAGAGCATCCCGATAAAGCTGCACAAAGTGATTAAAGATGTCCTTTGGCAAACACTTTTCATCTGGCAGACACTGTAGCAGAATGACTATCTCTGATTGACCTACTGCATGCATTCCCTTGGTTGTGAAACACCAGCACTTCCTGTTCACATCTGCAGATGCAATAAAATACAAGAATAAAGACATTCTCCTCAATCCTTGCTTTTAAAAAAGATATACAGAAATCTATATTACAATACAGCAAAAAATAAAAGATCATAAAAGTTTCTATAATTCAACTATAAACTTTCACTACATTGAGTCAAAGAATCATCATAGAGAATAAAACATGTCAATGCCTCTGGCTCTTTTGTAAACACTTTGAAAAAACAACTGAAAGGAAAGTAAAAGAAATAATACTGAAAGAAAATGCACTTTAAAAATTTAACCCCTATTATTAAAAGACATAACTAGTAAAAGAAACATTCTATTAATAATAAAATAAAACCAAAAGACCATAATAGTTAAAGGAGATAATCCTCCACATTTATACAAAAAGAATCACTTTATCCAAGGACATAATTACTTATGTAAGACCAGAAACAACAATAATAAAAGCCAGTATTACAGCTTTTGGCTTCAGGTTGTGACCTAAAGAAAAAGAAGTTTATGTACAAGCTAGTTTAATTATAGTATTTCCTGGGAGAAAATATCAGATCATCAGAAACATAACTTTACTTGGCTTTATGCTATAAAAAGTCATTTAAAAAAAGATGGCTTTTCTAGACTTCCACTCCTTCATTTTAAGGCAAGGAAGACAATGAAAAGCACAAGCCATATGGTAGTCAAAAGTAGTATTCAATCACTGACACTTTTATTATTTGTACCCTAACACAATGGATCCCCAAAGGAAATGAAAAAGGATTCAAATAAAATTATGAATATTATCATGTATATCAAAACTAATAAAAGTTTCTTTCACTTTGAAAAATATTACTCTATATGTATATAAACAGGAAGCACCCAATACAACTACAATAAGATTGTATATAGTTGAGGACTCAAGTATAACTTAGAAACTACATAAGGTAAATTGAAATTTCAACGAACTTATATATAAATCTGATCCTGGAAGGAGAAAAAGGTAGAAAACATTAAAAACTGGCCAAACATACGAAGTTATGATCATCAAGTAAGCTAGAAACCTACATTTCATCAATACAGAATCTCTAAGAAAGTATCATATAGGTGTTTCTGGTTTGCCAGGACAAACTTAAAACACAGTGGGAACTGGAGAACTGTTCTCCTGAGCTTCTTCCAAAACTTCATAGACTAGGATAAATGTATTCTCTACTTTTTTATTGGAAAGAATCAAGATTTTAAGTTAGCGTTCTCTTCTTTGTTCTGACATCCATGAATCTATCACCAAGAACTGAGAAGTTTCTTCTGAATCCTATTTTATGATATGGCAACGTTTGACTATGTATTAGTTAACTGACACTTTTCCCATACAAAGTTCAGAATCATGATTAAAGTTTCTGGGGTTAAAACCTAGTATGCAAATTGGCTTTCCTCGATAATTTAATCACCTCTAGACATTCTGATAGTGAGTTGTGACTCAATATACTCATTTCAAGAAGATCTGACCTCAGATTAGTTCAAGATCTATTTGACTTTACAAAGAATTCACCTATCTCATCCCTGTGACTAAAGGCAAGAATTCGTTTCAGTACCACAAGTTCCTCTGGGATATTTTCTATAAACCAACTTCTTCATTTTTTTTTTTTTTTAGTAGGATTGGGGTTTGAACTCAGGGCCTCATACTTGCTAGGTAGGTGCTCTACCACTTGAGCCATTCTGCCAGCCCAACTTCTTCAGAAGTTTAGTAAGGTGTGACACTACATAAAAAATATGTTTGTGTAATGAATTTGAAAACTTTTATTTACTATCTCTGAGTCTGTAATGCATTTCATTTTAATTAAAAATAAATGTCTAACTTACAATTTACAATTTTAACCATTGACAACAAATTTGCATTTAAAACAAATACAAGTGGGTCAGGGCCACCATCCTCCAACTGCTGCATTACTGAAATTTGTGATGGTTTCTCTTCCACAGCGTAGTCTGTAAGGAGAGAAAACATTGCAACAGATTGGTTAAAGGGACAAATTGAGAAAGAAATCTGATGGAGAATGGGCTGATTATTCATAGGAAAGAGATAAGTATTTGCTCTATTAATAAGGAGAACACAAACCATGGTTTGTACCTGCTGTCTCACTATCATGTTAATAGTGCCTTTTACTCTGAACTCCAGTTCAGTTTGGATAATATGATTATCCTATGTATTGACCTCTCCTCAAAATGGTTTGTGCCAAGTCTAAAGATAACGTATTTATTTAACAAAAATGTCTAACTCTCATAATAAATAATAATAATAAATGTTGTAAGACCAATATTTAAAATAACAAAACACATACAAAAATATGATAATACACTAGCAGTTATCTCTGGAAAGGATATTAATGGGCTGGGATACAGGTAAGCCCTGCTTCTTACTTTATACCATGTTGTACAGTTTTGACCATTAGACTTTAAAAAATGTATTCAGAAAATAAAAGTATCATTGGTAAGTAGTTTTATGAAATAATTCCTTTAAGTATAATTCAAGAGCTTAGTACATATATCACTAAAATAAAGGAAATAAATGCTACTTGCCTGAGCTCATAAATGTGTCATTAAGGGACAATAACATTAAACAAAGTTACACCATTTACCATTGACAAGTAGAAAAAAACATGCAGGGTACAGTGGCTCAAGAGAAAAAAGTAACTTTTTTGGATGTAATGGAAAATGTTCACCATCTTATCAATGAAAATATTTACTGGAAAGAGAAATATTAAGTGACTTAAGAAAAAAATTATGAAGTTATCTCACTGGAATACAAAATTTTAAAATTCTGGTTAAATTACTGTAATATGGTTTAATTAATCAAATATAGACAACTAGTTGTTCTTGGTAGGAGAGATTAGATTTAATGGATACAAGTTTTATAAAAACAGAACATTACAATCTAACATATTTTAACAGTAGAGTAAGCCAGTATAATTCTTTATTAATCTAAAATTTATTAAAATTATCCAAATTTGAAACCTAAGTAGCAACTTTCCTAACAAAAGAATATTTTAGGGGGTCCTGGTAAAGGAGCAAAGGTATGACACAATCAAAAGCATGCTTAATTTTATGTGAAAGTTCATTGATGAACAATCTGGGACAGCTGCATTCGATAGCCAAAATCTGCTGAGAACTACTATGGGACAAGCACCATGAAAAAGGAAGAATTCACAAACATAAATTAAGACTGAAGGAATTCATGGTCTAATTCAAAGAATCAGACCTATAAAATACCTAAATTACAATAAGAAAAGTGTTTATGGAGCAACAGTTTAGAAGAATTGCTGTTAGGACAGAGGTAAGAAAGCAAAACACTAATTTATAGGCAGTCCACATCAGGAATCAGAGAACAGTTACTCACTAAGCTGGATTTTGGAAGGTTGAGGAGGTATTAAAGAAGTCTAGCATGTACACAGAAATATTCCAGGCAGAAAAAAGAATAAAAAGAAAATAGTAATTATATGCCTTTGTATCAGACACTTGTTTTGTTTTGTTTTTGATGGTACTAGGGTTTAAATTCAGGACCTCGAGCTTCCTAGGCAGGTAGTCTACCACTTGAGCCACACCTCCAGCCCCGTATCAGACACTTTCTTGCTATGGACATAAAGGTATGATACCTGATTTAATACTCACAATGACTCTTAAGTAGGTATAGTTGCCTAATTAAAAAAAATAGAACAGGTTCAGAGAGAATAAGTGACTTGCCCACTAGATCACGTAGCTAGAATGCAATGGTACTAGGATTAAAATTTGGGTCTGTTCAACTATAAAGTGTATTTTCAATTATTTGTAGCAAAATAAAAAGATTGAAAATAAAAAAGTGAACTTTCAAAAAACAGTAAACCTATAATTTACATGTAAGGTACTGGAAATAAAGTTAGAAAGAGGGGTTGAGATATGGTTGTAAGGAACAGAGTTTGCTAAGGTAAGTAATTTATATTGAGAATCCATTAAATATTTCTAAACAAAGACAATATATGATAATATCTATGTATAAAAAGATAATTGACAACAGTATGGAAGATAAAATAGAGACAGCCTGAAGTGAAGGAGATCTGGTAAAAGACTAAGACAAAGAGGTACCAGGAGTTTAGCTCAAGCAGAACACCTGCTTCACAAATGTGAAGCACTGAGTTCAAGCCCCAGTCTCACCAAAAAAAGCAAAAACAAAAACAAAAAGAAACAAACAAAAAAACCCCACTAAGACAAAGGGAAAAAGAGATTATTCATAAACCTTCTCCTAAAAATGAACTGACTGGCTGCTGATCTGCATACACCAATAATAAACTTTCACATAAAGTTAAACATTCTTTTGACTTGATAATAATTTTACATCTTATCAGGATTTCCTAAAATTATGCACACATATACACATGCACTGAGATTTTTTATTTTTTATTGTAGCACTGAGGTTCAAACCCAGAGCCTCATACATGCTAAAATATTTTTAACAGCAAAACTGCTATTTAAGTCCTCACCACACTTATTATAAGTATGTGAGTGATAATCATACTTTAAAATAAAATCAATTAATGTCCTGACTGTACCATATGAACCAATACTAGAACCACAAGTAACTCTTTAACAGTACTATGCACTTTGAAATACAAAGAAAAATACACATTTATATTGTAATTAATATTAGATCCTTCCAAAGAATGAAAACGACATTATAATGTAAAAAGATAAACACCTACTCTAAAATAAGTACTAATAGCAACAATTATTTTCATGACATTGGGGTAGTTGATTTTTTGTTATTGTTGTTGCTGTTGGATAGAAGGATGGCTATCATTCAAATTCTGTCTCCTTCCCTTCATAGGAAACAATATTTGGCATACATAACTATCTCTTGCTTAAATATGTAAGTCCACATACCTCCTTTTACACCAGTGGATATGAGAATGGGAGGAAGGCCATCTTCAGGGATAAGGTTCATTGCACTTCCAACAGGACTTCCAACCTGAGTTATACTCCCAGAAAACAGAGAAATCTCTGCCTAGGAAAAGCAAATCAACGGCATGAACATTATAGAATATGGTATTATAGTTTTAGAAGAATATAGTTATGACTATAAAGAGAAAGTGAAATTTTAAAATTCATGTTTTTCTCCCCTTTATTGCTGTGCTGCATGGGGGTACACTGTGGCATTTACAAAGTTTCTTACAACTGTATCAAATATATCACACTTGAATTCACCTCCTCCACAGTTCTGCTTTATCCTCCCACCCCCGATTCCTGGAACAGTTTCAACACATATCATTTTTGCATTTACATACATGTGTACACATTACTTACACTGAATACATCCGCCTACTCCCTTTCCCTGCCCACTCCCACTGGTGTCAACTCCCCACCCCCACAGGACCTGTTCCACCCTCCTGTTCTCTAATTTTAGATCTAGGATTTGTTTATTGATTTTTTGTTTGGATGACCTATCTATTGGTGATAATGAGATGCTAAAGTCCCCCATGACCACTGTGTTGGGAGTTAATATATGCTTTTAGGTCTTTCAGGGTATGTTTGATGAAACTGGGTGCATTGACATTGGGTGAATATAGGTTGATAATTGTTATTTCCTTTTGGTCTGTTTCCCCTTTTATTAGTATGGAATGTCCTTCTTTATCTCATTTGATCAAAGTAGGTTTGAAGTCTACTTTGTTCAAGATAAGTATTGCTACTCCTGCCTGTTTTTGGGGGCCATTGGCTTGGTAAATCTTCTTCCAGCCTTTCATCCTAAGCCTAAGCTTATTTCTATCGATGAGATAGGCCTCCTGTAAGCAACAAATTGTTGGCTCTTCCTTTTTAATCCATTTCGTCAAGTGGTGCCTTTTGATGGGTGAATTAAGTCTGTTAACATTAAGTGTTAGTATTGATAGGTATGTGGTGAGTTCTGTCATTTAGTTGTCTTAGTTGTTTGAAGGTTTGATTGTGCGTACCTAAGTTGAGGTTACTCTCTTTCTTGCTTTTTGTTTTCCTGTGGTTTGGTGCTGTCTGTCTTTCAAAGTTAAGTTGAGTTTCACTTTCTGTGTGTAGAATCCCTTAAAGAATCTTTTGTAGTGGTGGCTTTGTGGTCATATATTGTTTTAGTTTCTGCTTATCAGGAAGACTTTTATTGCTCCATCTATTTTGAATGATAGTTTTGCTGGGTAGAGTATCCTGGGGTTGAAGTTATTTTCATTCAGTGCCTGGAAGACCTCACCCCAAGCTCTTCTTGCTTTTTATGTTTCTGTTGAGAAGTCTGCTGTGATTTTACCTTTGTATGTTATTTGTTTTTTCTCTCTTACAGCCTTCAATATTCTTCTATAGTCTCTGTACTTGTTGATTTAATGATAACATGTCATGGGGTAGTTCTATTTTGGTCAGGTCTGTTTGGTGTTCTGGAGGCTTCCTGTACCTTGTATGGGCATAGTTTTCTTTAGATTTGGGAAATTTTCTGTTATTACTTTGTTGAATATATTATGCATTCCTTTTGCTTGCACCTCTTCTCCCTATTCAATGCCCATGATTCTCAAGTTTGGTCTTTTGATGGACTCAGTAAGTTCTTGCATTTTCTTTTCACAGGTCTTGAGTTGTTAACTAATAGATCTTTGGTTTTTCCTTTAATTACCATTTCATCTTTGAGTTCTGAGATTTTGTCTTCTGCTTCTTCTAGTCTGCTGGATTGGAATTTCTGTTTTGTTTTGCATTTCTGTTTTGTTCTTTTTTCTGAGGTTTTCCATATCCTGAGTTGTTTCCTCTTTAATATTGTCTATTTTCATCCTGAGTTCATTTATCTCTTTATTTATTGTGTTCTTTGTTTCACTTTGGTGTTTATACAGTACTTCTATAGTTTATTTGTTCTTGTGCTTTCTCAAATACTCTATTTTTGTTGTCTTGGAATTTCTTGAGTGTCTCCTGCACATTTTGGTTGACCATATCCAGTATCATCTCTATAAAATTCTCATTGATTACTTGCAGGATTTCTTCTTTCAGAATGTTCTTGTGGACTTCATTGGGTTCCTGGCATAGTTTATCTTTGTTTTGTTGGAGTCTAGATCTGGGCATCTGTTTTCTTCATTTCCCTCTGGTTCCTGTACTAATTTATTACTGGGGGGAAAAAATGGTTTCCCTCTGTTTTCCAGCTTCCCATCATTCCCCTTGCTACTGTTACTGTCCCTGTACTATGTGTAATCCAGTATTGTCTAGCTTATAATAGTAACAATGATGATACCTGGAATGGAAGCGTGAGAGGAGAGGGAAAGCAAAGAAGGTAAAGAAAAAGAGAAAAAAAACAAAACAAAATAAGAAACAGAGCCAAAGAAATAAACAGGGAGAGACAGTGTACTAATCAACAGTAAGCTAAACAGGCATTAGAGAGACAGAAAGAAGATAAAAAAAAAGTAATAATAAAATTTTAAAAAATTAACTTAAAAAAAATAAAATTTCCCAAGTTCAAATGCAATAAAGTTTCAGTCTTAAAAGATTGGGTGTTAGTCCTTCAGCATCCAGTCCTGGTGTTGGTGTCTGAGTAGTAGTTCTGTCGTTGTCTCATCAAAGTGGGAAAAAAAATCCCAAGTTCAAATGCAATAGTTTCATTCTCATCAAAAGAAAAAAAAAAAGGAGTCTAGAGACAGCTTTGTGAATGTCTATCTGAGGCTGCAGCTCGCCTGCCACCTACTGTAAGCCATCTGCTGCTGCAGGCTTTATTTATTGTAGATCTCAGGAATGAGCTTTACACTCACCTAGCCCTGCAGGCTTTGTTTATTTAGAGTTCTCCTGGGTGCAAGCCCCTTTTGTTTTCTCCAGTACACAGCCCTACCTGCCTGTTGCAATTGCAGTCCTTTTTTATTTAGAGTTCACGTGGGGAGGTGCTCCTCCCCTACTCTCCAGTGGAGCGGGCCACACTTTAGTCACTGTTGGATGCCTTCTCCTCTCCAAGCACACTGGAAGAGGTGGTGCCACACCCGCCTTCTCTGGCCAGCTTGTTTAATTTACAGTTTGCATGGGTCACATTTCTTTGGGTAGGGAGTGGTACTGCTGGATCATATGGTAGATCTATTGTTAGTTTTTTAAGGATCCTCCACACTGTTTTCCATAGTGGCTGTGTTAGCTTACATTCCCACCAGCAGTGTATGAGGGTTTCTTTTTCCCCACATCCTCGCCAACATTTATTGTTATTTATGTTCTTGATGGTAGCTATTCTAATAGGAAGGAGGTGGAATCTTGGTGTGGTTGTGATTTGCATTTCCTTTATGGTTAGAGATGGTGGGCATTTTTTCATGTGTTTTTTGGCCATTTGAATTTCTTCTTTTGAGAAAGTTCTGTTTAGGTCACTTCCCCATTTCTTTATTGGCTCATTGATTTTGGGAGAGTTGGGTTTTTTTTTAGTTCCCTGTATATTCTGGTTATGAGACCTTTGTCTGATGTATAGCTGGCAAACATTTTCTCCCATTCTGTGGGTGGTCTCTTCATTTTAGAGACCATTTCTTTTGCTGTGGAGAAGCTTTTTAATTTTATGAAAGTCCCATTTGTCCATCCTTTCTCTTAGTTGCTGAGCTGCTGGGGTTCTATTGAGAAAGTCCTTGCTTATACCTATTGCTTCCAGAGTATTTCCTGCTCTTTCATATACTAACTTCAGAGTTTCAGGCCTGATACTAAGATCCCTGATCCATTTTGAGTTGATACTAGTACAGGGTGATAAACATGGATCTAGTTTCACATTTTTGCAGGCAGATAACCACTTTTCCCAGCAACATTTGTTGAAGAGGCTGTCTTTTCTTCATTGTATGTTCTTGGTGCCTTTGTCAAAAATAAGGTGGGCATAGCTGTGTGGATTCATATCCAGGTCCTCTACTCTGCTCCACCGGTTTTCATGTCTGTTTTTGTGCCAGTACCATGCTGTTTTTATTGCTATTGCTTTGTAATATAGTTTGAAATTGGGTATTGTGACACCTCCATCATTGCTCATTTTGCTGAGCATTGCCTTGGCTAATTGTGGTCTTGTGTTTCCAAAAGAACTTTAGGGTAGATTTTCCAGTCTCTGTGATGAGTGTCATTGGGATTTTTATGGGAATTGCATTGAACATGTAGATTGCTTTTAGTAGTATAGCCATTTTTACTATGTTGATTCTGCCAATCCATGGGCATAGGAGATCTTTCCCTCTTCTGTAGGCTTTGATTTCTTTCTTCAATTGTTTGTAGTTTTCCTTGTAGAGGTCATTCACATCCTTTGTTAAGTTTATTCCTAGGTATCTGATTTTTTTTTTTTTGAGGTTACTATAAATGGAACTGCTTTCTTATATTCTTTCTCAATCTGTTCATTGTTGGAATATAGAAAGGCTATTGATCTTTGTAAATTGATTTTGTACCCTGCTACTTTGCTGAAGCTGTTTATATTGTCTATGAGTTTTTCTGGTGGAGTTTTCCAGGTCTTTTAGGTACAGGATTATGTTGTCTGTGAATAGGGATGGTTTGACTTCTTTCTTACATATTTATGTTCCTTTTATTTCTTCTTCCTGCCTTATTGTTCTGGCTAGGAAAAATTCATACTTTTTTAATGGTTCGACAGATGCTTATATTTTTATCTTACAAAATAAACTTTTATACAAACGGGATTAAATACATTATTCTACAAACAGGTTTTTTCAAGTAACAATATATCTTGTAGATCTTTCTGTATCATAATATTGTTATTATTCTATTCTTTTTAATAGTTCAGTGTGTTTTATAGACATGGATGGACATTTAAGCAATTTTGATTTTTCAATGTTATAAATATATTATTAATCTTTATTAATACACCTGTATCATTATAAGTCTGTCCCAATATTTTTGTAGTTCTTCCTAGAAGCAAAATTGTTACATCAAAAGGTATGAGGAATTTAAGTACAGAGAGTCTCCAATTTATGATTCAATCTATCATTTTTCAACTTTATGATGCTGTGAAAGAAAAGGGCACTCAATAGAAACCAAACTCTGAGTTTTGAATTTGATCTTTTTCTAGGACACCATATGTGATATGATGCTCTCTCACTAGGCTAGGCAGTGTCAGCTTGCTGCACCTCCCAGTGAGCAAGCCACACAAATCATGAGATTAAAGCAACCTATATTCTATAACTTACTATGCTGCTAAGCTATGATTAGGATTACCAAAGGCCTTTTTAGTGTACCACAATGCCAATTTATCATAGGTTTATCAAAATATAACCCTACTGTAAATTAAGGAACATCTGTACTTTGGATGCCAACAAATCACCCTCTGGTATGGTTTTGAATGAATGTGTCCATGCTCAAACTCTCATTGAAACTTAAATCTCAAATGCAACAGTATTAAGAGGTGGGGCTTTCAGGAGGCAATTAAGACATGAGGGTTCTACTCTCATGAATAGTATTAAGGTTTTAATAATAGGACTAGAGAGAATAGTGTTTATCCCTTTTGTCTGTTGATCCTTTGTGCCATGCAAGAACTCAACACTTCTTCCCTTCAGAAGACACAGTAATAAGTGTATACAGAAATAAAGAACATCCCTAATCAGATATCAAATGCTAGCACTTTGATCTGGGATCTTCCAGTCTCCAGATTTATTACAAACAAATTTCTCTTTTTTATGAATTACCAATTTTCAGACATTTTCTTATTGTAACACAAAATGAACTAAGACACCTACCTAAAATCTGAATCAATTTACCATCACCTTCAATGGTGACATGAAAGTTAGTATTTCACAAGTGTTCCATTTCCCCATTTATTCTTTGCCATTGAATATTAAACTTTTAAATTTTACTCAACTTATGTATGTCATTGTTTTCATCTGAATTTTAGAAATTACTACCAAAGTTGAACATATCAGTGTGTATATACCTTTAGACCTTTTTTGTAAAAAAAATACCTATGTATATTATTTGCCCATTTTTACTCTGGAAAATCTTTTTATTAAATCATAAAACCTTTCTCTGTGTTATGTTTACCACTTCTTTGTTGCACCTTAACAGTTTTACCACCTCTTCCTTGTCTTTTACCCATGCAGATGGCCCTAACTTAGGATGGCCCAATTTAGGATGTTTTGACTCTATAAGGATACAAAATTGATATACATACAGTACAAAGTTTATTTTAAATTGTAAATTTTTATATTTTCCTGGACTGGCCAATGTCCAGTAGTATGTTCTTATTAAAATTCATACTTTTTGAAAGGTAGCTCAAGACACTTGAATATTCTTATCAGCTTTATTCATAAAAGTAAAAAAAACCAGAAATAATCCAAATGTCCATTAATAGGGAAATGGATAAATTACAGTTTATCTGAACAATGGAATACTACTCAGTAATAAAAATATAATAATTTTGGTTCCACACAACATGAATAAATCTCATAAACATTAGGTTGAGCTTAAGAAGTTAAACAAAATCCATAATATACTGCATGCTACCATTTATATGAAATTCAAGAATAGGTAAAACAAATCTATGGTGACAGAGGTCATAATAATATTTACGCTGGAGAAGGAGAGGCAGATAGGGCCGGTACTAACAGAAAAAATGAATGAGAGAACCTTCTGGAGTGACAGAGAAGTTCTGTATCTTAACCTGGATGGTAGTTACATATACAGATAATGTGTGTGTGTGTGTGTGTGTATAATAAATTTATCAAGTTGTCTCCTAAAAGTTAATGTTCTTTAAGCACTTTCTAGAAAAATAAAACCTATGTTTTAAAACATGTCCACATCTTGTCATACTTTTGTCTATACTTTTTATAATTTATGACTGTAAGATTATTATAGATATTTACTTAAATTTTCAGGTGTGGCCAATATAGTATCATATAAAAAGAGCCTTGGAAGTTTTTATTAATAAACCATTATTAACTGATTTGAAGGCCTGACACAAAAAATAAAGCAGTCTATTCTAATCTGTTATTTAATGATTCATAAATACACTCTTAAAAGTAAAGACAAGTGGTCATTCAGCTTCTACTTTAAAAATTTCTGTGAAAAGGCATTTACTCCATTTATTAAGCACCTATTAAGTGCCAATCACTTTACTAAGCCACAAATATGACAAAAACATATTCTAGTCTAGACTCCTAAGAGTTTGTTTTCGCTCACTTTTTTTTTTTTTTTTTTTTTGCAGTATGGGGGCTTGAACTCAAGGCCTTCACCTTGAGACATTCCACCAGCCCTATTTTTGTGAAGGGTTATTCAAGACAGAGTCTTGAAGAACTATTTGCCTGGGCTGGCTTCGAACCGCTATCCTCCTGATTTCTGCCTCCTGAGTAGCTAGGATTACAGGTGTGAGCCACCGGCACCTGGTACTGTTTTCTCTCACTTTACCAATTAATACTGAAATAAAGTGCTGAGCAATATGAGTACGGAAATAAAATTCTCAACTTGGTTTATTTCCTTTCATACTGAGCCAAACCTGCTTCCCTATATAGAGCATTCATTCACTAGCACATCTATATTTAAAAATATTTGTTTTAGATACCTATCATACAAATTAAGAAATATAAAAGAAATCTAACAGAAAGGAAACACTCTTCACCATGGAAGTCACATTTATATGGATTCAGGCAAGAGCCATGAAAGAACAGTAAAATCATTGGCTAAAAGGTTGTTGAAGAACAACATATTACTTATTAATTACCCCTCATATTAGTTATTAATTAACAAGAAAAGAAAGTACTCTGGTAACAGAAACACAGCAGTTTAATAATCAGTTATTAAACTGATACTTCTTGATGTGAAATGACCATGCCTTCTGTGGTACTATTATTTTAGCCAAAAAGTTTACTCTGAAATTAATAATGAGATAAAAGCCAGATATATATAAATTAAGGGCATTATACAATAACTGGACAGTCTCTAGATATAGCAACAACTTGAGCTCACCTGAGAATATCTTTCATGAAAATCTTTCTCTTGAAAAACTTGTAAGTACAGAACAAACAAGAACAGCTGATTTTGGCACATTTACTTTACTCTTACTTACACATACACACACACACACACACACACACAC
Organism: Castor canadensis; assembly: GCF_047511655.1. NCBI lineage: Eukaryota > Metazoa > Chordata > Mammalia > Rodentia > Castoridae > Castor > Castor canadensis. Next base: position 121,816,422 of record NC_133392.1, read on the forward strand.
ACACACACACACACACGAACACTTCCTCTCACTAAATTGTATCCAAACCCGCAAATCTACAGGGTTCCCACAATAGTCACTGAACTTGGCAAAAGGCAAGAGGCAGCATAATGCTCAATAAAGTAAGTGCTCATTTTTAGTTGCTTCTTTGTTTTTCTTACCTCTGCTGCTGGAGGACTGGTAGTTACTGGCTTGACTGGGTCATGTGACACAGCCAAAGTTCCTGCAGAGGAAGTTCCATTCATTGTTAATTTGGCTGCATCAGCAACTTCTCCATTGGGCAAGATCCCATCAGCAAACCAAACTCTCCTCTGCTCTCTGGGCTGAGCAACTTGAAGGGCCAGGAAAATAAAACAGGCATCAATGTGACATTGGAGGGGTTTGTAATATCAAAGAAGAGAAGGTCACCAATTCTGGATGTATAAAGAAATCACTACTTAGCATCTTGCAATTAGATACATCAGAACTATAACTGTGTATGAAACTGGTTATAAATTGATAAAAATACATATTTAAATATACACTTAACTTCTGTAACTTATATGCAAAGATTTAAAATATTTTGCTTTAAAATACTGAGAATTCTTAAACACATCTATGATTATATCACATACTCTGTCCTCTATCACTGACAGAGAAACTAAGGAGAAGTGTTTTAAGTTCTTAGAATATAAATTCATAGAAAAAAAAAAACTAGCAAAAGAAATTCACATTCCCCAAAAGTATGAGGTTTCCACAGAAATTAAATATCTGGCAAAGTGATAGGGTGCTTTTAAAGGACAAAAGCTGCCCTAAAGATATGGAAGAAATATTAATTAATAAAGGAAGACATGGCACAGATATGTAAGAATTGGGAAGCAAACTGTCCAGATCTTTGCTAAAATTTAACTGAAGAAGAAAAAGACTGATCTGGCAGTACAAAAGTAGTGTGCATTTTAGTGAAAGGACAGTGAAAAGCTAGAAAACTGCATTTGTTGAAATGATCTCTTTAAATCCAGTTTTGGAAATCAATCCCAACAATAAAAACTAAGAGAGACTAGGGAAGAACAGCAAAAAGGACAAATGAAGTAAAGAGAATAAAGATTTTAAGAAAGTAGGCCTGAACTCACAAAAATACAAGGAGTATCACTAAGAGATGATTTGAAAAGAGGCAAAAGTGGGGAAGAACATGATAATCTCAGTAGAAATCTGATCTTCAAAAGGGGAGAAGGGTTATCTAGCAAGGGGAAGGAAACAATACTAGATGAAAAGAAATAAAATTAATGAAGGAAGACTGATTTTAAATATCAAGGAAAACATCTTGACAAGATCATTTTAAAGAAATATATAATTATTATTTTTCCTATTTATAATCACCTGAATTTACAAAGGGCCTTCCATCTGACAATATCATAATCATAAATCATATAAAGTGGTAATCTAAAAATAAGTTGATCCTATAATTTCCTACCTGTTATATGATATAATCAGAATTAAAGTCTTACATTTAAAGGTCTATGTATTCAAGATAATATTTTCATAATGGATAGATTTAAAATGAAAAGAGAAAATGGCAATGTATGTTCCAAAAAGCAATACTAGAATAGGCTGGCTGGTCAGCAAGAAGAATTCTCATTTTCATCACTTAATTCCTATAAAGAACATTAAAGTAGGTATGAGGCTAGAGTTTTACAGGCTGACTTCAAATTCTGTAACTCTTTTCAAGTCTAAGCAGTATAATTATTCCATTCTCAAGTTGGAAAGGAGACTGGCATATTTTCAGAGGTGCCTCCAAAATATGGGGCAACATGATAGTATTTTTCAGTTGCCCAGATATAGTCTTGACACATTTCTCACCTTGTTCTTTCACTTCATTCTTTCACTTCAATAACCACGCAAAGGGACTTATCTGTAGTGTTTTAGAGTTGTGCTGTAAAGTCATATCAGCACCTTTTCAGAGGAACTTGGTGAGAAAAAAGAGAGAGAATAGCACATGATCCCCTACCTTCTGCTCCAGGGTGCTTTAAAACTCCCACAGGTACCATCACAGTGGGAGGTGGAGAGCTCAGTGCTCCTGAGGCCTGAGCTTGCTGCAAGGGAGGGATAGTAGAACAGTATTCAGCAGGATTGTTAGGGTTAGGGCTCTGGCTTGAGGCACTCATCATGTTCTCCCAGGCTTGAGCTAAAGCAAATACAGACACAATCAATGTGAATGGATTGCAAAATAAGGATATCAAGACCTCCACAATACTGGATAAGTAATGCAGCTCCTCCTCATTAATACTCATAGTATATATCTCTTCCAGCTAGTGAAGGTACATTTCCTTAAGAGGGAGTGAAACAACATCAGAGTGATTTGTAACTGGGATAGCCCTTATGCATTTTGGGTTTGTGTTAATAGTTAATGTGCTTTATAAGCTTTAATCAAAAATCAAAATCAAGGGCAAAAACAATGTGACTTATCTCTAGACTTCCAGGCTCTTCTTAGTTGAGATAAAATCTCATTTGAAAAATACAGAAACCTACAGCTAGGAGAACATATGCCAGTATTTCCATGAATTATGCTTTTATGCAATCATCATCCTGAAGAAAAATATCCAGGGATAACAACCATTTTACATCTATGGTGTGTCTCAAAAGCACAGGACTTATTTGAACATGAAAATGTGCCAATATCATATAAGTGTGATCAACCAATATAAATGATCACAAATACATTAAGATTCTGTATGCTCTATAGTTTTACTATCTAAATACTGACATATCAGATATTCTCTTTAAAAGTAAACAGGATGAAAGGTGCTATAGAAATCTAAGATACAAAATTGTAATTTTGAGGTTCAGTAATATCATATACCCAGGGATAGAACCCACCCAATTTTTGAGCATCTTTAAAAAAATCTCATTCAACATCAAAGAATGAGCCATAAGATTTTGAATATTTATTTTCTCTAACCTAAACTACAAGACAAGGCTAATTAACAAAAGCTATGTTCATTTGAAAGCACTGGGAGGAAGAGGGGAGGAAGAGAAAAGGAGAAAGGGAAAAAAGAGGGAACACTGAAAAGCATCAAATTAAATATTCTGAAAAAGACCAGGCTAAGCCATGCAAGAGGAAAGATACTGGAAAAACCAGGAGAAGTGGATTACCTTAGGATCCCTTGTTAAGGGCCTCCTTGGCTTAATAAAAAGTAGTACTCCATATGAATCCTCTGCCATTTCTTTCATCTTTAGCTATGCCAAGTTAAAAAAAAATTGCTATTAAGTTCGAAGACCTCATCAAATAAAAGAGGTAATAGGTATTGTGATTAAGCTGCATGCTCTTGTCTGTGGAAATGTGTCCGAAAATGAAAGCAGTGGAACAAAAATCATCAATTGAGCAACTCAATGAAATAACCACCATCAAAAAGTGACCCTTAAGAGAGAATGATTCATATTTGATCAAAATTATGAGAATTCAGAAATGGGAGGAAATTGGGTGGATCATAGGAAATTAGAACAGATCAGATTAACTGACATGCAATAGGTTAATAAGCCAGCAACAGGAAAACGTCACTATGAGCAATGCAGACAGACAGAGCAGGAGGGATCTCAGAGCAGATAAATTCCAGCCTCCAGAAGGCACACTTGTCAGGGCACAGGCAGTAGTGGGTGTCCAGGTTCAACATTTTATTCTATTAGCAGTTGTTCTGGTCACTTTACAAAGACACATTAAAAAAAGAAACTAGTATAACCTGATCAATTTTATTGTATATCTTTATAAGAATATGCAGGGTTTTTATTTTTGGTATTTGCATTTGCTTTTAACTAAAATTCCCTTGGATTCATCTCCAGTACCACAAAAGATAAACAATGAATGTTTCATTTACCCTCCTCATGTCATATTCTTTCATCACATTAACTAAATTCAAAACCATTATCTTTATAACACATTTAAATTGTATTAAAGACATAACTGGCAAAAAGTGCAATTTTTTACTTTAGATGCTAAAATATTTATTTTAAACAGATGAATGATGAAATAAGGTGTTAAGAATGTATTCTAAGTTATTACGGTATTGCAGAAAAAGACAGTTTCTCTGGAAAGAAAAACCTCAGCTCAATTTTAACATATCTTCAGTTAGGTGGGTCAGTACACTCCTATCCCACTCATCTCCAATAATTTCAAAGGAACTGAACAGCTACACAGCACGGTATTTCCAAAGAAATTCATTCTTCCCGCAAAACCTACCTGGATTTAGTATTCATTCATTAAATTAGGCATGGGAATTCTAACATACCAAGATACTTTCCAAATGTAGAAATAAAGCTCAATATTTTTAGGTAAAAAATTTCACTTTATTTTCAGAAAGTGAGCTATTTGTACAGGAAAGACAGGAAAAAAAGAAGGCTTTTCATAGGAATTCTCTTATTCTGTATCAAAGATGGTGAAATCAACCTGTTTTATTACTTACCATTCATTAGGACTGAATGGCAGATTACACATACTCTAGCTTCCTTTCTGTCCATGTATAAAAGTTTACATTTCAGGCTACAGCAGGAAGCACAGAAAACCTGTGGAGAAAAAGAACATACTAAACTTTCTAGGATCACAGTATAAAGAGAGTAAACCAAAACTGACTAATACTGATTGACGGAGAGCCATATTAGACTACAATACTAAAAAATTAAAAAGAAAATGCAGTTCAGGAAGCTAGAATTCAAAACCAAGAGTGAATTTGCAAGTCTGTCAACAGTCAGGAAATTAATAAAGATTGCCAAAAATAAAAATCTTAGTCAAGGTCACCCAGCAAATAAACATCAGGGAAAACAAAACAAAACACCTGAGTTGCCCTTAGGCAAATTTCTATGCATGAGATCTCAAAACAGAAGCACTTAAAGATAATTGCATCTATTTCTGTTTGGAAAGGAATTATAGCAGGATGAAATGAACAAAGATTGGAATTTCCAGGTCTTAACTTCTATTTTCTACTATCCTTTTGTAGAATAGTAATCATACTAGCTGATTTCACCAGTTTTCTATGAAGGACAAAGATCAAAATATACAACTCAATCATAAAACAGACCCAGCTCCAACTATAAGAAATCAAAGCAGGCAATCAAAATCAGCTATGCCAGTTTTCAACACTTCATTTTCATCTTCTGGGCTTAGTTGGAATCTCACTTCCTTCTCTATTTCACACCATTCAACAACAATCTTCTCAGGTTCCTATTCAGATTTATTTTGAGGACTCTTTACTTGTTTATCAGATAGAGCTTCAAAGCTGCTCCCAGCAGAATAAATTCTACTTCTCCAATTTTTATGGCCAAGAAATAGCTTATATATTACAAAGCTGAAACAAGAGATGAGGTGTCCTATTAAAGTTAGCATTAGGTAGATCATCTTTCCTCCTGTTAGGTAAAATTAACGTATCTAACTACTAAGACTGCAAATTTAGTTTTCAAAGGACTTTACATTCTCAAAACAACTTTGAGATATAGGGGGAACAGAGATATGGTATACTTATTTTCTATAGGATGAAACTAAGTTTTGATGGCGTGCTAGTTTTTCATCATTGTGAGAAAAAACCTGAGAAAAAACAGCTTACAGGAGAAAAGACTTATTTTGGTTCAAGGTTTCAGAGGTTTCAATCCATCATAGTAGGAAGAGTATGGCAGTGTGGACATTAGATCAAGGGCAAACACAACAAGGGGACTGGACTTTGAGCACACGATAAAAGCGAGAGCACACAAGGGAGGGGTGAGGATAGGTAAGACACCTAAAATTCTAGATAGCATTTGTTGTCCTTAACGCAGAGAAACTAAAGCAGATACCTTAAAAGCAACTGAGGCCAACAGGAAAAGGGGACCAGGAACTAGAGAAAAGGTTAGATCAAAAAGAATTAACCTAGAAGGCAACACACACGCACAGGAAATTAATGTGAGTCAACTCCCTGTATAGCTATCCTTATCTCAACCAGCAAAAACCCTTGCTCCTTCCTATTATTGCTTATACTCTCTCTACAACAAAATTAGAAATAAGGGCAAAATAGTTTCTGCCGGGTATTGAGGGGGTTGGGGTGGGGGGGGTAGAGAGGGAGGGGGCGGAGTGGGTGGTAAGGGAGGGGGTGGGGGCATGGGGGAGAAATGACCCAAGCGTTGTATGCACATATGAATAATAAAACAATAAAAAAAAATCTGTGTATGTTCTGAACATGTCAGACTTATTTTTTCATTCCCTCAACAGTATTGTTTGTGGCATTTATTTTAAATTATTAATTTATGTTATGACTATTCATGGCTCATACAATAGGTATTACAAGTAATCTAGAGATGTTTCGAGAACGTGGAATGATATGTGTACATAATACACTACACCATTTTATTTAAGGCACTTGTGCACCTAGTGGAACCAATCCCCTATTAATACTGAAGGATGACTGGTTAAAATGTTCCATTTGTGTGTTTACGTGTACAAATTTCTTTTTTTCAGACAGGGTCTCACTATGTAGCCCAACCTGGCCTCAAACTCATAGTCCTCCTACCTTAGACATGTGGTGTGGCTGAAGCAATAGATAAAGTGCCTACTTTGCAATCACAAAGCTCTGAGTTCAAACCATAGTCCTACAAAAAAAAAAATTCACATAATCCTCCCACCTCAGTCTCCCAAGTGCTGGGATTACAGCTATGCACCTCCATGTCCAGCAACAAGAAATTTTCTTAATGTGGCACTTTTGGATTCCAATTCCAACTTTTATCATTCACTAGCCAAATGAATTTATGGGAATGGTTTAAACTCTTTGGAGCTTAGGTTTTCTCAAAGGGAAAAAAAATGCTAATATGAAGATTAAATGAGATAATGTATGTAACATGCAGCACATAAAAGGTGAAGGTATACTGGCAACTTTCTTATTCTCCTTTCCTTGCCTTTTAAATTTGCTGACTCATGGCTTTTCCGCATTAAAAATAAAAAAACCTACTGCCAAATTTATGAACATGCTTTATATTGAGGTACCACTTTGTATGTATTTATACACCGTTACAGCATGAATAACACTCCTTTGGAGTTCTTCAAAATTAAAATTATCAAATGCTCATTTCTTTCTGAACTAGAAAAGGAAAAAAATGATGTCCCAAACTTTAAAAAGCCCTGACTTATGACAAAAATAACTGCCATACAAGAGCAAAAAACAGCAAGAGTGCCTGTAACTGACCAATATGCAGCTGTTCACAAAGATCAGTAACAAATTATAAAAATTCTTAAATACAAGAAAGAGTACTTTATTTCCCCCACACTTATTAGTACATACTAAAATGTCGTAAGAGCTAAAGCAGTTCAGATACTGACCCTACCTCTGTTCAAATACCTGTTTCACCTGACTGTTATTAACTGAAAAGAGTAATAGTTATCAGAGTTATTTTGAGAGTCCATTACAAGGAGGTCTTTAAGGGTGTCTCTAAGACTTTCAACATTATTTCCAAAAGAAGTCATAAAAACTAAAAGATATTATGCTAGAATTGAAAGAAAACACCACAAGATTTTTAAATTGAAATTAATTCAACCAGACATTTTCTTTAAGGTATATGGACTGATTTTTAAATATATTCTGCATCTTAATAGCACACTTAATATGGCATTGTAAGTTTTATGTGTGGATTAAGAAGTGCTAATTTATGGCAGCAATTAAAATATTCTTTTTTATAACCATATGTTTGGCTATTTTAAACTTTTTCCTCTAAAAGTTTCAATCATATAAAAGTAGACCTAATAGTTTAACAAATATCCCCATTATTCAGCTTCAACACTTATCAAAGCCAATCCTCACTCACTTCTTCCCCACAATTGTTTACTTTTGTTTTGTGGTGCTGGGTATGTAATCCAGGGCTTCACACAACTAGGAAAGTCCTGTACCACTGAGTTATATCCTTAACCTAATAATTTTGAGGTAAATCTTAGATAACATTTCATCTTTAAATATTTTGGTATGAAGTCAGGCACATACCTGAAGTCAGGTACATACCACAGCAACTCAGGAGGATGAGACAGGAAGATCACAAGTTATAGAGGCCATTACAGGCAACTCAGACCTTGTTTTCAAAAAAATAAAAAGGGAAATGAAAAGTAAGGTCTATTGTTTTTAAATTGTGTTTTGATTTTTTTTTGTTTTTGTTTTGTTGTTTGATGGTACTGGGGTTTGAACTTGCTAAGCAGGCGCTCTACCATTTGAGCCACACCTCCAGTCCTTAAACTGTCTTTTCAATTCATTTGCCCATTTATTAATTGGACTGTTTATTCTTTGCATGTTTAATTTTTGGAGCAATTTGTATATTCTGGTATTAATCCTTTATCTGATGAATAAGTAGCAAAGATTTTCTCCCATTCTGTAGGTTCTCTTGATTCTGCTAACTGTTTCCTTTGATATGGAGAAGCTTTTTAATTTGATACAATCTCATTTGTTAATTCTTGCTCTTATTGCCTGAGCTGTTTGGAGTCCTACTCAGAAAGGTATTAAATGCCTGTATCTTCAGAAATCTAACCTATATTTTCCTGTACTACTTTAAGTTTCAGTCCTTACATTTATAACTTAGATATATTTTGAATTAATTTTTGTACAAGGTAAGTCTAGCTTCAGTCTCTACATGTGGCTATCCAGTTTTCCTAACACAATTTGTTTAAGAGCTGTCTTTTCTCCAACATATGTTTTTAGCACCTATGTAGAAAATCAACTGGCCATTGCTGAGTGGGCTTCTTTCTGGAGCTTCTGTTCTATGCCATTGGTCTGTGTCTGTTTTTGTGTCAGTACCATGCTTTCTTAGTATGGTTCTGTAGTATTATTTGAAATCAGATATTGCTCTTTTTGCTCAGGATTGCTTTAGCTATTCTAGCTCTTTTGTGCTTTTTTTTTCTCCTTTTGTTTTATTGTTTCTACATCTACTTACATGTATATACATTGTTTGTGTCACCTCCCCCCTCACCTCCCTTCCTCCTCTGCCCACCCATCTTCCAGGTCTTTTGTGCATCTACAATGAACTTTAGGACTGATTTTTTTTTCTTTTTGCGGAAAATATCATTGGAATTTTGATGGGGATTGTATTGAATCTGTAGATTGGTTTGGGTAGTATAGCAATTTTATCAGTATTAATTGTGTTTATCTATGAATATAAGAGTGTGTGTGTGTGTGTGTGTGTGTGTGTGTGTGTGACTGGGGTTTGAATTTTGCAAGTGCAACGCAGGCACTCTACCACTGAAGACATACCTCCAGTTCATTTTTGGTCTGGTTATTTTGGAGTTGGGGAGTCTCAAGAACTATTTGCCCAGGCTGGCCTCAAACTGCAATCCTCCAATCTCAGTTTCCCAAGTAGCTAGGATTACAGGCGTGAGCCACCAGCACCCAGCTTTCTTCAATTTCTTTCATCAAGTTTTTATAATTTTCACTGTAGGAATGTTTCACATTCTTAGTTAAGTTTATACCTATGTATTTTTTTGAGGCTACTGTGAATGGGATTGTTTTCCTGATTTCTTTCTCAGTTTCTTAATGGTATACAAAAAAGCTACTGACTTTTATGCTGATTTTATATACTGCTAATTTGCTGAAACTGTTAATCACACCTAAGAGTTTTTTGGTAGAGTCTTCAGAGTCTTTTAATTATAGCATAATATCTGCAAATAGGGATAATTTGTGTACTTCCTTTCCTGCATGTACCCCTTTTATTTTTTTCTCTTGCCTTGCTGCTCTGGCTAAGAATTCAAGCAGTAATATTGAATAAGAGTAGAAAGAGTAGACAGCCTTGTATCATTCCTGTCTTTAGAGGAAATTATTTCAGTTTTCCCTCATGCAGAATAATGTTGGCTATAGGTTTGCTGAATATAGCCGTTATTATGTTGAAGGATGTTTTATATATATATATATAACTGTATATATATAGTTTCAAAGTACTTCCTAATGAGCCTTTGAATTTCATTGGTGTTTGTTGTGATATCCCCTTTCTCATCTCTAATTTTTAAAATTTGGATATTCCACTTTCTTTTGGTTAGTTTGGCTAAGGATATGTAGATCTTATTTATCTTCTGAAAGAACAAACTCTTTGATTCAGATATTTGTTGCATCATTCTTTCAGTCTTCTTTTCATTAACTTCTATACTGATCTAATTATTTTTTTTGTTCACTGCTTTTGGGTTTGGCTTGTTCTTGTTTTTCTAAGAGCTTGAGGTTCCTCATTAGGTTATTTATTTGAGATCTACAGTTGAAAGCTTTTCTCTTAGTACTGCCTGTGCTGTTTTCCAAAGGTTCTGGTAAGTTGTGTTTTCATTTGCATTTGATCCTACAAATTTTTTCAATGATTTACCTCATCACTGAAGTATAAACTGTTTAGTCTCCATGTATTTGGATATTTTCTACAGTTTGTCTTATTGATTTTTGCTTTTATTACATTGTGATCTGATAAAATACAGGAAATTACTTCAATTTCATTGTATTTGTTAAAACTTGCTTTATGTCCTAAGAGATGATCTATTCTGGAGGAAGTTCCATGGGCTACTGTGAAGAATGTGTATTCTGCAGCTGTTGAGTAGAAGATACTGTAGATTTCTGCTAAATTCATTTGACCTATAGTGTCATTTAATTCTAAGGGTTTTGTTGATTTTTTTTTTATCTGGATAACCTATCTTTTGTTGAGGTGGGGTATTAAAGTCACCACTATTACTGTGTTGAGGTCCATTTGTGCTTTTATATCCAGTGTGTTTGCTTTATGAAACTGAGTGTACTCTTGTTCAGTGCACATATTTACAACTGTTATATCCTCCTTATTGACTTCCCTTTTCTAACTTTGGCTTGTCTGCTTTGTCAGATAAGAGTATACCTACTCCTGTATGCTCTCAGGCTCCATTTGCTAAGAAAATCTCTTTCCATTCTTTACTTTAAGCCTGTGATTGTCTTTGCCAGTGAGGTGAATTTCTTGTAGGCAAGAAACAGTCAGGTCTTGTTTTTTAATTCAATCTGCCAGGTTGGCAGGCTCTCTGCCTCTTTAGCTACTCTGCCAGCAAGTCTTTTGATTGGAAAACTGAGACCATTAACTCTTAAGAGTTATTACAGAAAGGTATGTAGTAATTCCAGCTTGTCCTTACTTCTTCCTTACTTCTCATTTACTTATCTACTCCTCTTGTAAGATTTAATCTTTCTCATATTTTTATTGTTGCATTTATCTTTCTCTTCTGTTTGTATTATTCAAGTATCTTCTACAATACTGGTTTGGTGGTCATGAATTATTTCAGTTTTTGTTTATCACAGATTTACTCCTCCTTTGATTATAAAGAATAACCTTGCTGGTACAGTAATCTAGATTAGCATTTATTTTCTTTCAGGGCTTGAAATACATCATTCCATGCCCTTCTTGCTTTTTTTGATTTCTGTTGAGAAATCAGCTGTTATTCTGATGAACTTGACTTTGTAGGTGACTTGGTGCTTCTCTCCTGTAGCTTTCAGTATTCTTTGCTTATTCTGCATACCTAATGTTATAAAAGCCTTCTGTTCCTGGATGATCATCTCTTTAGAAAATTTTCTATAATACATTATTGAATATGTTTTCTAGGCCTTTAGTGTATACCTCTTTTCCTTTCTTCTATGCCCATGATTCATAGGTTTGGTCTTTTAATGTTGAGGGACTATTTTTCAAGATATTTATAGTATTATCACACCTAACAAAATGGTAATTTCTTAAAAATATCCAAAAACTAATGTTCTATTACAGTCACATTCTTATTAAACTTTTATGATACGTGTATATGTCTCAAGTCTCTTTTATTACACAGGTTCCCCATTGAAAATATTTTATTGAGGGTTGGGGGTATGACTCAATAGTACAGCAATTGCCTAACATGTACGAGCTGTTGGTTAAATCCCCAGTAATGAAAAATACATGTGTATTTTAATTGGAGAAACAAAGTCATTTGACCTATACTTTCTTGTAATCTGGATTTCGCTGATTACCTTCCTGTATCCTTGTTTAATGTGTTTCTTTAACTCTGTATTTCTTATAAACTGATTGTTAGATCTAGAAAATTAACCAAATCCTCTTTTACTTTTTTTACCTTTTTAGCAAGACTGGATCCTGAACCATTTTTAATTAAATCAATATTAAGAACCACTGTAAAAATAAAAGAAAAAAAAAACAAAAGAAAAAGAAATCACCTGAAATTCCACCAATTTAAAATTACTCATTTTTTACTTTACTTGATACATTCCCTTCAAACATATTTATATGCTGAAGATTTTTTATAATTATAAAAAGCATGTGTGCATTATATTTTACTCATGTCTTCATAAGCATCTTACAAGCTGATAATATTTTTAATGGCTGAATCAATAGTATATATCATATTCAATTTACCATTATCCAGGTTTGGACACAATTTATTTTAAATGTATTTGCTATTCTCAGTAACATGAAAAATGAACATTTTAATACTCATAGCTCTTGTACTTTCAGAATTAATTCACTCAAGAAAAGGAATTATTACCTCAAAGAATTGATACCCTCCTCTTCTTCCTCTTTGCAATGTTGGAGCTTAAACCCAGTACTTGACCTACTTCTTTGGGTTTGAGTTTTTGAGTTCACTGTAGATCCTGGATATTAGTACCTTATGGAATGAGTAGCTGGCAAAAATTTCCTCCCATTCTGTGGGCTGTCTCTTGAGTCTAGTGACTGTTTCTTTTGCTGTACAGAATCTCTTTAGTTTGATGCAATCCCATTTGTTCATTCTTGCTCTTAGATGCTGAGCCTTTGAGTTCTATTTAGGAAAAGTTGTTCCCTATACCTGTATGTTCTGGTGTATTTCGTACTACTTCCTGGAGTTGTTTCAAAGTTTCAGGCCTTATATTAAGGTAGTTGATCCACTTTCAGTTGATTGTGGTACAGGGTGAAAGACAGGGATATAGATTCAGTCTTTTACATGTGAATATTCAGTTTCTCCAGCAACACTTGTTGAAGAGACTGCCTTTTGGGCTCCCCTGTTGAAGATCAGTTGGCTGTAGATGTGTGGGTTTATGTCTGGGTTTTTATTCTGATCCACTGGTCTTCCTTTCTGTTTTTGTGTCAATACCATGCTGTTTTTATTGTTATGGCTCTGTAGTATTGTTTGAAGTTGGGTATTGTGATGCCTCCAGCATTGGACCTTTTGCTCAGAATTACTTTGGCTATTTGAGGTCTTTTGTGTTTGCATATGTATTTCAGGACTGGTTTTTCTATTTCTGTGCAGAATGTCACTGGAATTTTGATAGGGATTGCATTGAACATTAACTGCTTTTGGTAGTACAGCAATTTTCACAATGTTGATTCTATCAATCCACGAGCATGGGACAGCTTTCCATTTTCTGATGTCTTCTTTGATTTCTCTCTTTAGGGGTTTATACTTTCATTAAAAAGGTCTTTGATTTCCTTTATTAAATTTATTACAAGGTACTTCATTGTTTTTGAGGCTATTGTAAATGGGGTTGTTTCCCTGATTTCTTTCTCATTCTGTTCATTGTTGGTATATAGGAAGACTACTGATTTCTGTGTATTAATTTTGTATCCTACTTTGCCAAAAGAGTTTATAATTTCTAATAGGTTTTTTTTTGGTTGAGTTTTTAGGGTCTTTTAGATATAGGATCATGTCAACTGCAAATAGGGATACCTTGACTTCTTCCTTCCCTATTTGAATCCCTTTTATTTCTTGCTCTCCTCTTATTGCTCTGGCTAGGAATTCCAAAACTATTGAATAGGAGTGGGGAAAGCAGACATTCCTGTCTCATTCCTGACTTTAGCAGAAATGGTTTCAGTTGTTCTCCATTTAGTATAATGTTGGCTATAGGTTTGTCGTGTACAGCCTTTATGTTGGGGAACATTTCTTATACTCCTAGTTTCTTCAGAACTTTTATCATGAAAGAGTGTTGAATTTTGTCAAAGGCTTTTTCTGCATATATTGAGAGGATCATGTGGTTTTTGTCCTTGCTTCTGTTTATAAGCCATATCATGTATATAGATTTATGTGTGTTGAACCATCCTTCCACCCCTGGAATGAAACCAACTTGTTCATGGTGCATGATCTTTTTGATATGTTGTTGAATTCTGTTTGCCAGTATTTTGTTGAGAATCTCTGCATCTATATTCACTAAAGATATTAGTCTATAATTCTTTTTTGGTTGCATCTTTATTGGGTTTGCAATGAGTGTAATACTTGCTTCATATAATGAATTTGACAGTGTTCCTTCCCTTTCTACTTCCTGGAAAAGTTTAAAGAATATTGGTATTAGTTCTTCCCTAAAGGTTTGGTAAAATTCAGCCATGAATCCATCAGGTCCTGGGTTCTTCTTTGTGGGAAGGATCTTTATTACTGCTTCAATTTCATTGCTTGTAACAGGTCTATTTAGGTGGTTAATATCTTCTTGGTTCAATTGTGGTTGCTTACATGCATTTAAAAAAATTATTCATTTCATCTAGATTTTCCAGTTTATTTGAATATAAGTTTTCAAAGTACTCTCTAATGATCCTTTGGATTCCACTAGCATGTATGGTTATATCCCTCTTTTCATCTCTGATTTAATTTGGGTCTTTTCCCTCCTCCATTTTGCCATGTTGGCTGAGGATTTGTTCATCTTGTTAATCTTTTCAAAGAACCAACTTTTTGTTTCATTGATTCTTTGAATTGGTTGTTTTGGTTTTTTTTAATCTTGATCTCATTTATCTCAGCCCTGATCTTTACTGGTTTGGGGTTTGGTTTGTTCTTGTTTTTCTAGGTGCTTAATGTGCATCATTAGATTTATTTGAGAAATCTGTTTTGTTTTTTTAATGCAGGCACTTATAGCTATAAACTTTCCCCTCAGTATGGCCTTTGATATGTCCCACAGATTCTGGTAGGTTGTATCTTCATTTTCATTAGATTCTAGGAAATTTTTTTATTTCTTCCCTTATTTCTTTGGTCACCCACTAGTCTTTCAGCAGTGTGTTGTGCAGTCTCCATGTGTTTGAATATTTTCTATGGTTTCTTTTGTTGTTGAGGTCTTGTTTCATTCCACTGTGATCTTATATGAAACAAGGGGTTATTTTAGTTTTCTTGAATTTGCTGAGACTTGCTTTGTGTCCTAAAATATGATCTATTTTGGAGACAGTTCCATGAGCTGCAAAAAAGAATATGTACTGCCTGGTTGTTGGGTGAAATACTCTATAGAGTCTAATATGTCCATTTGGTCTAACGTGTAAAGTAGCTCTGAAGTTTCTTTATTGATTTTTTTGCCTGGATAACCTATCTGTTGGTGACAGTGAGGTATTCAGGTCTCCTACTATCACTGTGTTAGGGTCTATCTGTGCTCCTAGGTCCATTAAAGTTTAAAAAATAAATATTTAAAGGTGTACACATTATAAGAAAACTACAGATCAGTATCCCTTATGAATACTGATTTTTAAATACTAGCAAACTGAATTCAGTAGCATGTGAAAAGGATTATATACCATGACCAAATGACATTTTTCTTATTTGTCTGCTAAGGCTTGACATAATTGGCTTCATTTTAATTCTGACAACTTTCATAACTGTAATGCAAAGATAGTTTAATATAAGAACATAAATGTAATATATCACTTTAACAGAATGAAATAAACACATGATAATCTCAAGAGATACAGAAAAGGTATTTAACAAAATTCAACACCCTTTCATGATTAAGATACACTCAATCAATAGTAACAGAAGGAAACTACTTCAAAATAATAAAAGACAAATACTAGAAACTGCCAAATAGAGCCTCTCCACCAAGTGTGGGCAGACAGAACAAATTCAGTAGCTCTGTTGGCAAGTCTAGTGCCAGGCTCTCAATAAGTATTTGATAGAGTTTGGGGTAGGAAAAGTGTCATTAAAAGGAACTACAGCCACCCCACATAAACACAACCAGCAGACAGATGACTCACTTATTCACTTCTGCTGGAAAGAGAGCTCTTTGTCCAAGACCCAGAGCCAGTTATCAGCAGTCACCCCATCCTTCACCACCCTCACCCCTTTTGCTGTAGCAGCTGTCACTGTGACCAGTCCAAGTCCCACACCAAGTTCAGGTGTAAACTACACCAACACTGCAAACAGTCCAATCCAGCCATCTGAATGACATCCGAATGTGCTGGCTGAGCTAAGACATGACCAGCAAGTGCACCAGGCCAGCATGCTAATGCTGGAGATGATGGTTCCCATTATTGTCAACACAGATGTCCAGGAGCACCTACTGCTCCACCTTCCCTATGGGGGAGTCACTAGCCCAGACTGCAGAGGAAATCTGGAACAGTCTGACCTTGCACCAGTTCCAGCAGGCCCTGGGCACATTCACAGTGGCACTGGTCTCAGGGCAGCTGGGTCCCTCTCCGCCTGCCAGTGGAGAACACGAAGGCTAACAATGAGTGTGATGTTGAAGTGTTTGCAAAAGCTATGAAGAACAATGCCAAATTTGAGGAGAAAGAGGACAATGTAAAAGATGAGGAAGATGAAGAGAGGAGTTTGAATTAAATTATTTGCTGTCTTTTAAGGAATTGGAATTCTTAGTCACATGACTCCTGTAGTGGCACTGTGATTCACTGCATATCCTCTCTATTCTGACTAATAAAGTTCTTTAAAAAAATTAATAACCAATAACCAACATCACATGCAATAGTGCTCCTTTAAGATCAGAACAAGACACAGATATGTGCTTTTGCCATACCTACTTAACATAGTATTGGAAGTTTAAGCAAAACAATTTTTTAAAAAGTATCAAAATTGGAAAGTAGTAAGTAAAATTATCTCTGTTTGAGGATGACATGAGCTTATATGTAGAAAAACTGCTAGAACTAATAAACAAATTCAGCAATACTGCCAAGATACAAAATCAACATGCAAAGATCAGTCATGTTTCTGTACACCAATACTAAATAATCAAAAATGAAATTAAGGAAACAATTCTATTTATAAAAGCATCAAAAAAGAATAAGATACTTAGTAATTAACAAGGAGGAAAAAAACTTACATGGTGGAAGCTATAAAACTGCTGAAAAATTAAAGATATAAGTAAATGGAAAGGCATCTCATATTCATGGACTAGAAAATGTAATGTTGTTAAATAAGAATACTTGATATTGTCAATATTATCCAAAGTGGTCTACTAAAACCCCAATGGTATTTTAGGCAGAAATAGAAAAATCCATCATTAAATTCATATAGACATCTCAAAAGATAGCCAAAATAATTGTGGCCAGGGATGTTGAGCATTTCTTTGTGTATTTACTGCCCATTTGTACTTCTTTTGAGAACTGTCTGTTCAGTTCATTTGCCCATTTTTCAATGGGCTTTTGATTCTTTGGGAGATTAGTTTTTTGAGCTTGGTATATATTCTGGTTATTAATCCCCTGTCAAATGTATAGGTGGCAAAGCTTTTCTCTCATTCTGTAGGCTGTTTTTTCAGTCTAGTGATTGTTCCTTTTGCTGTGGAGAAGTTTTTTTAGCTTAATGCAGTTGTTTGTTAATTCTTTCTCTTAAAATTACTTAGATACTGGAGTTCTATTTAGAAAATTATTGCTTGTGCCTATATGTTCCAGTGTTTTCCCTATTCTTTCCTATAGTAGTTTCAGTTTCAGATCTTACATTAAGAAGATCTTTGATCCACTTTGAATTGATATTTATTCTTCTACATGTAGATATCCAGTTTTCCCAACACCATTTGTTGAAGAGGCTTGTCTTTTCTCCAACAGATGTCATGGGCTTCTTTGCCACAAATCAAATGATTGTAGCTGCAAAGATTTATGTCTTGATCTTCTATTCTGTTCCATTAGTCTTCATGTGTGTTCCTCTCTTAGCTGGCTGCCCAGGAACTACAGTCATGTTCTAGTTGATGCTAGAGAAGTGGCCCTAATCAAAGTTCCCAGTTTCATTACTCTCTTTACCTGCTTTGTAGTATGAATTCTAGAAGTCAAAGTGCTTGTGTTTGGATCCTAACTTCACTTATTGGATTTTGTGTGATTTTCAGCAAGTTACCTAAACTTTCTAGGCCTCTTTCATCACTTTTATAAGTGACTAAATATGGATTATAATAGCAGTTACATCATAGGGTTGTTATCTGTATTGAAGTGATACAGACAGGCATTTTTAAAAGTATCTAGTACATGGCAAACAATAACTATTAGGCATCTCACTGTCATCACCTTCACCACCACCATTATCTATTTCTCATTGCAGAACATTTGCAGCTTTGTTTTCTTATTTTACATTTTTAAGTCTTGTCATCTAAAGAAACGTAAGTGGTATGTCTTAATAGGGGCCGTTCTTTTACTTTTTTCTTTGCTTTTAAATGAAAAATAGGACACTAAGCAGTAAGTAAATATTAGTGAAAAAATGAACAAGTAAGTGGAAATGCACTGACAGATGGCAGCAAACATTGGACCTAGAACTATTTTTGCTTCTCCAATCAAAAATGCTTATACTGCAAAGATAATATAGAAATCTTACCATGTCTCCAAGGACAGATACTAACTCTATCAGATTAAATCAGTGTTAACCTAGTATAAACTGGCTGACAGTTTAGAAGGGCCTCGAAATGTCAATTCTCTGTAGTTGGGGTATAAGCTCACTGGTACAGCATTTTCCTAGCATGCATGAGCATGCATAAGGCCCTGGGCTCTAAACCCAACACTGAAAAAGCCCTCACTTCTCTACTAGGCTTTACTTTCCCATTTCAAGGTAACTATCTATCTTTCCTCAAATCTTCATTATTTCTCCCTATTTCATCTTTCACAATATTTGTATTTTCTATATAAAACATGAGCCAATCCGGGGTAGAAGTTTCTTTGCACTCTCACCACAAAATCCATAAACCTATCCCTGTGCCTTCCTTCCCATTGTTGAAGAGCAAACCCTTGATATGTGTAGATCCCATCCCTTTAGATTTCTCAAGGATTTTTCTCTTCCTTTGATTGATACCATCTTCCTCCTAAAACTTTCTTTCTAGATTATCTCTCGGAGTTATATAAACACACAGTATCTTCCACTCTCAAAAAATTCATCCACAACCACCATCTGCATCTAACAATTGCTCCAATTTTATGTGTTCTCCCTTATGGCAAAGTTCGTGAAAAAGCCATCTTTACTTCCTGACTTATTTCATCTTCAACTTATTCCCATCTGGCTTTTGTATCTGCTGCTACACTCAATCTGCCTTTTTTTCAATGCCCCTGATATAGTCAAGTTCAATCAACCCTTTCCTGCCCACATCTTATTGACTATTTATAAGCATTTTACATATTTAATAATCCCTCCTTTCACAAAATACATTCCCCTTTTGACTTCTAAAACATCATATTTTCTTGGTTTCTTGCCTATGTTGCTGGTTACTCCCTTTTAGTGATTTGTACTGGGTCCTTCTTTTACCTCAGTGTTTCAACCCTCAGCCCCTTCTCTTCCTTAAGTACCCTTTCCTTAAGTGATCTCATCTGATTCTATGGTGCCCACTGTAATTCTTACATGACCTGCAAAGCCATACCTGATCTTTTCCCTATTTTCTCTCCAATCTCTTTTTATATGACTCCTTCCTCATCCACTACACTTTAGCCACACTGGATTCCTTTCTTGAGCAGGTGTTGTCCTACCTCAGAGTCTTTGTTCATGCTGTTCTCTTTTCCTGGAGCATTCTTCTCTCTCTTCTTTGACTGCCTGCTTTTTATTTTCCTGAGATACAGTATCCCTATGTAGCCCATACTAACCTGGAACTTACTATATACCCAAGGCTGGCCTCAAATTCATGATCCTCATGTCTCTGGCTCCCAAGTGATGGGATTACAATATGTGCCACTACACTGGGTTTCTTTGTGTTCTTTCAAGTATTATCCAAAATGTCTTTTCTTAGAGGCCTTCTCAGACTGTCCTTCTTACCACCACCATTTTGTTATTATTATTCCTCCTTATTAATTTTCTTCATACCCCCTACCACAATTTGTAATTATATGTAATTATATATAAATATTAGGGGGTTAGGGACCATAATATCATCAAAGTAAACTCCATATCCAGCACAGTGACAGATGAATAACAGGCACTAACAAATCAATTATTTATTAACTCATTACCAAACATTTATTGAATACTTTGTACCTGTCAAGTACTGTGTTACATGCTGGGAATACAAAGTTAAATCAAAGCCAATTTCAAGACCCTTATAGGTCAATGGAGGATAATAACAAAGACAATGCTGTGTGAGTAAGTGCTATGTCATAAGTGAGGAATATTTCTAACCAACACAGCTTTTAGGAGAGTATACAATAGAAAAATATTTCCACCCCATTAGAACCCAAGCTCAATCCAAATACTGTGCCTGCTTTACCATGTTAGATGGTTCCATTCATATTATCAATTATAAGGCACAACAGCTTTTCAAGCACAGCATGAGGAAACTGTGAATCACTACGTGATATTCTACTTATTAAAAATTTTCTGAGACAGGATGTTGTATGTAGTTTAGGCAGGCCTTGAATTTGCTATGTAGCCCAGCCTGGCCTCAAACTCCTGATCCTCCTACTTCTGCCTTTCAAGTGTAAGCCACTAGCAATATTCTATTTAAGGCAGCCACTTATTGTTCTCATATCTGTTGATTCTCCCCAGTACATAAATAAACAGGAAAGTAGGAAAATAAACATGTTGAATCTGTCCTTAAAAAGAAAAAAATACAACTTATTTAAACTACTTCCCAAAATTCTTACACACAGTATAGTTGAATTCTTTACCATTATCTAAAGACTCAAGAGGCTGGATTAAAAATGCATAGCTGCATTAATCAAGAATTCATTTATTTCTCAGTTTAACAAACATCTACTGAGCATCTCTTATGCAGTAGGGCAGAGGACATACCAAGAATCAAGGCAGAAAAGGTCCTTACCTTTACAGAGCTGGGAATAGAACTGGACAGTCAAAAACAAACAAGTTAATATAAATAAAATCTAATTATATAATCAATAGGTCAAGAAACAGCTAAGTAATTCAGAAAACAATCCCTTTCAGAATAGCCTCAAAAAATACCTAGGAGTAAATTTAACTAAGGAGGTGAAAGGCGCCTATAACAAAACTATAAAGAACTGAAGAAAGAAATTGAAAGAGATGTTAGAAGATGAAAAGACTTCCCATGTTCATGGATCAGTGGAATCAATATTGTGAAAATGGCTATATTACTGAAAGCCATCTACATTCAATCAGTACAATCCACACCAAAGTTCCAATGACATTTTTCAAAGAAATAGGAAAATCAATTTTAAAATTCATATGGAAGTACAGAAGACTCTGAATAGCAAAAAATAATTCTGAACTATCAAGCAATTTTGAATGCTGGAACTATCACAATACCTGACTTGGAACTATAGTACAGAGCCACAGTAACAAAAACAGCATGATACTGGCACAAAAATACCAGCACAGAACAATGGAATAGAAAGCCCAGAAATAAGCCCACAGAGTTTGGCCAGATGATTTTTGACAAAGATACCAAAAACATATGTTGGAGAAATGACAGCTTCTTCAAAAACTGGTATTTGGAAAACTGAATATCCACATATAGAATACTGAAACTAGATCCCTAGCCCTTGCACTGTATTAAAATCAATTCAAAATGGATCAGATTTTAATGTTAGACCTGAAACTTTGAAATTACTACAGAAAAACCTAGGGAAAACACGGGAAGTATAAGCATAGGCAACTACTCCTGACTAGGACTTCAATAACTCAGGAAATAAAAGCAAGAATTGACAAATGAGACTGCATGAAATTTAAAAAGTTTCTGCAAAGCAAAGGAAATAGTCACTAGAATGAAGAGACAGCCTACAAAATGGGAAGAAATTGTGCCAGCTATTCATTTGACAAGGCATTGATAACCAGAATATATAAGAGCTAAAAAAACTAAACTCCAAAAGAACCAACAATCCAATTAATAAACGGGCATGTGAATTCAACAGACAATTCTTGAAAGAAGTACAAATGGACAATATACACCTGAAGAAATGTTGTTCAACATCCCTGGCCATAAAGAAAATGAAAATCAAAATGACATCAAGATTTCATCTCATTCCAGTTAGAATGATTATCATCAAGAACACAAACAACAAATGCAGGCAAGGATGTGGGGAAAAGGGAATACTTACATACTGTTGGTGGAAATGTAAATTAGTGTGGCCACTATGGAAATCAGTATGGAGGTTCCTCAAAAAACTAAAATTACAACCATGATATGTGTATACATATATGTATATATATCATGAATGTAACTGTGGTAGTGTTTGGAGGGGTGAGGAGAAAGGGAAAGGGAAAGAGAATGATGGAGGGTGAATAATATCAAAGTACATCATGTCTCTGTGTGAAGATAGCATAATGAAACCCACCCCAAATTGTTTAAAATTGGAAGAGGGAAGATGGGGAAAAGAAAGAGCAATAGAGGGAGTTAATCTGATTAAAGTACAATATATGCACATATGAAATACTATGGTGAAATCCCTTTGTACAATTAACATACATTTAAAAAAGAAACAGCTAAGTAATTCTATTGAAATGTATTATTTAGAAATGTATGAATAGCCAAAAATACTTCTGACAGAATTTAAAGAATATATGTTTAAAGTGGATAAAAGGACTATGGAGTGGGATAAAATATCTGCAAAATACATATCTGAACAAGAATTTATATCTAGGATTTGGGGTATAGCTCAGTGGTAGAGGAATTACCTCACATAAAAAAAGCCCTGGATTCAAACCCCAGCCTACTTCCCCTCCAAAAAAAGAAGATGACCATCATTTATCATTAGGAAATTATAAATTAAAGCAAAAATAAGAAATCACTACGTTTAGAATAGCTAAACTTCAAAACAACAAAAAAGCCAAACAGAAACTCACTTATTGCTGACAGGAATGCAAAATGGTACAGCCACTTTAAAAGACAGACTTTGACAGTTTCTTACAAAGGGAAGCTCATGATCTAGTAATCATACTCCTAGATACTTATACAAATGAGATGAAAACTTTTATCTAATATAAAAGCCTGCACAGAAATGTTCATAGCAGCCTTATTTATAATTGCCTAGGGTTTGGGATATAGCTCAGTAGTAGATTGCTTGCTTGCTTGACTAGCATACCAGAGGCCCTGGGTTCTATCATCAGTACTGCAAAACAAAACAAAAAAAGCAACAACAACAAAAAGACCCAACATAACTATAATTGCCCCAAACTGAATGCAATCAAGCTGTCTTTCAATAGATGAACAGATAAACAAACTGCGGTACACTCATGCAAAAGAGTATTATTCAGCAATAAAAAGAAATACATGCTGGGAGCCAGTGGCTCATGCCTATTATCCTAGCTACTCAGGAGGCAGAGATCAGGAGGATCAAGGTTTGAAGCCAGCCCAGGGAACTAGTTCACGAGACCCTATCTCGAAAAAAATCCCTTCACAAAAAAAGGGCTGAAGGTGTAGGCCCTGAGTTCAAGCCCCAGTACCACAAAAAAAAAAAAAAAAAAGAAAGAGAAATACACTATACCAAACCATGAAAACACATCGCAAAAACAATGTTGTTTTTTTTTTTAATGTGGAGAATCAAACCCAGGGCCTTGCACATGCTAGGCAAGCAGTATACCACTGAGTATACCACCATATTTCTAATTGAAAGAAACCAGTTTGCATATACTTTGGGATTTTTTTTGTTTTGCTTTGGGATTTGTGTGTGTGGGGGGGAACAGTACTAGGATTTGAATTCAAGGCCTTACTCTTGTTAAACAGGTCCTCTACCACTTGAGTCACCCTCTCCAGCTCCCACTTCTTATTGAAGAAGCTGGCATGAAAAATTAATCAAAAAAGGAAAGAATTATTGCAAAATAAAACCATAAGTGTAGCCCACTTAATGAACACCTTGAAATATAGCTCCAGTCTAATTGGGATGACTTTGAGCAAACACACTTTCAGCATAGCTAGCACATTTCAAAATGTTTAATGGCATACTTGTCCCACAGAGATCTTACCTAATCAGGAAGATCTCAGCTTAATCAGCTAATAATTTTATAGAGATGAATCAGTTCTAGTACAATCTTTCAGTTTCCTTTCTCCCTTTCTCTCTTTCTCTCTCTCTGTCTGTCTGTCTCCATGTGTGTCTCTCTCAGAGGTTCCAGGAGAGACAGAATATGCAATCTTTCCTTTTAAGATGAAATAAGACTCCCAGAACTTATCATGCCATTCCAATGCTTCTTTCCAGACTTCCTGACTACAGTTTTCTGTTCTACTCAAGCCACTGCTGAATGTAGTAAAATTCATCTATCTTGAATTACACTTTTTAAAATCAATTAAGAGAAGAAAAACAATGTGAATACACTGAAGTGATATATTACTGTCACTAAACCTGTCTTCAGTGACTTGGTGACCATAATGTTCTTTACCTACTTTGTAGTCAAGACAAATGAGCTAACACTTAAAATCCTGCTAGCTTTGCTAGCCTCTTCCTTTACCTGAGAGCACCAATCACTTCTTGTCTTACTTAAAAATTCAAACACTCAAATTTCTATTTTTTTATTATTGCCTAAACCTATTGTCATCCAAAAATAACTACTTGTAT
The DNA here is from genome assembly GCF_047511655.1 of Castor canadensis. NCBI lineage: Eukaryota > Metazoa > Chordata > Mammalia > Rodentia > Castoridae > Castor > Castor canadensis. The sequence continues at coordinate 121,840,998 of NC_133392.1, forward strand.
TTCTAGTAAGAAATTCAAGTACAAATAATTTTTATTGCTGTGTCCAGTATAATAAAAGTGTATTATGCTTTGGAATCAGACCGTTTCGTATTAAAACCCACACATTCCCATTTACAAACTCTTAGATTTGGGGCAAGTTATTCAATTTGTCTGAGGCACATTTTTCTCATCTGTAACAAGACCTCAGAGAAGTTTGATGTTATACCAGACAGGCCAAGCATAAAGTGTACGTGTTCAAAAATATTATTTCTCACTTTTTTTGTTGTTGTTTGATTTTTGGTCAGTCCTAAGTTTTTAACTCAGGGCCTTTTACTTGCTAGGCAGGTGCTCTACCACCTCAGTCAAGCCTCTGGCCCTTTTCTGCTTTAGTTATTTTTTCAGGGTCTTGCTATTGCCCAAGGAGATCCTACCTATGACTCTCACATAGCTGGGATTACAGACATTAACCAGTATGCCTAGCTTGTGGGTTGAGATATGGTTTCACTAACATTTTGCTGGCTTGCCTCAAACAGCAATCCTTTCGATTTCTACCTCCCAGGCAGAAGGGATACCAGGCATGACCACCATACCCAACCTTATTCTCACTTTAAAAATCATCCTGAATACAAAATATCTAACCTGTAGGTGTCAATTCATGAAGTTTTATGTCTATCACTATCCAATGGTAAATAAAACACTCATTTATTAACTGGTACTCCATAAGTTATAACCAGTCACATAAGTGTTAATAATGGAAAAAATGTGACAATGTCTTGCAAATGACCAACTAAAAGTTTTTTTCTTTGTGAAATTCTTCCCTATTTTCAAAAAACTCTTTCCTATACTTTTAAATTAAATAGCTCTCCTAGGCTTCTGAAGTCAAATGATGAAAAGAGAGAAAAATATTCTAAGCTAATGGTGTTTAAAAAAGAATAACTCAAATGCTGAAATTAACAATTTCTAAAGGAAATTTATATGGATATATAATAATGATAATTTAATTTATGGGGCACCTTTTAGAGAAGGAGTTCTCTGTACTCTTTTTATTCTATGACTTATTGCTTATTAAACAGGATACAAAGAGATTTATGTTGCTGTATAGAACAATTATCTAAATTAAAAATGTGTAAACACATGTACAGGAAAGCAATGCAAGTCAACTCCCTGTATAGCTATCCTTATCTCAACCAGCAAAAACCCTTGGTCCTTCCTATTATTGCTTATACTCCCTCTTCAACAAAATCAGAGATAAGGGCAAAATAGTTTCTGCCTGGTAACAAGGGGGATGGGGGGAGAAAAGAGGAGGGGGAAAGGAGAGGGCAGGGGGGAAAGGGTGAGAAATATGAGTAGAAGAAAATAAAATAAAAAAATTACAATGTGTAAAGTCATAAAACACATTTGCTAAGCATTTTAGAGTATGTAACATGCTTTTTCAATTAACAATGAAGGCAAGAATAGAACCCTACTGTCTTGAATTCCCCATGACAGCAATATAGAAACAAACTGATACATCTTAATACTTTCCTAAATTCTAGTATAATTTTCATTCCATTTATTCCAAAAGAATGTTATAATAAATATAATATCTATTGTAGCAGGGAGGAGAACCAGAAGAGAGACAGGCCTGTGTTCTGACAAAGTAGCATGGGGGAAGGGATGGCATAGCAGAGAGATAAAACCTAAAGAATCCAAACATAAAGAATGTCACTTAGCACTAGGGGTAGAAGGGCACTAGCACTAGGGTGAAGTAGTCTATAGAACTGCATATATATGGATTAAACCTTGTTTTTTAAATTTTTATTGCCTTGTAACCTGCTTGCAAGGGTACATAAGGTGAAACCCCTTTGTTCTCAGGGCTCAGCTTTTGGACATGAGTCCGCTGAGTCTGTGCTGGCACAACGAAGCATTGCTCCTTGCCTAAGAATCCTGTGTCTCTGTTGGAGTTTCCTGTAACATTTCTTGGGGGCTCCTTGTGGGATTTGCAGAGACTGTGATTTTTTTCACCTCCCTTGTCACCGGGTTGGGACTGGGACCGCTGGGAGAAGTGATCCCTATGGACAGCATGATCCTGAGGAGATTCATCCGAGTCTGGGTGAGGGCCTCTGATGCAAAATAGAACTGGTGAGGCACAGGAACCAGCGAGGGGAGCGCCACCCTTCAGACTGGTAAGAACCCAGGTTGAAATAACAGGCCTGTGTTTGGGAGGCAGAAGGGGAGCCTGATCACCTCCCAGAGACCCCTAGTAACAGCCTTTTGGGGTGAAACCGGGTTTCTCAGGTTTGGGGAGTGAGATGAAAGTGTGTGCGTCACCTCCTAGGAATTAGGAAGGTTGAGCTTTTCCAGGGAAATAGCCACAACCAAGGTTAAGGGATGAGTAACAAAAATGCAATTCCAAAGGAGACTCACAAGAGAACAGATGCATCATCTATCACCAGATAGCCCTCTGGGTATAATTTAAATTTTTTTCTTTTTTTGAGAGTGCACTCTAATTTTGCATGTGTGTGTGTGTGTGTGTGTGTGTGTGTGTGTGTATTTGTTTAAAGCATTGGGCAAAATTTAATTTGCTCCTGAAATTCCAACTCGTATTATGCATGCTTAAGGTGACTTTTTTTTGCTGTCATGCTTAATTTATACAACTAGTGTGTGTGTGTGTGTCTGTGTGTGTGTGTGTGTGTGTGTATGTAAGCATCTTCAAAATGATTCTTAAACTGCTGTTATTTAGGTAACAAAAACCCATGTGTTTGTGTTTAAAGATCTCTGTTATAAACTGCTTAACCTTTTTACATATGAATATGTAAATATCTTGAGGACAGTTCCTATTATAGAGTCAATGTAAAAAAATATTACTCTGTTCTACTGCTACTTTTAAGAAAACTGGTTTTCAAACTTATTTCAATCAGGTCTCACTAGGATACAGACCTACAGGGGTTAAAACTCTGGCTCAGACCAGAGGAGAGAAAAAACAAGGGGGTGGGTAGAGGCACAGCCTACAGTAGGAATCTTAAAATTTAGGTAGTTAAAAAAATTGAGCTTAGCCTGTTTCATTCTGTTGTAAATAAAATCTGGAATTTAATTATCTCTTGTAATACATGAGTCTATTAACAAATGGGCTTTCTATAAATTGTTTTATACAAAAAAAAATTTTAAGGTTCCTTTCTGTTTTTCCATACAAATATAAGGCTTTAAGTTAAAAGGTTTATGAGTTATTTTCAACAAGTAACAAAAAATATTTATAAGGTATTAAGGATATGGGTTTTAAAAAATAATAAAAAAATACTTTTAAATAAAAAAAAGGATAAAGACAAGCTTCCCCAGAAGATACAAAATAAACTGTCATAAAGGTACAGAGTAAGTTATCATAAAAAGATGGAACTTGCAAGTGCTTATGTAAGTGACTGAGTTGACTAAAATCCAGTTATGTTACAGGTTTTTTATGGTCAAAATTTAACAAACTGATGTTAAACTAAAACTTAATTCTCTAAGCTGATAACAACAAGGCTATCTTAAAAATACTATACTGTTCTTGATAACAATTTACAAAAAACTGTCTTAAAAGTGGTTTTTGTTTTGTCAAGATAACTGCTGGGAAATTTTGATGCTTCAGTTTAACCCACAAATTTATTAAGACAAGAATTTATTAAAACACAGAGAGACAAGAGGCAGGTGAGCACAGGGAGTGCTGCTGCACTGATATGAGGGTTGAGACAGATTTACTTATGTAAAGCAAAGTTAAAAAAAAAAAAAAGCCAAAGTGCACCCTCCAGATAGGATAAAGAAAAAAAAAAAAAAAAAAAAAAACTCCAAAAGGAGCACTACATTGGGGGTCAAGACCTCCAGTTTTTATTGGAGTCAACAAAGTGAAGATATTAGTCCTACTCTTTCCACATGTCAGGCAGAAGGAATTTTTGGCCTGGGATGGCCAGACTGGGCCTGTTTTTTTTTTTTTTTTTTGGCGGGGGGGGGGAGACCCTCCACTGACAACAGGTTGGTGGGATCCTACATAGGTCATGAGCCATCTGTTAGTGTCAACCATTTGGGATATGATCCCTTATCAACATCTGAGCCATGATTCTTGGCCATTAGGTTTCCCAACTCCACACTTCATGGTTAAACAACTGTTGTCATGGGTGATTCTAACACAGTTGGTATCCTATATGTGTCTGTGACTGGGCTATTTGGGGTCACTGACACTGTTCTCCCACCCCAACTGATGAGAAAATCTAAGGTTTCACTTCAAGAACAACAACTAAACTAAGATGTATGTATAACCTCTATAGAGCAGCGATTCTGTTGCTGGTTCCTATATCTAAATACATTTATTTTTTTCAAGTATATCAAGTCTTCTAAAATATAAAATTTAAAGAAACACAGTAACAAAAAGTTAATGGTACTGATATACTGTTCTGTTAGTTGCTAAATTATCCATCAAAATTTTAACCATGGCTCTTTTAAATTTTTGTCATTATAGTTCTGATCCTTCTGGGGCATTTATAATCAAGTCCATAAAGAATGACTCTAATGAATACTTACATGTCAACCAGGTTAGCTTTTTAGACATCTGTTTTTGTTGGATTTTGTTTTGTATTGTCCTTATCTAGAAGCCTACTGCTAAGATCCACTCCTTCTAAGCCTCACTGTTGCTTAAATTTGGCCAAAAGGGTCTAATTAGCACTGACTCCCACCAGATCTGCTCATTACCTCCCTGCCGCCCAACACACACACACACAACTTGGGACCAAAACTAAACAAACAAAAATCCAGGAAAGAGCAAATCCTCATGATGAGGAAAGAAAATGACCAATCAAGAAAGATCTTCAGTCTACGGCCATACCGCCCTGAATGCACCAATCTCCTCTGGTCTCAGCAGGGTCGAGCCTGGTTAGTACTTAGATGGGAAAAAGATCTTCAGAGGAGACTGCTCAGAGACAAATAGTTTGGAGACAAGGGGGAATGCTGTCAAAGTTCAAATGCAGTCACTCATGCTAGACCTCTCAAAAATAACCAAGGCCGAGAGGACTTGTGTGGCTATCTGGCATTAAAGCCCTTCCAGACACAAACTCTTTTTTTTTTAAGACAGGGTCTACTATTTAAAGACAAAATGACTATTTTTACTGGCTCTAGACATGTCCTTTGATACTTAAAGATGGTGGTTTTAACTTTTTTAAACAATGCATTTTCTTGGACATATATATTGAAAATATATTGTTGCCATGGTAATTCTACTCAGTTAAAAAAAAAAAAAGAAAGAAAACACACTGGGTAAAAGAATAAAATGTCCAACCATTAAAGCCCCATTGGAGGGGCCCTTTTATTGTTATCCTGTCTATCCCCACTGAGTAAAAGTAGCAAAAACTGCTCCCTGGATCCACCACAGCCCAATAAAGCCAGCCTCTCCAGAGTGGGAATATGTCCCTGACCCAGCCACACCATGTGAGATCACCCGCCCCATTCCTCAGCAGGACCCTGCTTCCCAGGACACAACAAGGGACCGTGAAAAATGGGACAACAGCCCTGCTCTAGTCACTCTGGAAGCTGACTAGTCTGTATACGGCAGAAGTTTGAATATGGGATGCACTCCTGCTCTCCTCTACACACTTGGACTCTTACCTTTTGGGTTGGCCCCTGCAAGGTTTCCCCCATCTACTGAATGTTACAAGAGAGCTGTTGTTGGTATCTCCACACAGCCATACATTGTAACATACACCCACCAACATGTTGGTTCATATATTCCCCCAGTTTGTGAGTTTGAAGGTAAGAGATACTAAAGGTCCCAGAGTAAAGAAAACAATTCAGGCTACATTTGTCATGGAAAGTGGGGCAATGTGTCTTGTCTTGGGAGTATGTTTGATGTTACCCTGCCTGGTTTCCTTAGTATTGAGGTCCATCAGGACCATTATAGAGGCCACTATAGAGAGAAATACAGCTGCCCATGTAATGATGCTATAGAAATATAAATCCTTAAATCAAAATGATGCTCTTTGACCCTAGGTGGGTCTGAGCATCAAAGTGGGGAATAATGTAGCAGGGAGGACGACCAGAAGAGAAACACATAGGCCTGTGTTCTGGTAAAGTAGCACCCGGGGGTGTGGTGGGGGGGGGACATGGATGGCATAGCAGAGAGATAAAATCTAAAGAATCCAAACATGAAGAAGGTCATGTAGCACTAGGGGTAGAAGTGCACTAACACTAGGGTGAAGTAGCCTATAGAATTGCATATAACCATATATGGGTTAAACCTGGTTTTTCTAATTTTACTGCCTCTGTATCCGGCTTGCAAGGGTACATAAGGGGAGACCCCTTTGTTCTCAGGGTTCAGCCTTTGGACATGAGTCCAGTGAGTCTATGCTGGCACAATAAAGCATTGCTTCCTTGCCTCAGAGTCCCATCTCTCTGTTCGAGTTTCCTGTAACACAATAACATAGCAAGAGCTGAATATAAGCCTTATACTATGGTAAATAACTTCTTAAAATTTTCTAATCCTCTCTAGTCAAGCATATTTTTATCTTCATCTATTTTTTTCTGTAAGATGAATTCATTTCCCTTTACCCACTGTTAATTCTCCATGTGAAGGACGGACTGCAGGAGGTCCCAAAAGGTGTTAAGTGGTCAAGGAGACACCTCTCCTTCCCAGGAAACCTCTGTCTGCACCTGAGACATTGTCCCCAGGCAATGCAAAAAGGCTATAAAACCCAATCCCCAACCCTGACCCAGGGGATTACCGGTTTCCAGGTCCCCCTGCATTCTCCAATGTGCAGTCTTTCTCTTCTCTTCTCTTCTCTACAAACAAAATCTTTCCAACCTCTGCTGTTGGAGTCCGCCTGTGCTTTCATCCTCAGAGCGGGCTCAAGAACCCTGAGCACCTGAAATTCCTGAACATGTCATCTGTGCATCATATTTGGCGACGCACGAAGGGACCAGCCATCACCTGAGGTCGGTATAGGGTGTGCCAAACTGGGAAAGGCTGCCTAGGAATGTAACCGTGAGTGTCCAGCACTCTGGTGGAGTCTATTTTCCAGGAGAGACCCCCCCACCACAGCCTAGCTATGGTGGAACTCTCAGGTCTACCTTTTCTCTCTCTCTCTCCGTCTTGTTAAGGAGGGTTTCTCCCTTGGGAAACTGAGAAAAAGCTCCGAGCACACTACAACTGTACAGCAGGCAATCTGAGGAAACTCAGATGCCAGGTGGGGGATTATACTTCACTGTCAAGGGGAGGTCTGAAACACCCAGTGGAAAGGAAAGATTGTCTTCAAGCCACAAAAGGTGTTCTGGCCGGGGCACTCCTTGGTGTCACCCAAAGGTTGGAGACACAACTTCCTGACCCGCCCTAAGGCTCCAAAGGCAGCTAAGTCTTGGACCCTCCAGCCATGTCTGTGGCAAACAGACAAGCAGATCTCTTATGCTTCCTTCATGGTTTCCATGGCCCAAGAGTGGAGATAACCTCTTGCTTCCTTTGCTCCAGTACTGCCTTTGGGCAGGATCAACCTGAACAGTAGGGATGACCAAAAATCGCTCATATGTTGAGCCTGGAAATTCTCTTTTCCCCCAACCCTCAGCCTATCCTTCCCCTTTCCCAGGCAGTTCAGGATGAGTGTCCCCCTCCCCCACTTTGCTCTAAATAGCAGTGATCTTCTTTCTTCAGGGAGCTTGGGAAAAATCCATACAGGCACCAGAAAGTGCTAATCTCCAATTTAGGCTTAACTGTCTTTATAAAGCACCAGGTTTATTAGTTACACAGGTTCCGCAGCCTGCCCTCAGGGAAAGAAAAAAAAAAAACAAAAAAAAAAGGCAAAAACCTTAGGTCTCCATTTTTGTCCCTTACTGGAGCAAAAGCCTCTAGATGCTCTCGCTCTCTCTTTCCATAGAAAGCATATATGCCTCACGGGATATATAGGAGGACAAAAGTCTACTTCATCAGGAGTCCCCATCTATGCCTCTACAGGGGTCCTCCTTCTGGCCATGCAAGCCCTCTTGGTTACTTTGATAGAGTTTTTTTTTTTTTTAATTACAAGCGTTCAGCTGGTAGATGAGAACTAGGCCTACCTGAGTCACAGGACAAACAGGCAAATCAAAATAGATCAGAGATTGGTCAAAGATCATTTCAGGGGGGTGGATGCAACTGAGGTATCTGTAAATCCTCCAGGACTTTACCCACAAGTGGCAGTGGAAGGAGCAAGGGAGAGAGGAATACCCTCTCCCACTAGAGTTTCTCCTCATCTGGGGATGCCTAGATAAAAGGAGAAACCTCTGTTAAGGTGACCAATTTTCCCTTGTTTCACTTTTTTAGATGGGGAATCAAGCCTCAAGGATCCAGGAAGGATCCCCCCCTTGCCTGCTTATTAAAACATTGGAAAGATCTTGATCCAGAAAGTCTTCAGCAAAAACAACTCAAGTTTTACTGCACCCAGGCTTGGCCACAGTATCCTCTGGAAGATGAGAAAAGATGGACAGAAGGAGGGAGCATTAATTATACTACCATTCTTCAATTAGATATGTTCTGTAAAAAGGAGGGAAAGTACACCGAAGTTCCATACATTCAACTGTTCTTTTTCCTAAGAGACCACCCAGAATAGCTAAACAAATGCAGGCTATATACCTAGACCATAGTAACCCTTTGCAAAAAGCCCCCAAACTCCCTTGAACCAAAAAATCCATCTGATGTTCCATCAGCTCCCCCCCTCCCCCCTTACCCAGCTACCTCACACACTAGCTGTCCTCCCACAGACTCTACCCCCTCCATTTAATTCCTGGAGGGGATACGGCTCATGTTCCTTGTAGAGTGAGTGAATTTAAGGAAATAAAAAAGGATTTAGGAAATTAAACAGAAAACCCAGATCAGTACATCCAGGCATTTAGAGAAGTCAGCCAAAACTTTGAACTGAGCTAGAAAGATGTAATGCTATTGCTATCTCAGACCCTCCCTTCTCTGGAGAAACAGCAGGTTCTAGATCAGGCAGTCACAGCTGGAGACAATTATCACTTAGATAAAAGTGGCCCTACAGGCCTGTCTCAGACTGGGCCCTCACTGGAGGAGGATGGGGAGGGAGAAGAAAGACAAAGGCATTAGATACCTAGAAGGGAACCTCAATTCCCAATTCCAATGGGAGATCAGGCAGTGCCTAGATATGACCCTAAGTGGGACCCTGAAAAATGACAAGATGAATGGAGTTGTAATCATTTCATCCACTGCATTCTTGAGGGTCTAAGGAGAGTCAAGGCAAAACCTCTTAATTACTCCCAAGTCACAGCTGTACAGCAAGGACCCTTAGAAACTCCAGTAGCTTTCCTACAGAGACTTAAGGATGCTTTACAAAAGCATACTAACATTATACCAAGAGTCATAGGAAGAGGAAATTGTCCTAAAAGATAAATTTCTAACACAGTCAGCACCAGATATCCGTAAAAAGCTTCAGAAATTGGTGGCTGAAGGGAACCAATTGGTCCATGTAGCCACATCTGTATACTGTAACAGGGACTTAGAAAAAGAAAGGAAGGACCTGAAAAAGGAAAAGAGAAAGGATAAGCAGCAGGAGGCTCTGACCGCAGTGCTCCGAGAGGCTCCCCCAGGGCAAAGTCTAAACCTGAGGACATGCTTTCAATGTGGACAGGCAGGCCATTTTAGGAGGGAGTGCCCCCAGAGAAAGCTACCACCACAACCCTGCCCCATTTGGAAGGCACACTGTCCCTGGTTCCCCTGGGAACTGAGGCCAGAGCTTTCCACCCAATGATGGGTCCCTGGGCCTCCCATCCAGGCTCTGTAACCACTGTGAAAGCAGAGGAGCCCCAAATTAAGCACAAGTCAGCCTCCTTATCAATACTGGAGCCAGCATCTCAGCTATTCCTTTCTCTCCCAGACCCAGGTCCTCCAAGAAAATTACTGTTCAAGGCATATAGGCCAGCCTCTAGAGCGTTACTTCACTCGGCCTTTAGCCTGCTTCTAGGGAGATTTCCATTTCAGTCACTCGTTTTTAATTGTCCCAGAAACTCCTACTCCTCTGCTAGGGCGAGACCTTCTATCTAAATTGGGGGTACAGCCTTTTACACCCAGGAGAATACTTTTGCTTGCCCCAATAGAGGAACAAGTAGACCCCACAGTGTGGACAGGTGGACACACTGTGGGACTTGGCATGAACAGCTGTTCCAGTCCTAATTCATCTCAAGGACCCTTCCTGGTTTCCCCATCAAAAGCAATATCCTTTAAAGCCAGAAGTTAAGGAGGGGCTAATTCCCATAACCAAAGACTTAAAGAAACAGGGACTACTAATAGAATGCTCCAGCCCATATAATACTCCTATTCTTGGTGTCAGAAAGGGACCTAACAAATGGAGGCTAGAACAGGATCTTCGCCTGATCAACGAAGCAGTAGTGCCTCTCCACCCTGTAGTTCCAAATCCCAATACACTTTTAGCCCAAATACCGCCAGGTACCGCTTACTACCCTGTCCTGGATTTAAAGGATGCCTTCTTTTCCATCCCCTTACACTCTAGAAATCAACCTATCTTTGCCTTTGAGGACCCCACAAGAAAGTCTCACTTGGACTGTCCTCCCCCAGGGATTCAGAGACAGCACCTACCTCTTTGGGTTAGCGCTAACCCAAGACGTGGCAGAATGGCAATATCCACAAGCTACTCTACTACAATATACAGATGACCTCCTGCTCTGTGGACCAAATGAGCCTGTCATTTCATGAGCCACTGAGTCTTTACTAAACTTAACAGACAGAGGTTATAAAATCTCTAAAGAAAAAGCCCAATTGTGTCAGTCTAGGGTTACATATTTAGGTCTTGTCCTGGAGAAAGAAATTAGGTCTCTAGGAGAAGATAGAATCCATCCAATCCTGACGTTTCCTCTACCTAAAACTCTAAAACAATTGAGGGCCGTTTTGGGGGGGGGTCACAGGATACTGTAGAATTTGGATCCTGGGATATGCAGACTTAATTCACCCATCAAAAGACACCGTTTGACAAAATGGATTAAAAAAGAAGATCCAACAATTCGTTGCTTACAGGAGACTCATCTCACCGACAGAAATAAGCACATGCTTAGGAAGAAAGGCCGGAAGATGATTTACCAAGCCAATGGCCCCCGAAAACAGGCAGGAGTAGCAATACTTATCTCTGACAAAGTAGACTTCAAACTTACATTGATCAAACGAGATAAAGAAGGACATTCCATACTAATAAAAGGGGAAATAGACCAAAAGGAAATAATAATCATCAATCTGTATGCACCCAATGGCAACACACCCAATTTCATCAAACATACCCTGAAAGACCCAAAAGCATATATAAACGCCAACACAGTGGTTGTGGGAGACTTTAACACTCCATTATCATCAATAGATAGGTCATCCAAACAAAAAATCAATAAAGAAATCCAAGATCTAAGATATGCAATAGATCAAATGGACCTAGTAGATGTCTACAGAACATTTCATCCAACCTCTACACAATATACATTCTTCTCAGCAGCCCATGGTACCTTCGCCAAAATAGATCATATCCTAGGGAACAAAGGAAGCCTCAGCAAATATAAGAAAACAGAAATAATACCGTGCATACTATCTGACCACAATGCAGTAAAAGTAGAACTCAACAACAAAAGTAAAGACAAAAAACATGCAAACAGTTGGAAACTAAATAACCCATTCCTTAATGAAGAATGGATCATCGATGAAATAAAAGAGGAAATTAAAAAGTTCCTGGAAGTCAATGAAAATGAAAACACAACCTACCGGAACCTATGGGACACAGCTAAGGCAGTCCTGAGAGGAAAGTTTATAGCCATGAGTGCATATATTAAAAAGACTGAAAGATCCCAAATCAATGACCTAATGATACATCTCAAACTCCTAGAAAAACAAGAACAAGCAAATCCCAAAACAAATAGAAGGAGAGAAATAATAAAAATAAGAACTGAAATCAACGAAATAGAAACCAAAAAAAACCATACAAAGAATTAATGAAACAAAAAGTTGGTTCTTTGAAAAAATAAACAAGATCAATAGACCCCTGGCAAAACTGACTAAAATGAGGAGAGAAAAAACCCAAATTAGTAGATTCAGGAATGCAAAAGGGGAGATAACAACAAACACCATGGAAGTCCAGGAAATCATCAGAGACTACTTTGAGAACCTATATTCAAATAAATTTGAAAATCTAAAAGAAATGGACAGATTTCTAGATACATATGATCATCCAAAACTGAACCAAGAGGAAATTAATCACCTGAATAGACCTATAACACAAAATGAAATTGAAGCAGCAATCAAGAGTCTCCCCAAAAAGAAAAGTCCAGGACCTGATGGATTCTCTGCTGAATTCTATCACACCTTTAAAGAAGAACTGATACCAACCCTCCTTAAACTGTTCCACGAAATAGAAAGGGAAGGAAAACTGCCAAACACATTTTATGAAGCCAGGATAACACTTATCCCAAAACCAGGCAAAGACACCTCCAAAAAGGAGAACTATAGGCCAATCTCCTTAATGAACATTGATGCAAAAATCCTCAACAAAATAATGGCAAACCGAATTCAGCAACACATCAAAAAGATTATTCACCACGACCAAGTAGGCTTCATCCCAGGGATGCAGGGGTGGTTCAACATACGAAAATCAATAAACGTAATAAACCACATTAACAGAAGCAAAGACAAAAACCACTTGATCATCTCAATAGATGCAGAAAAAGCCTTTGATAAGATCCAACATCATTTCATGATAAAAGCTCTAAGAAAACTAGGAATAGAAGGAAAGTTCCTCAACATTATAAAAGCTATATATGACAAACCTACAGCCAGCATTATACTTAACGGAGAAAAACTAAAACCATTCCCTTTAAAATCAGGAACCAGACAAAGATGCCCACTATCTCCACTCCTATTCAACATAGTACTGGAATTCCTAGCCAGAGCAATTAGGCAAGAAGAAGGAATAAAAGGAATACAAATAGGTAAAGAAACTGTCAAAATATCCCTATTTGCAGACGACATGATCCTATACCTTAAAGACCCAAAAAACTCTACTCAGAAGCTTCTAGACATCATCAATAGCTATAGCAAGGTAGCAGGATATAAAATCAACATAGAAAAATCATTAGCATTTCTATACACTAACAATGAGCAAACGGAAAAAGAATGTATGAAAACAATTCCATTTACAATAGCCTCAAAAAAAATCAAATACCTAGGTGTAAACCTAACAAAAGATGTGAAAGACCTCTACAAGGAAAACTATACACTTCTGAAGAAAGAGATTGAGGAAGACTATAGAAAGTGGAGATCTCCCATGCTCATGGATTGGTAGAATCAACATAGTAAAAATGTCGATACTCCCAAAAGTAATCTACATGTTTAATGCAATTCCCATCAAAATTCCAATGACATTCATTAAAGAGATTGAAAAATCTACCGTGAAATTTATATGGAAACACAAGAGGCCACGAATAGCCAAGGCAATACTCAGTCAAAAGAACAATGCAGGAGGTATCACAATACCTGACTTCAAACTATATTACAAAGCAATAACAATAAAACAGCATGGTACTGGCACAAAAACAGACATGAAGACCAGTGGAACAGAATTGAGGATCCAGATATGAAGACACACAACTATAAGCAACTTATCTTTGACAAAGGAGCTAAAAATATACGATGGAGTAATAGTAGCCTCTTCAACAAAAACTGCTGGGAAAACTGGTTAGCAGTCTGCAAAAAACTGAAACTACATCCATTATATCACCCTATACCAAGATTAACTCAAAATGGATCAAGGATCTTAATATCAGACCCCACACTCTTAAGTTGATACAAGAAAGAGTAGGAAATACTCTGGAGTTAGTAGGTATAGGTAAGAAATTTCTCAATGAAACCCCAGCAGCACAGCAACTAAGAGATAGCATAGATAAATGGGACTTCATAAAACTAAAAAGCTTCTGTTCATCAAAAGAAATGGTCTCTAAACTGAAGAGAACACCCACAGAGTGGGAGAAAATATTTGCCAACTATACATCAGACAAAGGACTGATAATCAGAATATACAGGGAACTTAAAAAACTAAATTCTCCCAAAACTAATGAACCAATAAAGAAATGGGCAAGTGAACTAAACAGAACTTTCTCAAAAGAAGAAATTCAAATGGCCAGAAAACAAATGAAAAAATGCTCACCATCTCTAGCAATAAAGGAAATGCAAATCAAAACCACGCTAAGATTCCACCTCATCCCTGTTAGAATAGCCATCATCAGCAACACCACCAACAACAGGTGTTGGTGAGGATGCGGGGAAAAAGGAACCCTCTTACACTGTTGGTGGGAATGTAGACTAGTACAATCACTCTGGAAAAAAATTTGGAGGCTACTTAAAAAGCTGGACATCGATCTACCATTTGATCCAGCAATACCACTCTTGGGGATATACCCAAAAGACTGTTACTCCACAGGCACCTGCACATCCATGTTTATTGCGGCACTATTCACAATAGACAAGTTATGGAAACAGCCAAGATGCCCCAGAACTGACGAATGGATTAAGAAAATGTGGTATCTATACACAATGGAATTTTATGCAGCCATGAAGAAGAACGAAATGTTATCATTCACTGGTAAATGGATGGAATTGGAGAACATCATTCTGAGTGAGGTTAGCATGGCCCACAAGACCAAAAATCGTATGTTCTCCCTCATATGTGGACATTAGATCAAGGGCAAACACAACAAGGGGATTGGACTATGAGCACATGATAAAAGCGAGAGCACACAAGTAAGGGGTGAGGATAGGTAAGACACCTAAAAAATCAGCTAGCATTTGTTGCCCTTAACGCAGAGAAACTAAAGCAGATACCTTAAAGCAACTGAGGCCAATAGGAAAAGGGGAACAGGTACTAGAGAAAAGGTTAGATCAAAAAGAATTAACCTAGAAGGTAACACCCACACACCGGAAATCAATGTGAGTCAATGCCCTGTATAGCTATCCTTATCTCAACCAGCAAAAACCCTTGTTCCTTCCTATTATTGCTTATACTCTCTCTACAACAAAATTAGAAATAAGGGCAAAATAGTTTCTGCTGGGTATTGGGGGGGGGAGAGGGAGGGAGCGGAGTGGGTGGTAAGGGAGGGGGTGGGGGCAGGGGGGAGAAATGAACCAAGCCTTGTATGCACATATGAATAATAAAAGAAAAATGAAAAAAAAAATACAGCATGGTACTGGCACAAAAACAGACATGAAGACCAGTGGAACAGAATAGAGGACCCAGATAGGAAGGCACACAACTATAACCAACTTGTCTTTGACGAAGGAGCTAAAGATATACGATGGAGAAATAGCAGCCTCTTCAACAAAAACTGCTGGGAAAACTGGTTAGCAGTCTGCAAAAAACTGAAACTACATCCATTATATCACCCTATACCAAGATTAACTCAAAATGGATCAAGGATCTTAATATCAGACCCCAAACTCTTAAGTTGATACAAGAAAGAGTAGGAAATACTCTGGAGTTAGTAGGTATAGGTAAGAACTTTCTCAATGAAACCCCAGCAGCACAGCAACTAAGAGACAGCATAGATAAATGGGACTTCATAAAACTAAAAAGCTTCTGTTCATCAAAAGAAATGGTCTCTAAACTGAAGAGAACACCCACAGAGTGGGAGAAAATATTTGCCAACTATACATCAGACAAAGGACTGATAACCAGAATATATAGGGAACTTAAAAAACTAAATTCTCCCAAAACTAATGAACCAATAAAGAAATGGGCAAGTGAACTAAACAGAACTTTCTCAAAAGAAGAAATTCAAATGGCCAGAAAACACATGAAAAAATGCTCACCATCTCTAGCAATAAAGGAAATGCAAATTAAAACCACGCTAAGATTCCATCTCATCCCTGTTAGAATAGCCATCATCAGCAACACCACCAACAACAGGTGTTGGCGAGGATGCGGGGAAAAAGGAACCCTCTTACACTGTTGGTGGGAATGTAGACTAGTACAACCACTCTGGAAAAAAATTTGGAGGCTACTTAAAAAGCTAGACATGGATCTACCATTTGATCCAGTAATACCACTCTTGGGGATATACCCAAAAGACTGTGACACAGGTTACTCCAGAGGCACCTGCACACCCATGTTTATTGCGGCACTATTCACAATAGCCAAGTTATGGAAACAGCCAACATGCCCCACTACTGACAAATGGATCAATAAAATGTGGTGTGTATACACAATGGAATTTTATGCAGCCATGAAGAAGAACGAAATGTTATCATTCGCTGGTAAATGGATGGAATTGGAGAACATCATTCTGAGTGAGGTTAGCCTGGCCCAAAAGACCAAAAATCGTATGTTCTCCCTCATATGTGGACATTAGATCAAGGGCAAACACAACAAGGGGATTGGACTATGAGCACATGATAAAAGCGAGAGCACACAAGGAAGGGGTGAGGATAGGTAAGACACCTAAAAAATCAGCTAGCATTTGTTGCCCTTAATGCAGAGAAACTAAAGCAGATACCTTAAAGCAACTGAGGCCAATAGGAAAAGGGGAACAGGTACTAGAGAAAAGGTTAGATCAAAAAGAATTAACCTAGAAGGTAACACCCACGCACAGGAAATCAATGTGAGTCAATGCCCTGTATAGCTATCCTTATCTCAACCAGCAAAAACCCTTGTTCCTTCCTATTATTGCTTATACTCTCTCTACAACAAAATTAGAAATAAGGGCAAAATAGTTTCTGCTGGGTATTGGGGGGGGGAGAGGGAGGGGGCGGAGTGGGTGGTAAGGGAGGGGGTGGGGGCAGGGGGGAGAAATGAACCAAGCCTTGTATGCACATATGAATAATAAAAGAAAAATGAAAAAAAAATAAAAATAAAAATAAAAAAAAAAAAGAAATGGGCAAGTGAACTAAACAGAACTTTCTCAAAAGAAGAAATTCAAATGGCCAAAAAACACATGAAAAAATGCTCACCATCTCTAGCAATAAAGGAAATGCAAATTAAAACCACACTAAGATTCCACCTCACCCCTGTTAGAATAGCCATCATCAGCAACACCACCAACAACAGGTGTTGGCAAGGATGTGGGGGGGGGGGCTGGGAAATGAACCCTCTTACACTGTTGGTGGGAATGTAGACTAGTACAACCACTCTGGAATAAAATTTGGAGGCTACTTAAAAAGCTAGACATAGATCTACCATTTGATCCAGCAATACCACTCTTGGGGATATACCCAAAAGACTATGACACAGGTTACTCCAGAGGCACCTGCACACCCATGCTTATTGCGGCACTATTCACCATAGCCAAGTTATGGAAAAAGACAAGATGCCCCAGAACTGACGAATGGATTAAGAAAATGTGGTATCTATACACAATGGAATTTTATGCAGCCATGAAGAAGAACGAAATGTTATCATTCGCTGGTAAATGGATGGAATTGGAGAACATCATTCTGAGTGAGGTTAGCCTGGCCCACAAGAACAAAAATCGTATGTTTTCCCTCATATGTGGACATTAGATCAAGGGCAAACACAACAATGGGATTAGACTATGAGCACATGATAAAAGCGAGAGCACACAAGGGAGGGGTGAGGATAGCTAAGACACCTGAAAAACTAGCTAGTATTTGTTGCCCTTAACGCAGAGAAACTAAAGCAGATACCTTAAAAGCAACTGAGGCCAATACGAAAAGGGGAACAGGTACTAGAGAAAAGGTTAGATCAAAAAGAATTAACCTAGAAGGTAACACCCACGCACAGGAAATCAATGTGAGTCAATGCCCTGTACAGCTATCCTTATCTCAACCAGCAAAAACCCTTGTCCCTTCCTGTTATTGCTTATACTCTCTCTACAACAAAATTAGAAATAAGGGCAAAATAGTTTCTGCTGGGTATTGGGGGGGGGATAGGGAGGGGGCGGAGTGGGTGGTAAGGGAGGGGGTGGGGGCAGGGGGGAGAAATGAACCAAGCCTTGTATGCACATATGAATAATAAGAGAAAAAGAAAAAAAAAAGAATGGTGTCAGACATGCAGGGTTTGCAGTTGAGACAGAATTTGGCATCCTCAAATCAGGTCATCTTTCTTCTAATACAAGTGCTCAACTGGCAGAATTAGTGCCTTAACAAAAGCCTTAAAACTGTCCAAAGAACAGAGAGTCAACATTTATACAGATTCTAAGTATGCCTTCCTGATCCTACATGCTCATGCAGCCATCTGGAAGAAAAGGAAAATGCTAACTACAATAGGAGCAGCCTCCCATAGAAATAAAAGGGAGGTTACTTTAATAGTTTTAGGGATAACAGCATTAGTTGCAGCCCTTGCTGGAATTAGCTATGGGGTGATTGCCAATCAAGTAACTACAAAAAAACCTAACCAAAATGGTAGAGGACACCTCAGACCAGGTAGGCCTTGCTATTAAGGACATGCAAAGGTCTTTGTTGTCCCTTGCCTATATGGTAATGGACCACTGCCTGGCCCTAGATTTTCTTTTGGCCAAACAAGGGGGGTGGAGGGGGGGAAGTATGTGCCATCGCCAATACTTCCTGTTGCACATATATAAACATTTCAGGCATTGTAGAAGAACGTGCAGATTACATTCTCCAACAGGTTAAATGGTTCCGGAAGCAATCTCTTGAGACTTAGGTTTCTAGCAGGTGTGGGACCAAATAAAATCCTGGCTCCCCTCCAGGACTTGGTTCCTACCCTTTCTGGGGCCTATAGTTGCCATTATTCTCTTGCTTGTGTTTGGGCCTTGCATTTTAAACCTGTCAAGTTTGTTTCTTTTCGCCTAGAATCCATCAAACTACAAACGCCTCCAGTGGAGATGAAAATGACCTACTACCATGGTTCCCTTGACAACCCTCTCGTGGTCAGCCCTGATGCTGTGGGCCCCTTCATCACCCCCTGTCAGCAGGAAGCAGTTACTGAATAGACTTCCATTGTTCCTATTCCTAACAGCAGTTAGAGCAACCACTGAGAGTGGGGAATGAAGAAAGGACTGCAGGAGATCCCAAAAGGTGATAAGTGATCAAGGAGACACCTCTCCTTCCCAGGAAACCTCTGTCTGCACCTGAGAGACATCTCTGCCCCCAGGCAATGCAAAAAAGGCTATAAAACCCAATCCCCAATCCTGACCCAGGGGATCACCAGTTTCCAGGTCTCCCTGCATTCTCTTAATATGCAGTCTTTCTCTTCTCTTCTCTACAAATAAAATCTTTCCGACCTCTGTTGTTGGAGTCCACCTGTGCTTTCATCCTCAGAGCAGGCTCAAGAACCCTGAGCACCTGAAATTCCTGCGTGTGTCATCCATGCATCACATGCTTTGATGTGATTCCATTTTTCTTACATACTTTAGAACTTTATTCCATAAATTACATACAGTTTTTATTTCCCTTTTTAAGTAGTCACTTTAGGTTATGACTTTCCTGACTTCTTCTGCTATTCTTGGAAAAATTAACCCCTCATTCCTCAATGTTTCCAAAGTATTTTCTTCATTTTGCTAGTATAAATGAGGATGTATGCTAGGGGAAGAAGAATCACTCAAGGAAAGAGTCCTCTTTTAAGGTCAGGTAGGGCACTTATAAACTGTGTGAACTTGGACACATTCCTTGACATTTCTGAGCCTCTGACTCTTGATTTTTCAGATAGGAAAAATTAATACTCACTCTTCAAGCTGCTGATGAGGACAGAATACAAGTAAATATAAAACACACATAATTAGCTCTCTTAATACATTATATGTATCATTATTTGCCAAGGAATAATAATGCAGTGGTCTGCCTACTCAGATCAGTGGTTCACAATTTATTTTTTTACTTTTTGGAAAACTGAAAAAAATCTGGATATTCCTCTCCTCACTCACTGAAAGTAGGGCTTTTGATAATAAATTCTATGAGGTCAAAATCCCAATTTATGTACCTCTGAGTTCCCAATGCCTAGCATATGTACAACATGCTTGTTTGCAGAAAAGAGAAGTTACCTATAAATTTAGAGAAATTACTGGATATGTTGGATTTCTACTAGAATGGAATTAATAAAACTTCTTTTTTTCAACACATACTATTGTTGGCAATAATGGCGCCGATAGGTTTCGGTTCTTACTGCACCCTTAAGCTCCTGTTTTCCAGGGTCACGGTCCTGCCTCAAGTCTAGCTTGAATCCTCCTTCTACCCCAACCTCCAAACAACATGAACCATAAGATCCTAACCAATCAGATCATGCTGAGTCTCACTGAGGGGTATTTAAGCCCCTGCCCTTCCTGCTTCTCTCTCTTGGCTCTCTCGGCTCTCTCCCACTCCCACCCAGCAATAAAGAATCTCTTGGTCAGATCACTCCTCTCCACGTGGTCACTTTGGGGCCTACATTTCCAACAACTATTATTTTACAAAATCATATTGCTTAGGGTGTTTTTCTAGCTATTGTCCTAGTATACGCTGATTAATAGATAGAAAAAGTATACTTAAAATTATAAGCTCTTTCTGCTAAGAAACTCATGATTTTCTCATCAGTCCTTGTAACATCTTGGTGGCAAATAAAGTTAAAGGAGAAAAGATGGAATCATGAATCCATAATCCATATGAATTCATAAATTCCACTCAACAAAATCTCTAATTTCTCAATTTACATGCATTTTGTTCTGAATCCACCTAAAGTACTTAATTTATTCATTATATCAGGATATGTTGGTTAGTACTAAAACTGTTTTTGTTATTTTCTCAAGAAAGCAAAAATTTCCAGAAAGTAAAACAGTAAGCAAAACAGCACAATATAAAATGAGGTATCTAATCCCCTAATATAAAACTTCCCTGTTCAGGCTACTGACCATAAGTCTACTTTGGCTAACAAACACAGACTGCAAAATATTTAGAAATTAGACACATTATTTCCTTTTAAAACTTTAATAATCAGAGACCAGCAGCTCAGTCTCAGCTTTAACTTCCTTCTGCTCCCCACCATTTGATTCTTTTGTGCTAGGTAGTAAACCCTGGTGATTGCCCATCCAGGAACCATTCTCCCCCTTTTGTCTGTTAATAGAATCTGAGTTTTATTCAGGCAACACTGTGCTAAACTCCAGGAAATAAATTATGGTTGATTAACCAATCCTGGCAATCCTGATCTCCTTTGCCAGTAACTGGTCTAAGACCTGTAGTCCAGAACTGGCCAATGAGTTGAAAGATGTTGATGGGATACTTTCCTCCCTACTAAGACAAGAGCAAGAAGTGTAAGCTCTTTTTTCCCCTCAATCAGCTTCTTTGCACTTAGGAAGCTGTCCAGTTAGGACTGATACTTAGAACTACTACCTTGAGAGACCATGACGGGAAGACCAAGAGAACGTCCATGATCCTGACTCTGAACCCAAATATAACTGAATCTCATAGCTTATTCTTTTCTTTTAACTTTTTTTTTTTTTTTGACAATACAGGGGTTTGAACTCAGGGTCTCTGCCTGCTAGACAGGCGCTCTACCACTTGAGCCACTTAGCCAGCCCTCATAGCTTATTCTTATGTGAAATAAGTGTTAGATTTATCTAAGTCACTGAGGGTCACATACTCATTTATCTTGAAGTTAAAAGCATCCTAATAAATACAAAGACAAATAAATTAGGTGAGAAGGGAAGTAGAGATTAATTATTGAGTACTTAACTATTACTTCTGTAATGTTATGTAATCTTCATATAGCCCAATGAAAATTATTCATTTTTTGCTTGTTTTTACACATTACAAAACCAAGGATTAGAATTCCAAGATGGCGGCTAGAGGTAGGAAGCAGAAAGCGACCCTCCTATAGTGAAATCTTGGAGAGACGCTGGAGACACACTTTGCAGGCATAATCACCGAGAAAAGGCATAACTTTGACCCCTCCACATCTCCAGTTGGTGCAGAGAATCTCCACTTCACATTAAATGGAGAACCGAGGAAGGCCCCCGGGGCCGCCAGTGGCCGGCGCCGTAGGCTTGGGAAGACGCGGACCAGGTGAGCTTCGCGGTACCGCGGTAGCCCCACAGACAAGTCTGGGCCAGAGCAGCATAGCCCTCTGGACAGACTGACCTCCATCCAGGGAAAAAAAGAGAAACTGAGTACTAAGCAATAAGAACAGTTAAGACATGCTGGAAAGAGGGTGGGGCACCTTGAGCGCTGAAGATTGGGGGAAGGGAACCCTTCCCAGGACTGTAAATAAACGAGCCGGGCGGGCCGGAGAGGCTCTGGCGGGAGCGGGGCGCGCCCAGAAACCAGGAGCAGGGACGCTTGTGAGAGGAGGGAAGACCCACTTCCCACGTGAACTGTAAATAAACACGCAGGCCTGACAACGCGGGGCAGTGTCACCTTTCCCAGTGCTTGGAAAGGGGAAAGCCTGTAGCAGAGGGCCCCCCCCCCCACAGGAGAACTCTGAGCAAACAAAGCCTGTGGGACCAGGTGAGTGCTAAAGTTCACCCAAGAGATCTGCATAAATAACGCCGCCAGCTACAGGCTGAGAGCAGCAGGCAGGCGAGCCACAGTTGCAGATACCACTCTCAGAACTGCCTCCAGACGCTTTTTTTTCTTTTTCTCCCTACCTTTGATGAGAGAACAACCGAATTACACCTGCAAGCCGAAAAACTTAACTGAAACTGTATTGCATTTGAACTGGGGACACTTGGTGGGGCTTTTTTTTTTTTTTTCTTCTGTGTGTGTGTGAGTGTAGTTTTGTTCTACTTTATGCATCCCCTTTGATGAGACAACTACAGAACAACATCTGAGGCACCAACTCCAGGACTGGAGATTGAGACGGACATCCAAATTATTAAGACTGAAATTGCATTGCATATAAACTTGGAAGTTTTTTGTTTTTTGGGGTTTTTTTATTTTTTATTTTTCTATTTTCCATTTTATTTTATTTTTATAAATAGATATTACTTTCATATACTTATTTTTTATTTTTTTATCTTTGATTTTCAATCCTCTCTCTGTCACTCTATTGTCTGTTCAGCTTACTGTCGATTAGTACACTAACACTCCCTGTTTATACCTTTGAAACTCTCTTGTCTGATACCTTGTTCTGCTTTCTCCCTCTTGTCTGTATATTTGTTTTCCCCTTTTCTTTAACTTCTTGCTTTCCATCTCAGCTCACTCTTCCATTCTCAATATTACCATTGTTATTATTACAAGCTAGAAAATACTTAATTACACACAGTACAGGGACAGTAACAACACCAAGGACAATGACAGGAAGACAGAAAAAACAAGGAAACCAGTTTCCCCACAGCAAAAAATTAGTACAGGAACCAGAGGGGAATGAAGAGAACAGAAACTCAGAGCCAGACTCCAACAAAATGAAGATAAACTATGCCAAAGGACCCAATGAAGCCTACAAGAATAATTTAAAAGAAGACATACTACAAGTACTCAATGAGAATTTTATAGAGATGATACTGGATAGGGTCAACCAAAATGTACAGGAGACACTCAAGAAATTCCAAGACAATAAAAATAGAGAATTTGAAAAAGCAAAAGAAGAAATAAAGGAAACCATAGAAGCACTGTATAAACACCAAAGTGAAAGAGAGAACACAATGAATAAATGGATAAATGAACTCAGGACAAAAATAGACAACAATAAAGAAGAAAACAGCCAGGATATGGAAAACCTCAGAAAAAAGAATGAAACAGAACTGCAAAACAAAACGGAAGGCCAATGCAGCAGAATAGAACAAACAGAAGACAGAATCTCAGAACTTGAAGATGAAATGGTAATTAAAGGAAAAACTGAAGAACTATTAATTAAACAACTCAAGACCTGTGAAAAGAAAATGCAAGAACTCACTGACTCCATCAAAAGACCAAACTTGAGAATCATGGGCATCGAAGAAGGAGAAGAGGTGCAAGCGAAGGGAATGCGTAATATATTCAACAAAATAATAACGGAAAATTTCCCAAATCTAGAGAAAGATATTCCCATACAAATGCAAGAGGCCTCCAGGACACCAAACAGACCAGATCAAAATAGAACTACTCCACGACATATCATCATTAAAACAACAAGTTCAGAAACTAAGGAAAGAATATTGAAGGCTGCAAGAGAGAAAAAACAAGTAACATACAAAGGTAAACCCATCAAAATCACAGCAGACTTCTCAACAGAAACATTAAAAGCAAGAAGAGCGTGGGGTGAGATCTTCCGGGCACTGAATGAAAATAACTTCAACCCCAGGATACTCTACCCAGCAAAACTATCATTCAAAATAGATGGAGCAATAAAAGTCTTCCATGATAAGCAGAAACTAAGACAATATGTGACCACAAAGCCACCATTACAAAAGATTCTGCAAGGGATCCTGCACACAGAAAGTGACACCCAACTTAACCATGAAAAGGCAGGCAGCACCAAACCACAGGATAAGAAAAAGCAAGACAGTAGAGAGTAACATCAATTTAGGTATACACAATCAAACCTTCAAACAACTAAGATAACTAAATGGCAGGAATCACCACATACCTATCAGTACTAACACTTAATGTTAATGGACTTAATTCACCCATCAAAAGACACCGTTTGACAAAATGTATTAAAAAAGAAGATCCAACAATTCGTTGCTTACAGGAGACTCATCTCACCGACAGAAATAAGCATATGCTTAGGATGAAAGGCTGGAAGAAGATTTACCAAGCCAATGGCCCCCGAAAACAGGCAGGAGTAGCAATACTTATCTCTGACAAAGTAGACTTCAAACCTACATTGATCAAACGAGATAAAGAAGGACATTCCATACTAATAAAAGGGGAAATAGACCAAAAGGAAATAATAATCATCAATCTGTATGCACCCAATGTCAACGCACCCAATTTCATCAAACATACCCTGAAAGACCTAAAAGCATATATAAACGCCAACACAGTGGTTGTGGGAGGCTTTAACACTCCATTATCATCAATAGATAGGTCATCCAAACAAAAACTCAATAAAGAAATCCAAGCTCTAAAATATGCAATAGATCAAGTGGACCTAGTAGATGTCTACAGAACATTTCATCCAACCTCTACACAATATACATTCTTCTCAGCAGCCCATGGAACCTTCTCCAAAATAGATCATATCCTAGGGCACAAAGCAAGCCTCAGCAAATATAAGAAAATAGAAATAATACCATGCATACTATCTGACCACAATGCAGTAAAAGTAGAACTCAACAACAAAAGTAAAGACAAAAAACATGCAAACAGCTGGAAACTAAATAACTCATTACTTAATGAAGAATGGATCATCAATGCAATAAAAGAGGAAATTAAAAAGTTCCTAGAAGTCAATGAAAATGAAAACACACCTACCGGAACCTATGGGACACAGCTAAGGCAGTCTTGAGAGGAAAGTTTATAGCCATGAGTGCATATATTAAAAAGACTGAAAGATCCCAAATCAATGACCTAATGATACATCTCAAACTCCTAGAAAAACAAGAACAAGCAAATCCCAAAACAAATAGAAGGAGAGAAATAATAAAAATAAGAGCTGAAATCAACGAAATAGAAACCAAAAAAACCATACAAAGAATTAATGAAACAAAAAGTTGGTTCTTTGAAAAAATAAACAAGATCGATAGACCCCTGGCAAACCTGACTAAAATGAGGAGAGAAAAAACCCAAATTAGTAGAATCAGGAATGCAAAAGGGGAGATAACAACAAACACCATGGAAGTCCAGGAAATCATCAGAGACTACTTTGAGAACCTATATTCAAATAAATTTGAAAATCTCAAAGAAATGGACAGATTTCTAGATACATATGATCATCCAAAACTGAACCAAGAGGAAATTAATCACCTGAATAGACCTATAACACAAAATGAAATTGAAGCAGCAATCAAGAGTCTCCCCAAAAAGAAAAGTCCAGGACCTGATGGATTCTCTGCTGAATTCTATCAGACCTTTAAAGAAGAACTGATACCAACCCTCCTTAAACTGTTCCATGAAATAGAAAGGGAAGGAAAACTGCCAAACACATTTTATGAAGCCAGTATTACACTTATCCCAAAACCAGGCAAAGACACCTCCAAAAAGGAGAACTATAGGCCAATCTCCTTAATGAACATTGATGCAAAAATCCTCAACAAAATAATGGCAAACCGAATTCAGCAACACATCAAAAAGATTATTCACCACGACCAAGTAGGCTTCATCCCAGGGATGCAGGGGTGGTTCAACATACGAAAATCAATAAACGTAATAAACCACATTAACAGAAGCAAAGACAAAAACCACTTGATCATCTCAATAGATGCAGAAAAAGCCTTTGATAAGATCCAACATCATTTCATGATAAAAGCTCTAAGAAAACTAGGAATAGAAGGAAAGTTCCTCAACATTATAAAAGCTATATATGACAAACCTACAGCCAGCATTATACTTAACGGAGAAAAACTAAAACCATTCCCTTTAAAATCAGGAACCAGACAAAGATGCCCACTATCTCCACTCCTATTCAACATAGTACTGGAATTCCTAGCCAGAGCAATTAGGCAAGAAGAAGGAATAAAAGGAATACAAATAGGTAAAGAAACTGTCAAAATATCCCTATTTGCAGACGACATGATCCTATACCTTAAAGACCCAAAAAACTCTACTCAGAAGCTTCTAGACATCATCAATAGCTATAGCAAGGTAGCAGGATATAAAATCAACATAGAAAAATCATTAGCATTTCTATACACTAACAATGAGCAAACGGAAAAAGAATGTATGAAAACAATTCCATTTACAATAGCCTCAAAAAAAATCAAATACCTAGGTGTAAACCTAACAAAAGATGTGAAAGACCTCTACAAGGAAAACTATACACTTCTGAAGAAAGAGATTGAGGAAGACTATAGAAAGTGGAGATCTCCCATGCTCATGGATTGGTAGAATCAACATAGTAAAAATGTCGATACTCCCAAAAGTAATCTACATGTTTAATGCAATTCCCATCAAAATTCCAATGACATTCATTAAAGAGATTGAAAAATCTACCGTGAAATTTATATGGAAACACAAGAGGCCACGAATAGCCAAGGCAATACTCAGTCAAAAGAACAATGCAGGAGGTATCACAATACCTGACTTCAAACTATATTACAAAGCAATAACAATAAAAACAGCATGGTACTGGCACAAAAACAGACATGAAGACCAGTGGAACAGAATAGAGGATCCAGATATGAAGCCACACAACTATGAGCACCTTATCTTTGACAAAGGAGCTAAAAATATACGATGGAGAAATAGCAGCCTCTTCAACAAAAAATGCTGGGAAAACTGGTTAGCAGTCTGCAAAAAACTGAAACTAGATCCATGTATATCACCCTATACCAAGATTAACTCAAAATGGATCAAGGATCTTAATATCAGACCCCAAACTCTTAAGTTGATACAAGAAAGAGTAGGAAATACTCTGGAGTTAGTAGGTATAGGTAAGAACTTTCTCAATGAAACCCCAGCAGCACAGCAACTAAGAGATAGCATAGATAAATGGGACCTCATAAAACTAAAAAGCTTCTGTTCATCAAAAGAAATGGTCTCTAAACTGAAGAGAACACCCACAGAGTGGGAGAAAATATTTGCCAATTATCCATCAGACAAAGGACTGATAACCAGAATATACAGGGAACTTAAAAAACTAAATTCTCCCAAAACTAATGAACCAATAAAGAAATGGGCACGTGAACTAAACAGAACTTTCTCAAAAGAAGAAATTCAAATGGCCAGAAAACACATGAAAAAATGCTCACCATCTCTAGCAATAAAGGAAATGCAAATTAAAACCACACTAAGATTCCACCTCACCCGTTAGAATAGCCATCATCAGCAACACCACCAACAACAGGTGTTGGCGAGGATGCGGGGAAAAAGGAACCCTCTTACACTGTTGGTGGGAATGTAGACTAGTACAACCACTCTGGAAAAAAATTTGGAGGCTACTTAAAAAGCTGGACATCGATCTACCATTTGATCCAGCAATAACACTCTTGGGGATATACTGCACATCCATGTTTATTGCGGCACTATTCACAATAGCCAAGTTATGGAAACAGCCAAGATGCCCCATCACTGACGAATGGATTAAGAAAATGTGGTATCTATACACAATGGAATTTTATGCAGCCATGAAGAAGAACGAAATGTTATCATTCGCTGGTAAATGGATGGAATTGGAGAACATCATTCTGAGTGAGGTTAGCCTCGCTCAAAAGACCAAAAATCGTATGTTCTCCCTCATATGTGGACATTAGATCAAGGGCAAACACAACAAGGGGATTGGACTATGAGCACATGATAAAAGCGAGAGCACACAAGGGAGGGGTGAGGATAGGTAAGACACCTAAAAAACTAGCTAGCATTTGTTGCCCTTAATGCAGAGAAACTAAAGCAGATACCTTAAAGCAACTGAGGCCAATAGGAAAAGGGGACCAGGAACTAGAGAAAAGGTTAGATCAAAAAGAATTAACCTAGAAGGTAACACCCACGCACAGGAAATTAATGTGAGTCAACTCCCTGTATAGCTATCCTTATCTCAACCAGGAAAACCCCTTGTTCCTTCCTATTATTGCTTATACTCTCTCTACAACAAAATTAGAAATAAGGGCAAAATAGTTTCTGCTGTGTATTGGGGGGGGAGCGGGAGGGGGTGGAGTGGGTGGTAAGGGAGGGGGTGGGGGCAGGGGGGAGAAAAAAAAGAAAAAAAACAAAACCAAGGATTAGTAAAGTTACATAGTGAATCTAGATATGATATCAGACCTCACATTCTTTTTAAAAATGTAAAATCCCCTTTCTGCCTCATTAACAACTTTTGTTAAAAAGACAAATTAAAACTTATATTATTAGCTAACAGAATTTCAGGAAACCTAAGGAATATTAATTATTCTTATAACCTTGTCATGGGATTGTAAGGGACAAGTGTGAGGGGAAATAAAATGGCAGAAATGTCCCTAGGATCAAATGGCAACCCTGGGGATATAAAGGGATGAATGGCAAAAGTAACTTTGCTGTAGATAAAGGAGATAGGAAAACATACTTAAAAGCAAAACTTAGGGAGACTGAGAAACCATCTCCTTCACACACATGTGCTGAGGCACAGTAGTTTCTCTTCCTAGATCAGGAAAAAAAGATAAAACATGCCTAAAGTCAGACATCTAAAGGGATGCCATCTAGACCACTAAAAGGAGTGAAACATAGCAAACTTTCCCAAGATAAACAAAAAAGGGATTTCACTAGAATAATGAGTGTAGTCATAAAATGTACATGACAGGTTTCAAGGACAAGATAGACTAATGAGAACTTCTTGGAATGTCTGGCCTGGTAAGGATGGAGGGTAGCCAGATGGTCGGGTTCAGCAAGAAGTTAATCAAACAGCCAATTATAGCTACAGCTTCAAAGTAGAGTAGGGAGGAGTGTCTAAAGTCAGCCCCTATCATGAACTTCAGCCACCCTTTTGGCTTAGCTCTTTCACTAAGTCCCACCCATCAGGGTGCTTTCTTATCCTTTCAATAAACTTTGTTCTTGCTTTACTCATAACTCTTGGTCTGTGGCATAAATCTGCTCTCTTAACTGCTTGTCTGGCACCTTCAGTCATCGACGACTGTACCAGGACATGAATTCTGGAGAACAATAATCTAGTCCAGTATCAGGTTCTCGAGCCTCCAATTCTAGTTTCTATTAAAGTGTTAAGAGAAAAAAGACAAATCTATGTGTTTGTCTATACAAAGTCCCAGAATATTGGTACATGGCAAAACTTCTACACAAAAAAGTAAGATGGATTCTACGTATTACAGTCAATTTTTCAAAAATTACAAAATATGAAAACAATCACAAATATTTCCTAAGCTGAAAGAACTTCCTCTTTTCAAACTACCCCATTAACCAAGTGTCTATTAATACAGAAACCACAAAGTTAACACTTCCTCAATTTTCATGTCCTCATAAAAACTGATACACCACAAATCCTGGCAACAACAACAAAAAGTTACACTCACTATCTAAGAATCAGCAAGGACATGTTTTATATAGAAACTCACTAGAACTGGGTTTTCAAAAGCTATTTATGCCAAGCATGGTGACACAGCTACTGGGGAGGCAGAGGTAGGAGGATCACGAATTCAAGGCCAGCCCAGGCTAGCTAAACCTTATCTCAAAAACAAACTAACAAACAAAAATGCTGTGAATGTGGCTCAAGTGGTAGAGCACTTGCCTAGCATGTGCGAGACCCTGGATTCAATCTTCAGAATTGAAAAAAAAAAAAAAAAGCTATTTATAATATTATCTCAACCAGAAGTATCTTTACCCAGTACTGCCTTTATTGACCTTTTTTTGAGATGGGTCTCACTGTGCAGCCCTGTGTGAGCCCTTAAACTCACAATATTCCTGCCTCAGCCTCCAGAGTGCTGGGATTACAGACATGCACAGCCATGCTCAGCATTTAATTAATTTGTAGTTGAGCGCCATAAAATAAACACGCTAGATTTCTTACCTGATACATGCAACTTACCTTCCCACATGCTCTGCAATGATGCCTCCTTTTAGTGAATGTAAACCGGGCTTCACACTTCATGCAATTTGGAGCTTGGGAATCAGGTACCCATACTGGAGCCACCTCGCCCAGAGTGGTAAATGGCTTTCTGACAGAAATTCCAAACTGACCAGCTCTGAGATCATTATCTGGGCTATCTGGAGCTAATGCAAGGCATGGCCTACTGGAGAGCTCAGCCTCATAACTTTCTAAATGTTCCCCATTTGTATCTGCAATAGAAATATTTCCCAAAGATGCACTGCATACATTGGTTGCTGGGTTTTCCCCTAATTTTGCTTTTCCAAGAATATCATTTTTGTTTTTAATATTATTTCCATTGTTTGCAGGAAAGTCATTTTGCAAATGGTCTGATAATGGCTTTGGAATTTGAAGTTTAAGATTAGAAGGTTGCTTGGGTCTTGCACCACCAAAAGGAACACTGATAGATTGCAGGTTTGCTACTATCTTGGGGGAAGACTGCCCAAGCACTGATGGAACTTGACTACAGAAATTATGTAAATAATTTTTCTTCATGAGGTCTCCAGAGCTGTTTAAAAGTAGTCCACTAACCTCGGTGGCCTCATTTCCTCTCTGTTCATAAATATTTGAATAGCATTCTGATTTGCTTTCCTCTATTTCCTTTTCTTCTGTTACTGAATCTTCTTTGGAAGGTAAAGTCTTTGGAACAAAAGAAACAATTGGGCTCTGCATTCCATAGGAATCACATCCATTAGATAGGGAATTTGCTGCTGGTGTATCTACAACAGTGGATAAATCACATCCTGCACTTTCATTCATGTAAGTTCCTTTGAAATCTAGACCTGCATCTGCCATTCCAACACACTCTCCTCCACTCTCATCATTAGTGTCCTCAGGCTGACTACTCTGTAAGAACTTTTGATGTTCTTCATTTACTTGGCTATCATTCGTCTCATTTAGTTTAGTCAATTTCCAATCAGTCATCTCCTGAGAGACAGAAAAACGATCTGTCATATTAAGAAATTCTGTAGTGCCAAGAATTTCTTCATGCTCATA
Organism: Castor canadensis; assembly: GCF_047511655.1. NCBI lineage: Eukaryota > Metazoa > Chordata > Mammalia > Rodentia > Castoridae > Castor > Castor canadensis. The sequence continues at coordinate 121,872,512 of NC_133392.1, forward strand.
AACTTCCTTTTCATTAGCCATAACTTCACTAGGCACAAGACAATCTGAAGACTCTTCACAGTTATTATCCCTTCCAGATCCATTAGGCATGTCTGGTTTGAGACACAAAGGTAAAACAGACAAGAGGGTTTCTTCAGTTGTTCTCTCCTCTGTTGACTCTTTTTTTGTCAACATCTCCTCACTCAAATGGGAAAAGGAGTTTGGACTCCCTAGATCCATCCTAGGAGAGTTGTTTTTCTCATCTGACATATAGTTTTCCTGCTTTTTATCATCAGGACCTCCATCTGTTCCCTGGGATGAGATCACTAAATCAACTGTTAAACTTGTAACAACAGACATGGAGGGGGCTCTACCCATATTTTCATCATCCTTTAATTGTGAAGGGGAACAGATACTGGGTAGAGTATCAGAAGAAATAGTACATAGATGGTTAACAGAATCCCCCTCCGTTTTTGGTCTATTCAATGGATCCATTTGTTTCTCTAAGTTCATGTCTTTTACAGTGGATCCATTCATGCTAAAACTAAGTTGATTAGTTTGTCTGTTTTCATTATCCAGTGAACAACTAAGAGAATCCTCAAGGGATTGACTATTGTAATTACTACAATCCTGAAAATCACTTGGTAATGTCCTTTTATCACAGTTATGCATGACAGCTACAACAAGAACATTGTTCTCATCTGGCAAACAAGTTAGGTTTCCACATTTTTTCTCTCCCACTTCAATAGCACTGCATTGATCATCCTGACTGTAGTTTCTCTTAATTAACTGATCTTCTGCAATGGCACTTTCATCAATCCACATAGTGGCAATCCCTGAATTTAAACCACAGTGCTGTCCGTCAGCACAATTATCTTCTCCCTCCTTGGTCAGGGGAGCTGAATGAGCCAGAGAGAAGACTTTCAGCTGTGACTGTGACTCATTAGAAACAACAGGTTCATCCACACTGGCCAATGCAGGGTTAAATGACAGTCGGTGAGAAGAGGAATCTAAAATCTTATTCCACTTTGTGTCCAGTAAAGTAGGAGAAATTGTTTCATCTGAAAAAAATTAAAATAAATTTGCTACTGACACTGAAAAGTTACTATGTGATGTTAATCAACATTTCTAGTTATACTCTAAAAATAAAATATTACTAAGATATGAAGATTATCTAAATTTTGGGCTATGAATGTGAAAATATATTTAATACAATTTTCTATAATTATGCCATCAAATGATAGTATTTCAGGATATTTCAAACAACAAAAAGAATTCTACCGCAATCTACATGATTAAACTGAACCCACCCCAAACCCAGAAGAGGGGAAAGCACCCTTTGGATTGTCCATGTTCAAGTCAGGACAAGGACTAATCTAAGAAGGGGAAGAAAAAAACCACAACAGTAGTGAGCACAAAGTAACTGAGTAGAAAGGAAAATGATGGAATTTCCTGTGGAGACTAAATGCTCCATAATCTAAGTCATGATTGGGATGTGTGGGTTACACAGCTGTCTCCATTTGTCAAAACTGTATAGGTAGCCAGGCATTCAAGCACATGCCTGTAGTCCTAGCTACTAAGGAGGCTAAGGTGAGAGGATTGCTTAAGCCCATGAGTTGAAACCCTGTTTCAAAACAAAACAAAACAAAAAAACTGTACAGTTAAGTTCTATGCATTTTAGTGAATATAAAGATTATCTTTAGGAAACTTTTTAAAAATAAAACCAGACATGGTGGTGCATTCCTATACTCCCAGCTACTTGGAAGGTGGAGATCAGGAAGATCACAGTTCAAGGTCAGCCTAAGCAAAAAGTTATTGAGATCCCATCTCAACAAATAAGATGGGCATGTTGGATCACACTTGTAATTCCAGTTATATGTGGTATAGGTAGGAGAAGCATGGTATGAGGCCAGCCCTGGGCAAAAACACAAGACTCCATCTGAAAAATAACTAAAGTAAAGAGAGCTGGAGGTATGTCTCAAGTGGCAGAGTGCTTGCTAGCACAAGGCCCTGAGTTCAAACTCCGTACTATACCATCTAAAAAAAAGAAAAAAAAAACTTAAAAAAAATGAAACGGAGTGAGGTATAGAAGAAGATATAAATGAAACAAAACAGGCAGTATGTTGGTCACTGTTAAAGATAAGTGATGGGTACACTGAGGTTTTTTATACTATTCCCTTTAATTTATATATATTTAAATTTTTTCCCATTATAAGTTATTTTTTAAAGTTTGCTACAGTATGAAATTCTGTAACCATGTCATAATACATTATTAACCACATTCATATTTATATTATCTGAGGACATTTGGCAAAAAGTATTATCTTATTAAATCACCTTACTTACAACCTATCATTAAGAATAATTTCATGTAACATTGCTATTTACTTTTTAACAGACCATAACTACAATAGCTAAGTTATTCTCCCAATTTATAATGCTATTGTTTATGTCAAAGTAAATTAAAGAAATAAGAAATAATGCACTTAGTGTCTTTCCTGCACTCTTCCTCCAGTAACTGACAATCATGATGCTGAAATCATACAGATGTGTTCATAACATTCATCTTTAATGTACTCACGGCACCTGTTGATATCTTTATTAAGGAAATGGTTTATTACTTTCTCTTTCATTCACTGAATAATTTCTAAAAGCAGAAACCATTTCATCCCTTCATTGGAAATCCTCACTCTGCAAAAGGCTTAATACATGGCAAGCACACATACATATACTACCATATGATAAAAACATTGGTTTTGTGACACATGAAAATTAAATGATAACTAGTGCCTCTATAAAGTACATAATCTAGTTGGGAAGATAAGATGTATATACAATTCATATGACTACCTAATTAGTAGCAGAGAGTAGCATATATATTTGAAAACTATTATGTAAGAATAGAAAATAAGCCAGGAATGGTGGCTCATAACTGTAATCCTTGGGAGGCAGAGATCAGAAGAATCACAGTGAGACCCCATCTCAACTAATAAAACACTGGGTATGGTGGAATCATCCCAGCTACATGAAAAGTATAACTAAAAGTATCATGGTCCAGGCTGGCCTGACCAAAAAATGTGAGACCCTATTGCAAAATAACCAAAGCAAAAAGGGCTGGGGTGGTTCAAATGGTAGAGCACTTGACTAGCAAGTTTGAGGCCCTGAGTTCAAAACCCAGCACTGCCAAGAAAAGAAAAGAAATTCAGAGGAGAAAGAAAGAAATTCAGAGTAATGTAAGTGAGCTTGAATTTATGGAGGCAGAAGACACTGAACTAGGCTTTAAGACATTTAAGTTTGGAAAAGAAGCCTTTGTAAGTAGGGGAATGAGGAAACATACAGCTTAAACAAAAGGATTTAAAACAGCAATAAGTAAATCAGTTTGAACTGAGAAAATCATTAGCATATGGAAGTCATGGAAAAAAGCGACAAAAGGCAAAAAGTAAAAGCCATAAACCTAAGATTGTGTAAAGAATGGTTTTAGTATCCTCTGAGTTACTAAATCCTAAATTTAAATACAAATTCGGGCTAGCAGAGAGTTGAGATTTAGACTATGGACTTCCTTTAAAAGATGAATCATATTTCCAAGCTGGTTCCTAGAAATAAGCAAAGATATACTTCTTATAAGAATATTTAATATTCAAACAGGAATAATCAGGTTTTTATATTTTCATTATTCAGTCACCTAATACATAGGTATAATGTTATTACCTAGTGTTATCACAGACCATTTGTGGTTTATTTCTTATTTAAAGAAGGAAATAACATAACACAAAATGAGAAATCACTTCATTTACTCTCTAAGTTGGTAGTTTTTAATGCGACTGATACTGAGATTCAAAAAAACTAGTTCAAACTGTGTATGGCAGTACCATGTCTATAATCCTAGCACTTGGGGGACTAAGGCAGGGAGATAAACAAGTCTGAAACCCTCAAAAAATAAAAATAGAAACAGTTCAAATAAAATAAAAAGTAGTTCAATTAAGAAAAAAACTAGTTCAACATAGTTACAACTGAGAAGTGGGTTTGGAAATCTTTCTCCTTCTAAAGGAGTTAATTTCTGTGAGCAAGTACTGTATTTGCTAAGATATTTATTTTTACAGATTCAACAAAAATGTACTGTAAAATAACTATACACAAAGTACCCTACTAGAATCTACAGCAGTCTACTAGCCAGTGGTATTCTGGAACCACAGTATTCACATGATTAGGCGTAACATGTATCTAGTTATCTCTTGACTTAAGTAACTGCAATACATATAGGGCTAAACTGAAAAAGAGTATTATGAAAATATTTGTATAGATGGTTGAATCTCAGAGGATAATGTACCTTCTGGATAGTTATGTACAAAGCCCATTGAAATCCAACAAAATCCCAAATCATTTGATTTCACATTATGTGAGTCAAGAAAAAGCCTAGGGAAATGATCTTTAATGGAAAAACATGAGAAAAGTAGGATATTCCACATATCCTTTTTTTCCCTCTCTTTATCCCCATGATCCCATATTCTAATTCAGGTTTATTCTATTACAGACTGAAAGTAACAGAATCAAAACTATTCTCACAGGACATGTGCAGTAGCAGAGATAGAAGAATCATGGTCTAAAGTCAGCCCAGGCAAAAGTATAAGATCCTATCTGAAAAATAACAAAAACGAAAAGGGATGGGGTATGGATCAAGTGATAGAGCACTTGCTCCGATGTCAAAAATGCCAGTACCACCAAAAAAATAAAAACAAAGAATCTAATCTCTTTCCAACTACTATCAAAGAATAACCAGAATCATTGGGCTGTAGTGAAGGTATACAGACTCCTAATTAAAATCCTCATTATTGATTGACTGATTGATTTTTGGCAGTACAAAGGTTTGAACTTAGGGCCTTCAACTTGTCTAGGTACACACTCTGTCACTTCAGCCACACCTCTAGCTATTTTTATTTTTAGGGATATTTTTTTTTTTTAGATAGGGACATTTTTGTCCTGGGCTAGCCTCAGACTGTAATCCTTCTAACTATGGCACCACAAATAGCTGGGATCAGAAGCATGAGCAACCACACCCAACTCATTGATTGAGATAGGATTATGCTAACTTTCATCTAGCTGGCCTCAAAACACAATCCTCCCAATAGCTGCAATTACAGGAGTGGCCACTGCACCCGCCAAAAGTCTGTTCTTTATATGGAAATATATCATTTCTGTAAATTTTTTACATGTCATTTCTGTTAGAAAACATAGGGGAAATACGGTAAGATGAAAGAGATTTACTTATGGCTTATCCATTCAAATCAAATTGAGAGGGGAGTTGAGAGAAAAAGCTTCTATAAATGAAGTGAATCTTAAGCAGTTTTTTCTAGACTGAGGCTTGAGAATGTGTAATTTAATTAACCATCTTTGCAATTACTCAAAAATGTAAATCTTTTAACATTAGGTTTATAATATGTCTTTACTTTATTGAGCAATCAATATGGATGAAGCAATTTTTCTTAGTGTCAGAAATCCAAGAACACATTCTAAAGCTTTTCTTGGAAATTAACTAACTGTCTGTCCTAGGGTAGGGAGAGAGCTCTAGTACCACACTACCTGGATCCTAACTCTGCCACTTAGTAGCAAGTAACTTACAGGAAGTGGTAGCCTCTGTGCCTCTATGCTCATCTGTAAAACAAAGAAGGTCTACATTCATGAGATTGTTTTAAACATTAAATGATACAATCCATGTATTGACACAGTGCAAAAAATAGCATTTCTTCCTCTGGAAATTATATATTATTATTATGATTGTCATTAAGTCTTCAGGTCTGATTTTATTTTTTTAAGTACTATGTCCCCTTATTCTCACATTCTATCATAAATCCAAATAGATTCTCCAATGTAAAGTTTTACCTTCGTTTTGTTCAAATTCATCTAACACCTTGTCCAGGTTGTAAGCTTCTGCTTGGAAGTAATTCTCCATCAGTAGGGAAACAGCACTTAAGAGACTTGTTAAACCTAAAAAATAGATCAAGTTTGTATTATACTTTGAGTTATTAAAATATAATTTATAAATCTTAAGAACATAAGGGTAAAATCTCTTCTAAATCTATGCAGACAATGGTAAATAATAAAAGTTGTCATTAACAACTTAAAGATTTAAGATCTTTAAGTTAATGTGGTTTAGAAACATATAAGCTGACAATCATCAAAATACACTTTTGATGGATTTGGTACAGAATCCTCTGTACCTGTGGATTCTGCATCTGCAGAATAAACCAACCACAGATGGAAAAAAATTCAGAAAAAACTGCATCTGTACTAAACACATACAAATATTTTTTTTGTCATTATTCTCTCAACAGTACAGTATAACAACTACTTACCTAGAACTTACACTGTACTATCTTATAAGTAATATGTATGTAGATGATTTAAAGTATACAGGAAAATATGCACAGATTAGTGCAAACACAATATCATTTTCTATAAAGACTTGAGTATCCATGGATTTTGCTATCTGCAGGGGTCCCCCATGGATACTGAGAGACAGCTGTAGAACTGAACATAGAAGGCAGACTTGTTCATTCAATAGAATACGCTTCAAAAGTCAAGTTTCAGGTGTTGGAAAAGCAATCATTTTGACTGGGATAAAATTACATTTCTATTAGAAAAGGAAGCTTTCAGAACTTTTGTCAAATGGGAAATGACTGGAAAGCTCAAGCCTAGCATAAGGGTATTAGTTTGAAAAATTCTAATAATAACTCTGGTTATTATTCTTTTTAAACTTCTTCATTCCAAATACTGTTTCTAAGCTTCCCTTAATGTTAACTGATCAGAAGCATCCTCTGGGCATATATATTACGTGTGTCAACTATTTAACAGAATGCCAAGAGTGCACAACAGGTGTTAAGTAAATGCCAACTATTACCCATCCCCTTTTTTCATCTATTATCAGGATTTCCATGTTTATCTATTTCCTTAATTTCTCAACATTTTCTTTTCAAACTGGAAATCATGCTTAGCTTCTTAATTAGTATATATGGAAAGGTGGTCAGATTATAATTTCCCCAAAAAATCAAGTAAGGAAAACATGAAAAAGAGGGAAAATCAGAAATGCAATATCCTGTCATTACAAAGTTTAAGTCAAAAATAAAAAGTGATGAATCTTCTTTGATATATAAAGATAAGGTTTCTTCTTCTCTGAAGTGTATTTTCTCTCCGTTTACAAATAAGAAAATAAACACAGGGGATTAACTGACTTTTCAAGTACTTCCCCAAGATTATTAATTTAGTCAACTTTTATTTGTTATTGTTGGTTCAGGTTAGGTTATCTAAGTTTCAATAGACAAATATGCTACATAATCAATGAATAGCTTTTATAAAATCTTTTTTACCTAATTATTTACAGTTTGGAATAATTTTCAAAAACATGACATTTCAGCCAGGTGTTGGTAGCTCATACCTACAATCCTAGACATTTGGGAGGCTGAGATTGGGAAGATCAGGATTCAATGCTAGCCCACACAAAAAGTTCATGAGATCCTATCTTAACCAGTAGCTGAGTACAGTGGTGCATGCCTGTCATTCCAGTGATGGCAGAAATAGAAGGATCATGGTCCAAGCCAGCCTGAACAGAAAGCAAGACCCTATCTCCAAAGTGACCACAGCAAAAAGAGTTGGAGGCATGACTCAAGTGATAGAGAACCTGCCTAGCAAGAATGAAGCCCTGAGCTCAAACCTCACTACCACTGGAAAAAAAAAATGCCATTTTGTTTTGATGAAGACCACACAATTTAGACAACTGCTAAAAGCAAATGAAATTTCTCACCATACCCAATCTAACACATGCAATATACACCTACAATACTTAAAGGAATCTTAGTCATTATGTAAAAATATTAGTAAGCCAATAATCAGACTAACATATTTATTATACACCTACTGTGTAGAGGGTACTGTAATCAAGTCAAATCTCAGACATCATCTGTAACATCAAGAAGCCTATAATTTAATGGCAAACAATATTAAGAAAATTTAAATAATAATAATTATTTTAATAACAACTTGGTACGAGAGCACCAGGTGCTCTATGATTAATTTGCCAGATAAAATTAACAGATAAGTGGTACAGAATAAATATTAAAGAAATTTGAGTTATTTAAGTTTATCATTCTTATTTGAGCTTGAGAGCTCAAACACCACTTTCAAAAAGAAGTATTCTCTAAAACTCTGGAAAGGTTATGACTCCCCTTATTATCTCTCATAGTACTCCATTCTTTTCCTTTAAACCATTTATCACCATCTATAAACATATATCAATGTGAATAATTGATTCATGTCAAGCTTTCCTACAAGATTTCAGGAACCACCAAACCACCCACCAGACTGTGTCCAACATGTAGCCTAGTGATTAACACAAAACCTGATTGTGTACACACTGAATTAATATTCATGAAATGAATAAATGAAGAATGTATAAATACGTAGCCAATAAATTATACTAAATTCTAATAAAAATTACTAAGTTGGCCAGGTGTGGCAGTACATACCTATAATCCCAACACTTGGGAGCCTAAGGCAGGAGGATTGCACATTGGAGGTCAACATGGCTATATAGCAAGACTGCCTCAAAAAAAAATTACTGATTCAGGCAAACATCAAAAATGGATGCTAAACTATTAGGTAAATGTTTTGGTGAGAAGAGAATATTCACACTGCCTCAGACTATCATTCTACAAATGAATAATTAATTTCAAGGCAGGAAATAAACATTTATAATAAAGAGGCATGACAATTACCATCTTAACCAAATGATTTAATTTAGTATCACCAATAGTTTAACAATGAGAAGTACAGATCATCTATACAGTATTCTTGCCAAAAATATAATGTATGAAATGGAAATATGAGACTTTTTGAAACTGTCCCAGGAATGGGGGAGAGGAGGATAAAGGAGAATGATGGGGAAGAAATTCAACTACTATATATTTTAAGAACTTTGATAAACGTCACATTGTACCCCCAGTACAATACTTTTTTTAAAAGATTAAAAATAAAAGAAATGAAAGAAAGATGTAGCTTGAAGTTAATCTTGAGGAGATGATTAAGCAAATCTATAATGCGAGGATTCTTTAAGACAAATGACTTGAACTCTTTAAAAAAATCAATGTAAAAACATAGTTAAAATAAGTATGAAAAACAAGATTATTCTAAATTAAAAGAAACTCAAGAGACTAAAGGGTCAGGCATGATGGTTCACACCAACTACTCAGGAGGCAGAGATCAACAGGATCCCAGTTTGAGGTCAACCCAGGCAAAAAGTTAGCAAGACCCCATCTCAACAAACAAACCAGATGTGGTGGTTTATACCTATAATCCCAGCTACAGATAGGCATATGTAGGACCGAAGCCTGAGATCCAGCCACAGTCAAAAAGAACAAGACCTTGTCTAAAACATAACTAAAACTAAAAGGACCTGGAAGCCTGGCTCAAGAGGTACAGAGCGTGCTTAGCAAGCACAAGGCCCTGAGTTCAAACCCTAATACCTCCAAAAAAAAAAAAAAAAGAGAGAGAAAGATATTAAATATTCAAATGCCAAGCATGAACACTGACTGGATCCTAAATCAAGAAAACACACAGGAGCAGAGGGAGTAACTCAGGAGACAGAACACTTGCCCAGCATGTGTAAGGCTCTGAGTTCAATCCCCAACACCACACTAACCATACACACATTTCTCGGCCTCCAGATTCCACCTGTGCCTACCATGTTCCCCTTTGTATTTCCCTTCCCTAACTTTTAATAAACTCCATTGACACCCAAAAAATAAAAAACCACACACAAATACATATATAGTAAAAAAAAAAATGGGGGGATTTGGGGAAATTTGGACATGAACTGTACATTTGGTGAACCAATAATCATTTTTCTTGGATGAACTAATGTTATCCTGATTTTGTAGGAGAATGTTCTTCTTATCCTTAGGAGCTGCCTCCCAATGTAGTTAAGGAAATATTACCTGCAGCTAATTTTCAAATGGTTTAGAAAAAGAAAAGGCACATGAGAGTATAAGAGGGGAGAGTTGTAAAAAAGGGTAAATATTGATAAATCTAGGTGGAAGATATATGGATCTTAAATGTGCTTTTGTTTTCTTTTTTTTTCCTTTTTCTTTTATTATTCATATGTGCATACAAGGCTTGATTCATTTCTCCCAGCTGCCCCCAACCCCTCCCTTACCACCCACTCCGCCCCCTCCCTCTACCCCCCCCAATACCCAGCAGAAACTATTTTGCCCTTATTTCTAATTTTGTTGTACAGAGAGTATAAGCAATAATAGGAAGGAACAAGGGTTTTTGCTGGTTGAGATAAGGATAGCTATACAGGGCATTGACTCACATTGATTTCCTGTGCGTGGGTGTTACCTTCTAGGTTAATTCTTCTTGAACTAATCTTTTCTCTAGTACCTGTTCCCCTTTTCCTATTGGCCTCAGTTGCTTTTAAGGTATCTGCTTTAGTTTCTCTACGTTGAGGGCAACAAATGCTAGCTAGTTTTTTAGGTGTCTTAGCTATCCTCACCCCTTCCTTGTGTGCTCTCGCTTTTATCATGTGCTCATAGTCCAATCCCCTTGTTGTGTTTACCCTTAATCTAATGTCCACATATGAGGGAGAACATATGATTTTTGGTCTTTTGGGCCAGGCTAACCTCACTCAGAATGATGTTCTCCAATTCCATCCATTTACCAGCGAATGATAACATTTCGTTCTTCTTCATGGCTGCATAAAATTCCATTGTGTATAGATACCACATTTTCTTAATCCATTCGTCAGTGATGGGGCATCTTGGCTGTTTCCAAAACTTGGCTATTGTGAATAGTGCCACAATAAACATGGGTGTGCGGGTGCTTCTGGAGTAACCTGTGTCACAGTCTTTTGGGTATAAACCCAAAGAGTGGTATTACTGGATCAAATGGTAGATCCATGTCTAGCTTTTTAAGTAGCCTCCAAATTTTTTTCCAGAATGGTTGTACTAGTCTACATTCCCACCAAAAGTGTAAGAGAGTTCCTTTTTCCCCGCATCCTCGCCAACACCTGTTGTTGGTGGTGTTGCTGATGATGGCTATTCTAACAGGGTGAGGTGGAATCTTAGTGTGGTTTTAATTTGCATTTCCTTTATTGCTAGAGATGGTGAGCATTTTTTCATGTGTTTTCTGGCCATTTGAATTTCTTCTTTTGAGAAAGTTCTGTTTAGTTCACTTGCCCATTTCTTTATTGGTTCATTAGTTTTGGGAGAATTTAGTTTTTTAAGTTCCCTGTATATTCTGGTTATCAGTCCTTTGTCTGATGTATAGTTGGCAAATATTTTCTCCCACTCTGTGGGTGTTCTCTTCAGTTTAGAGACCATTTCTTTTGATGAACAGAAGCTTTTTAGTTTTATGAGGTCCCATTTATCTATGCTATCTCTTAGTTGCTGTGCTGCTGGGGTTTCATTGAGAAAGTTCTTACCTATACCTACTAACTCCAGAGTATTTCCTACTCTTTCTTGTATCAACTTAAGAGTTTGGGGTCTGATATTAAGATCCTTGATCCATTTTGAGTTAATCTTGGTATAGGGTGATATACATGGATCAGTTTCAGTTTTTTGCAGACTGCTAACCAGCTTTCCCAGCAGTTTTTGTTGAAGAGGCTCTTATTTCTCCATCGTATATTTTTAGCTCCTTTGTCAAAGATAAGTTGGTTATAGTTGTGTGGCTTCATATCTGGGTCCTCTATTCTGTTCCACTGTTCTTCATGTCTGTTTTTGTGCCAGTACCATGCTGTTTTTATTGTTATTGCTTTGTAATATAGTTTGAAGTCAGGTATTGTGATACCTCCTGCATTGTTCTTTTGACTGAGTATTGCCTTGGCTATTCGTGGCCTCTTGTGTTTCCATATAAATTTCACAGTAGATTTTTCAATCTCTTTAATGAATGTCATTGGAATTTTGATGGGAATTGCATTAAACATGTAGATTATTTTTGGGAGTATCGACATTTTTACTATGTTGATTCTACCAATCCATGAGCATGGGAGATCTCTCCACTTTCTATAGTCTTCCTCAATCTCTTTCTTCAGAAGTGTATAGTTTTCCTTGTAGAGGTCTTTCACATCTTTTGTTAGGTTTACACCTAGGTATTTGACTTTGTTTGAGGCTATTGTAAATGGAATTGTTTTCATACATTCTTTTTCAGTTTGCTCATTGTTAGTGTATAGAAATGCTAATGATTTTTCTATGTTGATTTTATATCCTGCTACCTTGCTATAGCTATTGATGATGTCTAGAAGCTTCTGAGTAGAGTTTTTTGGGTCTTTAAGGTATAGGATCATGTCGTCTGCAAATAGGGATATTTTGACAGTTTCTTTACCTATTTGTATTCCTTTTATTCCTTCTTCTTGCCTAATTGCTCTGGCTAGGAATTCCAGTACTATGTTGAATAGGAGTGGAGATAGTGGGCATCCTTGTCTGTTTCCTGATTTTAGAGGGAATGGTTTTAATTTTTCTCCGTTAAGTATAATGCTGGCTGTAGGTTTGTCATATATAGCTTTTATAATGTTGAGGAGCTTTCCTTCTATTCCTAGTTTTCTTAGAGCTTTTATCATGAAATGATGTTGGATCTTATCAAAGGCTTTTTCTGCATCTATTGAGATGATCAAGTGGTTTTTGTCTTTGCTTCTGTTAATGTGGTTTATTACGTTTATTGATTTTCATATGTTGAACCACCCCTGCATCCCTGGGATGAAGCCTACTTGGTCGTGGTGAATAATCTTTTTGATGTGTTGTTGAATTCGGTTTGCCATTATTTTGTTGAGGATTTTTGCATCAATGTTCATTAAGGAGATTGGCCTATAGTTCTCCTTTTTGGAGGTGTCTTTGCCTGGTTTTGGGATAAGTGTAATACTGGCTTCATAAAATGTGTTTGGCAGTTTTCCTTCCCTTTCTATTTCATGGAACAGTTTAAGGAGGGTTGGTATCAGTTCTTCTTTAAAGGTCTGATAGAATTCAGCAGAGAATCCATCAGGTCCTGGACTTTTCTTTTTGGGGAGACTCTTGATTGCTGCTTCAATTTCATTTTGTGTTATAGGACTATTCAGGTGATTAATTTCCTCTTGGTTCAGTTTTGGATGATCATATGTATCTAGAAATCTGTCCATTTCTTTAAGATTTTCAAATTTATTTGAATATAGGTTCTCAAAGTAGTCTCTGATGATTTCCTGGACTTCCATGGTGTTTGTTGTTATCTCCCCTTTTGCATTCCTGATTCTACTAATTTGGGTTTTTTCTCTCCTCATTATAGTCAGGTTTGCCAGGGGTCTATCGATCTTGTTTATTTTTCAAAGAACCAACTTTTTGTTTCATTAATTCTTTGTATGGTTTTTTTTGGTTTCTATTTCATTGATTTCAGCTCTTATTTTTATTATTTCTGTCCTATTTGTTTTGGGATTTGCTTGTTCTTGTTTTTCTAGGGGTTTGAGATGTATCATTAGGTCATTGATTTGGGATCTTTCAATCTTTTTAATATATGCACTGATGGCTATAAACTTTCCTCTCAGGACTGCCTTAGCTGTGTCCCATAGGTTCCGGTAGGTTGTGTTTTCATTTTCATTGACTTCCAGGAACTTTTTAATTTCCTCTTTTATTTCATCGATGATCCATTCTTCATTAAGTAATGAGTTATTTAGTTTCCAGCTGTTTGCATGTTTTTTGTCTTTACTTTTGTTGTTGAGTTCTACTTTTACTGCATTGTGGTCAGATAGTATGCACGGTATTATTTCTATTTTCTTATATTTGCTGAGGCTTGCTTTGTGCCCTAGGATATGATCTATTTTGGAGAAGGGACCATGGGCTGCTGAGAAGAATGTATATTGTGTAAAGGTTGGATGAAATGTTCTGTAGACATCTACTAGGTCCATTTGATCTATTGCATATCTTAGATCTTGGATTTATTGATTTTTTGTTTGGATGACCTATCTATTGATGATAATGGGGTGTTAAAGTCTCCCACAACCACTGTGTTGGCGTTTATATATGCTTTTAGGTCTTTCAGGGTATGTTTGATAAAATTGGGTGCGTTGACATTGGGTGCGTACAGATTGATGATTATTATTTCCTTTTGGTCTATTTCCCCTTTTATTAGTATGGAATGTCCTTCTTTATCTCGTTTGATCAATGTAGGTTGGCTTGGTAAATCATCTTCCAGCCTTTCATCCTAAGCATATGCTTATTTCTGTAGGTAAGATGAGTCTCCTGTAAGCAACAAATTGTTGGATCTTCTTTTTTAATCCATTTTGTCAAACGGTGTCTTTTGATGGGTGAATTAAGTCCATTAACATTAAGCGTTACTACTGATAGGTAAGTGGTGATTCCTGCCATTTAGTTATCTTAGTTGTTTGAAGGTTTGATTGTGTGTACCTAACTTGATGTTACTTTCTACTGTCTTGCTTTGTCTTTTCTTGTGGTTTGGTGCTGCCTGTCTTTTCATGGTTAAGTTGGGTTTCACTTTCTGTGTGCAGAATCCCTTGAAGAATCTTTTGTAATGGTGGCTTTGTGGTCACATATTGTTTTAGTTTCTGCTTATCATGGAAGACTTTTATTGCTCCATCTATTTTGAATGATAGCTTTGCTGGGTAGAGTATCCTGGGGTTGAAGTTATTTTCATTCAGTGCCCGGAAGATCTCACTCCACGCTCTTCTTGCTTTTAATGTTTCTGTTGAGAAGTCTGCTGTGATTTTGATGGGTTTACCTTTGTATGTTACTTGTTTTTTCTCTCTTACAGACTTCAATATTCTTTCCTTAGTTTCTGAACTTGTTGTTTTAATGATGATATGTCGTGGAGTAGTTCTATTTTGATCTGGTCTGTTTGGTGTCCTGGAGGCCTCTTGCATCTGTATGGGAATATCTTTCTCTAGATTTGGGAAATTTTCCGTTATTATTTTGTTGAATATATTACGCATTCCCTTCGCTTGCACCTCTTCTCCTTCTTCGATGCCCATGATTCTCAAGTTTGGTCTTTTGATGGAGTCGGTGAGTTCTTGCATTTTCTTTTCACAGGTCTTGAGTTTAATTAATAGTTCTTCAGTTTTTCCTTTAATTACCATTTCATCTTCAAGTTCTGAGATTCTGTCTTCTGTTTGTTCTATTCTGCTGGATTGGCCTTCCATTTTGTTTTGCAGTTCTGTTTCGTTCTTTTTTCTGAGGTTTACCATATCCTGGGTGGTTTCCTCTTTAATGTCTATTTTTGTCCTGAGTTCATTTATCCGTTTATTCATTGTGTTCTCTCTTTCACTTTGGTGTTTATACAGTGCTTCTATGGTTTCCTTTATTTCTTCTTTTGCTTTTTCAAATTCTCTATTTTTGTTGTCTTGGAATTTCTTGAGTGTCTCCTGTACATTTTGGTTGACCCTATTCAGTATCATCTCTATAAAATTCTCATTGAGTACTTGTAGTATGTCTTCTTTTAAATTATTCTTGTGGGCTTCATTGGGTCCTTTGGCATAGTTTATCTTCATTTTGTTGGAGTCTGGATCTGAGTTTCTGTTCTCTTCATTCCCCTCTGGTTCCTGTACTAATTTTTTGCTGTGGGGAAAGTGGTTTCCCTGTTTTTTCTGTCTTCCTGTCATTGTCGTTGGTGTTGTTACTGTCCCTGTACTGTGTGCAATTAAGTATTTTCTAGCTTGTAATAATAACAATGGTAATATTTAGAATGGAAGGGTAAGCTGAGATGGAAAGCAAGAAGTTAAAGAAAAGGGGAAAACAAATATACAGACAAGAGGGAGAAAGCAGAACAAGGTATCAGACAAGAGAGTTTCAAAGGTATAAACAGGGAGTGTTAGTGTACTAATCGACAGTAAGCTGAACAGACATTAGAGAGACAGAGAGAGGATTGAAAATCAAAGATAAAAAAAATAAGTAAATGAAAGAAATAACTATATATAAAAATGAATAAAAATAAAATGGAAAATAGAAAATTAAAAACCAAAAAAAAAACAAAAAGCTTCCAAGTTTATATGCAATGCAGTTTCAGTCTTAATAATTTGGGTGTCCATCTCAATCTCCAGTCCTGGATTTGGTGCCTCAGATGTTGTTCTGTAGTTGTCTCATCAAAGGGGATTCATAAAGTAGAACAAAACTACACACACACACACACACACACACACACACACACACACACACACACACACAAAGCACCACCAAGTGTCCCAAGTTCAAATGCAATACAGTTTCAGTAAGTTTTTCGGCTTGCAGGTGTAATTCGGTTGTTCTCTCATCAAAGGTAGGGAGAAAAAGAAAAAAAAGCGTCTGGAGGCAGTTCTGAGAGTGGTATCTGCAACTGTGGCTTGCCTGCCTGCTGCTCTCAGCCTGCTATAGCTGGTGGTGTTATTTATGCAGATCTCTGGGGTGAACTTAGCACTCACCTGGTCCCACAGGCTTTGTTTGTTTAGAGTTCTCCTGTGAGGGAGCCTCTGCTACAAGCTTTCCCCTTTCCAAGCACTGGGAAAGGTGACACTGCCCCCGCGTTGTCAGGCCTGCGTGTTTATTTACAGTTCATGTGGGAGGTGGGCCTTCCCCCCTCTCCTGTGCAGTTTTCCTCCCACTGCCACTTTCACAAGCTTTCCTGCTCCTGCTTACTGGGTGGTGCTGCTGCACCTGCTGGCTGCCATGTTTGTTTACAGTTCACGTGGGAAGTGGGTCTTCCCTCCTCTCCTGTGGAGTTTTCCTCCCTCTGCCACTCTCACAAGCTTCCCCGCTCCTGGTTGCTGGGTGCGCGCCCCACTCCTGCCAGAGCCTCTCCTGCCCGCCCGGCTTGTTTATTTACAGTCCCGGGAAGGACTCCCTTCCCCCAATCTTCAGCGCTCAGGGCGCCCCACCCTCTTTCCAGCATGTCTTAATTGTTCTTATTGCTTATTACTCAGTTTCTCTTTTTTTCCCTGGGTGGAGGTCAGTCTGTCCAGGGGGCTATGCTGCTCTGGCTCAGGCTTGTCTGTGGGAGTACTGTGGTACCGCGAAGCTCACCTGGTCCGCGTCTTCCCAAGCCGTATGGGCGCCGGCCACTGGCAGCCCCGGGGGCCCTCCTCGTTTCTCCGTTTAACGTGAAGTGGAGATTCTCTGCGCTGGCTGGAGGTGTGGAGGGGTCAAAGTTATGCCTTTTCTCAGTGATTATGCCTGCAAAGTGTGTCTCCAGCTTCTCTCCAAGATTTCACTATAGGAGGCTTGCTTTCTGCTTCCTACCTCTAGCCGCCATCTTGGAATTCTTAATGTGCTTTTATTTTCAAAAATAAAAGTTTAGTTTTTTTAAACTAAAAAACTTTAGTTTTTTTGGGGGGGGGTCGCGTTTTTGTTAATTTGGGTGGTGCTGGGTTTTGAACTCAGTGCCTCATGCTTGCAAGGCAGGCTCTCTACAATTGAGTCTGCTTCTAGCCCTTCTTGCTTTACTTATTTTTCAGGTAGGGTCTCACATCTTTATCTAGGGCCTCAGACCATGATCCTCCTACCTACAGCCTCCCACCATGTAGCTGGGATCCCAGGCACATATCACCACATATCACCACACATCACTTGTTGAGATCGGGTCTCACTAACTTTTTGCCCTGGCTGCCTTGAACAGTGATCCTCTCAATCTCCCTTTTCCAAGTAGCTGTGATTATAGATGTGAGCCACAGTGTCTAACTAACTTGAAGTTTTTTAAAAGAAAAGAATTAGGTACAGCACCTGCTTTTTAAGTACAAAACCTTGAGTTCAAATCCCAGTCCCATCAAAAGAAAGAAAAAAGAAAAGAATTAAGGGCATATGTAATTGACAGGTAGTAAGGATTCCTTCCCACGCTGAATGTAGAAATTCAAGACAAAAGTGATTATTTTAAAAGGATGAAACAACCAAACTCAAAAGCAAGAGAGGAAAAAATAAGTAATAAAACTAGAAGAAAAAAAAAAAAAAAAGAAACCACAGTAATAGGCTGAAACTGAAGAATATTAGTCCGTAGAAATAATAAACAACACAGTAACCCTTAGGCCTGGAGTTGAAAACTAGCAGGAAGAATAACAGCTGTAAACTTAAGGAATTTATAACTTACAGAAGAGAAGGCCAGACTGGGCTTTCTTTTCTTTCCTTTTCTCTTTTCTTCTCTGTCTTTTCTCCTTCCTTCCTTCCTTCTTTCTTTCTTTTCATATCTTTTATTAATCCATGCACAATTACTTGTCTCTTGGTTTATTGAAGCAGTAAGTCAAACACCGCTTGCAATAGTGACATCTGCCAAAGTGGCTAGCCATAAAAACTTTAGCAGCACATTTATCTGAAGGACATTCATGGCAATAATTTTGCCATTTTCATCCACCTTACAATATTTCAGGACAGCCAGTTTAACCTTCTCTTATGCTTATTCTTCTTGGGAGTGGTGTAAGACTTCTTTCTTTTCAACACCAGGTGAAGGGTGGACTCCTTTGAATGTTGTAGTCTGACAAAGTACATCCATCTTCCAGTTGCTTACCAGCAAAGATCAGTCTTTGTTGATCAGGAGGAATTCCTTCTTTATGCTGGATCTTGGCTTTGATATTTTCTATAATAATGGTCTTCCCTGCAAGGCTTTTTACAAAGATCTGCCCCATGGCAGTGGTTCCACTGCAGATGCAAGTCAGAAAGTTCTTTCTTTTCTTTTTTTCTTTTGTTGTTCTTTTTGGAGTTTTCTGGAGACAGGTTCTTGCTATGTAACCTAGGTTGGACTAGAACTGCTATGTAGACTAGGCTGGCCTGGAATTCATGACCCTCCTGCCTCAGCCTCGTCAGTGCTGGGATTATAGACCCAAACCACCACACCCAACAGGCTGGGCTTTCTACATGAAGCCAGGAGCTAAGAGAAAAAAATCCCCTCAGTGACCCCAAGCCTCAGCTATGGAACAAGATGGAACAAAATACCAATAAAGTCAACCTTGAGAAATCAGAATTCCTAATCTGGTCCTCACTCAGGAGAGAGAATGTTTTCCCATCCAGGAACATAACTATTTATCTCTACACTTACTTAGCTCTTCCTATGACTTTCTGTTTGTCCCATTAAGTGATCAAAGTAAGCAACATTAGTAATAGTACGAATGGAAATTCATGCTCATAATAGGTTGCAATAAAAAGAACACTGCACCAGTTCTGAGATGTTCTCACCAAAAATGCATAACCTGAATCTAGTCATGAAGAAAAACATTAGACAAACCTAAATTAAGGCACATTCTACAAAATAACTAGTCTGTAATCTTCTAAAGTGTCCAGATCAAGAGAGTCAAAGACTATATATAGAACTGTTTAGAATGAAGACCAAAAATGGCATGACAACTAAATGCAGCAGGTGATTCTTTTCCTGATATAAAGAACATTATTTGGAGGGCTGCCGGAATGGCTCAAGTGGTGAGGGTCTACCTAGCAAGTGTGAGGCCCTAAGTTCAAGGCCCAGTGGCCCCCCCCAAAAAAACCATAAGACAACTATCAAAACTTGAATGATGATTGAGGATTAAATGGTGGTAATAGGGCTCTGAGTTTAATACCCCAGAACCACAAGATAACAATTACTATTATATCATTATATATAATTTATATTAATAATTATATGTTATAATTAATTATACATTAATATGATTTTTATATTGCATTAACAATTATATAATGTGTTAAGACTGACTATATATTAATTATATTAATTGTATATATAACTATATAATTGATTTATATATTATAATGTATTATATTAATATATTGTTATTATTCTATTATAATTTATTACTATTATTTTCTTTAATGGCTGCATTATGTTTATACAGCATGATGAATATGTTTGCAGAAAACCCACAATAACACATTCAAAAGTCATAAGGCTTGTAGCTAGCAATTTAGACTCCTGAATGGTTCAAAGAAAAAGCATTCTCTGTATTAGCATAAGTTTGAGACTTATAATTTTTTAAATTACACCAAAAATGTCAATCATATTTTTAATTTCCAAAGCATTTTCTTTTTCTGGTCCTTTACTAGCATTTTAATCTTCTCTTACCTTTTTGATAAAATTACCTACAGTATGGGTTTTAACTTTTTCCTATTATCAATATTATTTATTTCTTTTAAGTTCCTCTTTTGTACTTATGTGTTTTGGTCTCTTGTCTTTCACATTGGAGATTCTCTCCAAATGCCTACCTATTTAAAAAATGAAGTACTAAAAGCCCATCAGAAGCCCTGCATGTGTGGTTTGTCAACCAGAAGCCTTCTACTATAATCGTGATTGGTTAGTAACATGGCTATCTTATTGGGAAACCCTCAAATGTCAGAATATGTAAGTCTTTTTTGAGACTCCAGAGAGGGATCATATGTTCTTCTGAAAGGAGGTGCATAGATACAGTGCCTGATAGCCACCTTCTGAAAGAGTAGAGGAAGGGGTAAAGGTAAGATCTCACTTTCATTATATAGGATTTCCTTTCATTCCCTGCCTTTTCTATGATGCCTCATTCCTGCTCTCTGCGAGGATTATTTTTGAGACCTGGTTTCATTTCCAAAGACTCTGTTTCATTTCCAAAGAAAAATATGTGGTTTACTGAGGATGTAGGCAGCCTTCCTACTGCATAACCTAGGACTCTCAGGAATTTTAAAACTTGTATCAAGAGTCTTCATTTGCCTTTTTATTAAAGCAGGCATCTCTTATCCAAAATAGAAATATTCATGCATATTTTGAAAAGGACTATAATTATTTAATTGAGTACAGTTTCTTTTTGAGGACCTCTTCTTTTGCTTTTTGATTCTAAATCTCTTCTTTATTATTCTATTGACCAGAGAACTTTTAGATATTCTCTAGAATTTCAGTCTTAGAGATCCTACTTTTACAGCACTGATCTGATTGCTGCTTTTGTCTTCCTCACTGGTACTCCCTTTTATGCCATATATTAATTACCATGAACATGTGTACACTTATTCATCAAATATTATTGAGCATCTAGTAGGTACGAAACATTATCCTTTTCACTGGGCTACAATGACAAAGAAGACAATATCCCAGACCAGAAGGAGCTCAATGTCTTCTTAAGGTAAGATGGATGAGTAAACATAAAATTAAAAAATACTGTGGAGTATGTGCTAATTGATATATGCACTGATTGCTATAGAACCAAAATGATGGATCCAAATCATATTGAGACAGGGTATACTATCTGGGATAAAACAGATTTGAGAGAATAGCAGGGGTTTGAACCCAGGGCCATGTAGTTGTTAGGCAAGTGCTTTATCACTTGAGCCACACTCCCTGCCTCTTTTGCTTTAGCTTATTTTTCAGATAAGAGTTTCACACTTTTGCCTTGCTGGCCTCACACCAAGGTCCTCCCACCTCTATCTCTTTGCATAACTGGGATTACAGGCCTGAACCACCCATGCCAAGTCTAGAACAGATTGCTGTATCAAATATTCCAATAATTTTTTCTCTGGCTCAAACAAAAGAGAACTTTTTATTTCATAACAATGAAGCTTAACTCTTTCACATTTGTAGGGAACTCTACTCAGTACAATGTAAGTTCCTCTCACCTTGATTCTCCACCATGTACTACTTAGGGTGCCAGTTCTCAAGAAGAATATAGATAAATGCACTCTATAAAGACTTGCTAGCAAAAATGTGTCACCGGAACAAAACAGAATTCCTTATCTCAGCTCAATACCAGCTCAAGAAAGACATCTGGTTGTTGGTCCATACTTTGATTAGCACTGCCATAGGGTATAGTTCTTTGACCTACTTCATCATAGCTAGGTTGAGACAGCAGTAAGGTGAAAAGAAAGTAGGGTAGGCACACTCAATCTATTAAAAACACAGACCTGGGAGTGGCACACATTTTCGCTTATATTCCTGTAGTGAACTTAGTCACACAGTCACATTGAGCTGCAAAGAAGACTGAGAGGAATGCTACATCTCAGCTTCAGCTACTAAAGAATGGAAAAATGGACTTTCGTGGTTTTGGATAGTCTTTGATAAAGTGGGTGGAAAATTTCTTACAAAGGTGATGCCTGAAGGATAAGATTTTGCCATGT
Source organism: Castor canadensis (assembly GCF_047511655.1). Classification (NCBI taxonomy): domain Eukaryota; kingdom Metazoa; phylum Chordata; class Mammalia; order Rodentia; family Castoridae; genus Castor; species Castor canadensis. The sequence goes on from NC_133392.1 coordinate 121,894,525, forward strand.
AAGACATACATATAAAGTCACTACCTTCTCACACTCCCATGTGAGAAGGCTAGGGGAAGAAATAACTTGCCAATTGCAGACCCAGATGTTTTGGTAAGCCATCACTACCAAAGAGAAAAAAGAGCTCAATTTCCTGTCACACATTTATTCCATGTCTTTCCTCACAACTTATGTAGAAAAACCAGGGAACTCAGGAAGACAATGCAGCACTCTATGAGTGAATGGTATGATCAGTTTCTGAAACCAATTTTGCCCATACACTCTCCTGCCATCTCTACCTCCTAAATAATCATAAGACTTGGTGGGGGTAGGGGGAAATCTAATATGAATCCTAGTTAGGAAAAATAAAACATTTCTGCTCCATAATAATTAATAGGGGTTTAGTTCAGTGGTAGAGCACTTGCCTCAGCAAGCATGAGGCCCTGGAATCAGTCCACAACACCAGGAAAAAAAAAAAAGAGAGAGAGAGAAAGAAAGAGAAAAGAAAAAAAGAATAAGGTACTTCTAGTTTTCTGCTGGAAATTATTGCTCTTCACAACTAGTCTAAAAATATAAAATAATTAAATCTGAATTTCTGGTTACCCATCCCCACATTAGTTTAAATTGTTTAGTGCCTACATAATGACTATGAAACATAAATGACATTAATTGGGTAGATAAAACCACTCTTTTCTCCTAACACGACTTCTTGAACACATGTTCTTTTTCATGCTAAAATTACCTTTCTATGATCAAGGTAGCAGTGATTTGACTCTAAAAGGAAAAGTTGGTACTGGTAGAGAAATTAGTATTGTGCCATATTTTAACAGTAACCTTAAAACATTCTCTTGCTCTGGATTAAAGTCAAATCTTTTTGAAAAACTGTACTTCTGATTTAACAAGAGACAATTTTATAAATGAAACAAATGGCATATATGCATCAGCATTATTTTCTATAGCTCTAGTTGTTTTCTCAAGTTCAATTTCTTGAAAAAAATAAGAACAATGGTTTTCTTACCTTTTTCCCCCTTATGCATGTGATAAGGAACAGACTTCTCTGTGCTTACTCATGATGCTTATTTACTGTACTACCAGTAAGTCCTGATTCAGTATGCTCTGTCTGATCCTAAAGAAAAAATAGATTGCTCGTTATATTTGCAAAAACAATACATCCTAATTTTCATCATATAAACCTTTCATAGATAGACAAATAAAACAATGGAGCTTAACAATATATTATAATTACATCTTCAGATTTAAAGAAGACTTGGTCAGCACAGAAGGCAGCAGCACACAAATTTTATTGTCTAGGAAGGCCAAAGTTAAACATGTAAAGGAAAAATTAAGAATTTCTGCTTGCTCATTTTTAGTGGATAATATATATCAGCAAAGGGGACTTTCTATCCAATGACTTAAATTATGTTAATTCATAAAAATTACATTATGTTACAATAAGCCCTCTAAGAATCCAAACTAAGAAAACTGCCACTTCAAAAGAATGTCCTCTGATGGGCTGGGATGTAGCTCAGTGGTACAGCACTTGCTTAGCATGTGCGAGGCCTTGGGTTTGATCCACAGCACCAAAACAGAAAAGACACACAACAAAAGAATGTCCTCTGGTATGATTTTTGTTTCCTACACATCAGAATTCTTGAATTGAGTTTCAAAAGATTCCTGCTGAGATTTTTATTGCCAAACAATTTTTCTTCCTCCAAATGGAGTATCTAGATTATAGTCATTCTCCACTGCCTAAAAGCAATGAATCCATTAATCCAATATTAACCTTTACTGTTGGGGGTATGCAGAAAATGCTTCCTTAAATGTGGCTTCCTTTTTTCTGAATGGATGTGATAATATCCATGACATAATAGTAGTCCAACTAAAATGCCTCTCTTCAACTGCTTAAAGATAATGTGAAATTCCTTACAGACCTAATTTAGCCTTAGAAAGATTAGTAGTTGGGACTAATCAGAACAGAACTAAGAATAAGTGTATCATATTACCAAAATAAAATGTCTTAAAATTATAGTTATATTATTTTCAGAACAAGTAAGCGTCTTGAAGGGAATCTAATGAACATCACTTAACTTTAAAGACAAACTGATGCACCAGAAGAAATTTCCTGACATTACTACAGATATTCCATTATCTGATATGAAAATGATATACTTACAGAATAAGGAAAAGACCTAAAATTCAAGTTTCCCAGACCAAGAAAAAATATAGAATGGAAGTCACTGCTGAAAGATTTTCCTGTCTTTGAGAACTTGAAAAATATGTACATGCTATAATATACTCTAAATGAGAGGACCCACTGATGCTAAGAAAAAGACTCACATCTATCAAATAAAGGACTGAATCATTAGGTATACATAAGGTAAAGTATCAAAGTCAAAGTGAGATTGATATAAAAGTATCTTTAATGACTAGCTAATTGAAGATCTTTTTAAATAAAATTAATTCTACAGATTAGATGCCACACCTTATGTGCATATATCTATACTTGTTATTTTTAATGTATGAGGTGGGTACAATAACATAGTAGTTCATTTTATATGTGGATTATAGCTAATTTTATGTGTCAACTTAACTGGAACACAGGGTGCCAGATTAAATACTACTTCTGGATATGTCTGCGAGGGTATTTTTGGATGAGATTATCATTTGGACTGGTGGACTAAAACAGTTTGCTTTATGATATATATTATATGCTTATTATGGGATATATGTATAAGCTTATTCTTAGTTTTATTGACCTTCTCAATATAAGTGGGCATCATCCAATACATTGAGGGACTGAATAAAACACAAGGTAGAGGAAGGGAACTTCTTCTGTTTGACTGGTTTAGCTGAGAAAATATTCTGCCCTGGAGCTGGGACTTATATCATAGCCCTTCAATTGCAGAAATGCACTCCACTTTCCTAGGTCTTCAATTTGTAGACAGCAGATCATGAAAACTTCTAAGCCTCCAAAATCACATAAGCCAATTCTTAACAAATGTGCATATACACAGAATCACACAGCCTTTAATGTCAAAGATACATACTGAGAAATACATTCTTAGATAATTTCATTGTGCATATACTTCACAAACTAAGATGGCTATGATACCATCACTAGATAGTATCTTATGAGACTTCAGTTATATGTGGTCCTTTGTTGACCGAAACATCATTATGTAGCACATGACTGTGTGTATTTATATGCACATAAAGCATACAGATAATCCATATTCTGTTGGCTCAGTTTCTTTAGAGAACCCTGATTAATACAAATAATATTATAAAACCTTCCCAAACATTGTTGTTTTTTTTAAACCAGGATTATATTTATTTGATCTTCCAGACTCAGGTGGCAAAGCCTCAAGTGTGATTAAGTACAACTATCTACCTATTCCATACATTCCCTTAAGCAGCTGAAATGCAGGTGGAAGAAAATCACATGAGATGGTGGCTGGTCTCAACATTACATTTATGACTTAACGCAAAATGTGTTAAGCACCTCCATTTCGTGTAGTTATTTTTGGAGATGGGGTCTCTCAAACTATTTTCTCAGACTGGCTTTGAAATTAGATCCTCCCAATCTCACCCTCCTAAGTAGCTAGGATTACCACTGGTGCCCAGCCAGTTAGTCCTATTTAATCGTTAAGTCTCAATTCTTAACTTTGAGAAGTGACATGTAATAAAAAATATTATTGCTTTCTACTATGGTTTAGATATGATTTGAGTGTGTCCCCCAAAGTTTCATGTGTTAGAAATTTGGTCCCCAGTGTGGTGATGCAGAAGGTGGTGGAATCTTTAAGAGATGAGGCCTAGTAAAGATCCTTAGGAAATTGAGGGAATTGCCCTTGGAAGGGATTAAGATGCTTCTCATGGGACCCCTGAATTCCCATGACAATAATTTGTTGTAAAAGTGAAACTGACCTCTGAATTGCTCTCTGGCTTCCTGCCTGGTGATACGATCGCTACCTCTCACAGAGACTCCCATCATGACACCACTCACAATTAGGCCCTCACCAGAGGCCAAATCAGTGGGGCCACCTGATCTTGGAATTTTAGCCTCCAAAATTATGAGCTGCCTCTACCTCCCCAGTGTTGAGACAAGCATGTGCCACCATGCTCAGCTCACACTTTTTTTCTTTATCCTCATGATATTCTTAATGTGACTATGACACTCTTCCAATTAAACGGTAAAATCTATGTTTCCTTCCTCTAAATATGGGCAGACCTTCAAGACTACCTCAACTAAAAGGAAACCACACAACTGCCACGGCTAGGTTATTAAAGGTAATACAGCTTCTCCTTGGTCCTTTTGGGACACTCACTCTTGGAACCCAGTTACCAGGCCAGAGAAGTCATATAGAGAGGCCAAATATAGGGGATCTGGCCCATGAGCCTCTACACATGTGAATGAGCAAGACACTAAGATGCTTTAGTTATTGTCTGACTATGACTACACCGTCATAGTAGAACCCTAAAAGAGAACCACTTAGCTGAACCAAATCAATCCCAAAACCGTAAGATATAATAAACTATTTTAAGCCACTACATTTCAGTGCAATTCATTATATAGCAGTAGACACAAGAACAGCCCTGAATACTCTCCCACACTTTGCCCCTCCCGCTGCTACTTGACTCTTAGTAATTCACATCATGCTACCATGATCTAGGTTTGGGATAGGTCTTTGTTCTTTCTTGTATACATTTACCACTCTCATAGCACTTATCAACTGATTCATGACTCATTTCTATTTTTAATTGACTCCTTTAAGGAGGATTAAAAATCAAGCACATATATTCTTAATGTGTTTGATTAAATCTTGCTAGAGCAAGATTAAATTCATGTTCTAGTATTTAATAGCTGGTACATTCAGCGAATTAGCTACCCTCTCTGAGCCTCAAGGCTCTTAAGGTTTTTCCGGATAGGAATTACTCCTGCCTTTTTTTAACATAATATCCCTGGCATACCATTTAAGGCACAGAGTAAGTGCTCACTAACCACTTGTGATACAAATTGAAATAACTAAGGGACTTAACTTTCAAAGAACCAGGAAAATTTCCATGCAAAGGTTCTGAAGACTTGTGAGGTGACTGCTAAAACTTCAATGTATTTACAATTTCAAAGTTTAATAATGCCAGCATAAACTACTGATTTGCATACTGAACAGTTCAAACTTAAATCATATCTAATCATTTTGTGCCTTTTTTATAATCACAACTCTAGAAAGTTCCTATTAATTTAATGACTTAGTTGTGGGAAGGAGTTTGTTTTGCTTTTTTGGAGATAGAATCCCATTAAGTATCCCAGGCTGGCTTTGAACTAGGGATCTTCCTGCTTTAACCTCCTGAGAACTGGGATTACAGGAGCCACCATGCCCAGTTCTAATGATTTACTTTAAAAAAAATAAAAAGTATAATTCAAGAGTATAAATACAGCAACACATTATCTGACAAAAGTCAGACTGGAATTTCAAATCAGGTATCACTAATATGTAATGAATGTGCTTGATTTTTAATACAAGTGAACATTTTTAATGAATAGTCAGTAGAGCTTGGAGGAAAGAAGATTGGTGTGAGAATCTGACAAGTCCAAGATTAAATTCATGCTCTAGTATTTAATAGCTGGCAACATTCAGCAAGTTAGTTAACCTCTCTGAGCCTCAATTTCTTTATACTTTATATGAAACTATAATTATAGGATTTTTAATGATAAAGAAGACTTACTGCTTTATATGAAGCGTCTTGCAAAGACATGATACCTACTGCTCAATAAATGGTAGCTGTTACTATTCTTCATCAAAGAGCAACTTGTGTGAAAGAATTAGAACAAGAAGACAAACTGATTTGAACTGTGATTTAAACCAACCATGGACTGGTTTGTTTGTACAATTAATAATCCATCAAGGCCATTGGTCTTGAAAGATCACTTCGAGTCTGAACAATGAAACAAAGAAAGAAGAACAAAGTAACCTGAGTGTTGAACTTTCTGAAGAGGATAAAGTTGATCCTAAAAAGACATCCTTTGAATATTAACACTCTCACACGCAGTAGCAGAAAAAAAGAAATGAGAAAATCTGTGAGAAGAACTTTATTCCTATAGATTAAGACCAAAATACATTAAAAGGACCTGGGAACTTGACATGGCTTCAATTTCTAGGATATCAAACTTGCATCTTTTATAAACATGGAATTTTTAGTCAAGAGTTATAAAGAACAAAATGCTTACTTTCAACTAGTACAAACTAAACAAAAGGCAGAGTAGTTTAACAAATACTGGAAAATGTGATTATAACAGGTATTTCAAATATACATAAGCATCAAAATTCCTAAAACAGCAACTGACTTGAGACATCACTAAAATGAGCATGTTTAATTCTCATGTCTGGAATAATATGACTCAATACCATGAAAGAATATTATATATACATAATATAGGGCCAGAAACTATTGAGGTATATAGCATCCTTGAAATGGTTAATTTTATATGTCAACTTGACTAGGCCAAAGAATGCCCAGATACTTAATTAAACATTATTTCTTGGTGTGTCTGTGAGAATGTTTCCAGAAGAGATTAGCATTTGAATTAGACTGAGCAATCCAGATTGCCCTCCCCACTCCACATACACATACCATAAGATTTATATGTCCAACAATCTGCTGGCTATGAACTAAAGACCCACATCTCCTATTGATTCTGTTTCTCTAGAGAACCCTAACTAATACAATCCCTAAGTAGTATATAGATTGTTCATAGCTGAATCATTATTACTATATTAATTCAAATTCATATTTCTAATGCCCCATACACATACATCCTTTTTTTGTCTTTTCTTCCTCCTCTTTTTTTTTTTTTTTTTTGTGGTGCTGGGATTGAACCCAGGGCCTTGCACATGCTAGGCAAGTTCTCTGCCACTGAGCTACATCCCCAGCAAGGGAAACCAATTTACCTAAGCAGTTTATTAACATGGTGTGAGCTCCTGACCTAAGTTGAACTAATTACAGACCCTTCTATGCTATGCCTGAGAGATACAGCTATAACTGGTGTGTCTGGGATCAATGAGATGTTCTAGTAGTGTTATTAAAAAGTCTCCCTTTTCCCCTTGTTAAGTCCAGGATTAAGTTTGAACAAGAGTTTTTACAAATATACTCTAATAATAATAAAAATGGAGGCTGGGGTCTTAGCTCAAATGATAGAGTGCCTGCCTAGCAAGCATGAGGCCCTGAATGCAAACTCCAATATCACCAAAAACTAAAAATAAAATAAAAATGGAGTAAAATGGAGACAAATGTCATCAAAATCAAGTTTCAATTTTAATAGCACTTCCAAGATTTCAAATATCACACATTGACTCAGATATTCTACGACCTACAGATATTCTATGACCTAGATAACAAATGAGATAAATTCATGGGAAGAAAGATGAGTTTTATGTTTCAAATCATTCTGAGTAGCAAATTGAGAGGAATCTGTATACCACAAATTATGTGCACAAAGAGTAGTAACAAGCTGGGCATGGTGGTATATACCTGTAACCCCAGCTACTCAGGAGGCAGAGCTAGGAGAATCATAGTGTGTGGGGGGGAGGTAACATTAATAAGATGTTCCAAAAACAAGCCAGATGTGGTGGTATACTCCTGTAATCCCAGTTATTTGAGAGGCAGAGATAGAAGTATCATGGTCAAAAGGGCTGAAGGCATGGCTCAAATGATAAGAGCACTTGCCTAGCAAAAGCAAACGACTGAGTTTAATCTCCAGTACTAGAGAGAGACAGAGAGAAGAGAGTTAGAGAGTGTTTCTGCCTCTGCATATAAAAAGCTTGGAAATCACTATTCCATCCTGACAACAAGTAAAAAAATTGAACAAACTGAAAATTAACAACTCTTCTTAGATCCATTAAAGATGTAAGGCCACAAGGCGAAATGACTACCCCCAAGTTTGGAAAGTCAGGTAAATACAGAAAATTTAAAATTATCTGAACAGAAACTTCTGCAGGGATAAATGCTGGGATAGGGAAACTTGAACTATAATTAATGAGATTTAATGTGGATAGGTCTGAGTTAAAAACTCCAAGGGAGAGCCCCATACTTTGTGAGTTTTCCATCTAGAAGCTCAAACTAGTTCTCACAGTTCATGTCAAATAAAAAAATCCCTTAGTGCTTCTGGCAAGGATAGAGCAAAAGGAACCATTTTGAAATGAGCCAGAATTCTGTACTTACAAAGGTCCCCAGATGAAAGTATTTAACTGACCTGGAGAAAAGGAAATACCCAACTCCAGTCCATTTTAGCCATCCTGTCCCCCTAAACAGATGAAAAAATACTAAGAAGCACTTGTGAAGTTCACAGTCAGAGGCACAGGTTTGCTAAAAGGCTGTGACTTAACTGGAATTGAGAATGCTTCCCTTACCCAAACACCTTATCATATTACTAAAGGCCCTATTTATAGCAGTTCCTTTTACCCAGTATCAAGATTACAAGGTATACTAAAAAGCAAAAAACAAAAACAACAAATCCCACATAGTTTAAAGAGGCAGAGCAAACATCAGACCCAGACTCAGATATGGCAGATACTGGAATTATCAGACTGGGAATTTAAAACAACTATGATTAATATGCTCAGGGATATAACAGATAAAATAGACAACTTGTAAGACCAGATGGGCAATGCAAGCAAACAAAAATCCAAGAAAGAGCCAAAAAGAAATGCTAAAGACAAAAAACACTGTAACCAAAATAAAGAATGCCTATGATGGGCTTATTCAAAGATGAGGCAGCTGAGAAAAGAATCTCTTAAGCTTGAGAATTTTTCAGCAGACATCTCCAAACCTGAAAAGCAAAGACATTTCAAAGAAAAACTGAGGGAAAATATAAGAACAGATATCCAAACCTCTAGGACAAATGTGAAAATAAGCGTGGTGGGAATATCAAAAGGAAAACAGAGAAAATAAGAAATATTTGCATCAATGATGACTGATAAATTCCCCAAATGAATATTAGACAGAAATCCACAGATCCAAGAAGCTCAGAGAACACCAAGCAGGATAAACTCAAAAAAGGGTAAAGGAAGAGAGGGAAGTAAGGAGGAAGGGAAGGAAAAAAAACTACACCCAGGCATATCCTATTCAAGCTACAGAAAATCAAAGATCAAGAAAAAAATACAGAAGTGCTGAGGGCATGGCTCAATGCACTTGCCTAGCAAAAATAAGCCTCTGAGTTTAAACCCCAGTACTACCAAAACAAAAGGAAAAACACAGAGTGGACATAGGAAAAAAACACCTTAGCTACAGAGGAACAAAGGTAAGAATTATATCAGATTTCTCTTCAGAAACCATGCAAGTAAGAGGAATGAAATATTTAAAGTTTTGAGAGAAAAAAAACCCTTCTAACCTATTGGTTGAAATCCCACAAGTTTATCCTTTAAAAGATAAGGAGACTATACTTTGAATGTCAATGGTCTAAAAGCACAAAGCAAAAGGATGTAGCTCAGTGGTAGAGCACTTGCCTAACACGCACAAAGCCCTGGGTTCAATCCCCAGTACTACAAAAATAAATAAAATAGATAGATACTGAAATAAATATATATATAGCTTAAAAGTAAATGGATGGAGGGCTGGCAGTGTGCTCAAGAGGTAGAATGCCTGCCTAGCAATCGTAAGGCCCTGAGGTCAAACCCAGTACTGCCATAAAAAGAAAAAGTAAATGGATGGAGAAAGATATACCATTCTAGCACCAATCAAAAGGAGCAGCTATACTGATTTCAGAAAAAACAGACTTCATCTTGAGGAAAGTTATCAGGGATAAAGAAGAAACATTACATAATAAAATGTTCAATTCTCCAAAACAATTTAACAACCTTTAACATGTATCATGTCTATCTGAGGCAAAAACTGAGGGTGGGGTGAGGGGGTGGCTAAAGTAATGTATACACGTGTGAAAAGATAAAATAAAAATTTAAAAATAAATAAATAAAATTGAGAGAACTACGGGAAGAAATAGATGAACTCCCTGTCACAGCTGGAGACTTCAACACCCCTCTATCAAAAATGGACAGCTCCAACAAGGCAGAAAATCAGTAAGGACATAGGTGAATTTAATACCACCATCAATCTACCAGATAAAATGGACATCTATAGACTTTTTTCATTTCATCTCACATCTTAGCAACATTCAATTATAGTAAGTCACAGATTCCTTTATGAAACTCTTCTTCTTTGACTCATTGACACTATGAATTCTTATTTTCTCTCACTTTTTTTACATCTTCCTCTCACCTTCATCTCTGACTCCTCTTCCCAGTTAACCTTTAATGTTGAAATTTCTGAGAGTTCTGTACTCAGTCCTCTTTTCTTCTTGGTCTACATTATTTCCAAGGGAATACTATCTACTACCATTGCCTCAAACACAAGTCCCAATTTCATTTTTCCACTTCAGACCTCTTTTCTTGGTCTAAACTTATGTATTTACATGCCTACATGTCTCCATGTCTCTAAGACATCAATGCTGTCTCTCCTCTGTACCCTATATCATCACTTACTCAATTGCTCATGACATATTCTCATTCTTTTCCTCATCATGACTTTCACCATCAACATTCAATCCAAAAATTGACTTTTTCTGCCTATAATCACTATCTTGGTCCAAACCATTATTATTTCACACCTGGATTACTTAAATAATCTTTTCAATCATATCCTCATATCTACTTTTGCCACTTTTACTTCCAATCCATTCTCTATTCAGCAGTTAAAGTGATCAAATCAGCCAGGTATAGTGGTACATAATTGAAATCCCAGCACTCTAGAGGTTGAAGCCAAAGGATCAAGAACTTGAGGTCATGTTGAAACTATTCCAGGAATGGGTGAGTAGAAGTAAAAGAGAATGATGGAGGAGGTAAGTTCAAGTATGATATATTTGATATATCCTAAGAACTTTCGTAAATGCCACAATGTACCCTCAGCACAACAATAAAAAAATAAAAAGAATTTGAGCCCAGCCTGGGCTAAGTAATAAGACACTGTCATAAAAAATTTGTTTAAAGACTTTAAAAGATTCTTCTACTTGAAACTTCACATTTAAAGTACTATCAAGACTCCTTACTATGATCTTTTATGGTTCTGCATAATTTTCACACTTGTCTACCTATGCAGTTTAATCTTTGCCACATTCTCTTTTGCTTGCTTCACTGACATCATGCACCTTCTCAACTCTGGTCTTTCAACCATGTTTGGATTGCGGTTTCCCTCACCTCTTCCCAGTATTTCCTCCTGCCTAATACAAAATCATTCAAACTTTCAGATGCCAGATTAAATGTGAATTCCTCAAGGAAGCCTTCTTTTAACCTCTGAGATTAGGTTTCTTGCATGGTCCTCTTAACTCAATGATTCTTTTTGTTAGCATTGTGTAGTATCAGCTGTGTGAGGATAGGTTCCATGACTACCACATTCACAGAGGTACTGCCAGCACTTAGCACAGCACCTGGCAGGCAATTAACAAATATTTGTTCAGCAAACAGATGCTGAGATTTTGTAAATTCACAAATTAGTAAATACCACTAGATCTAAACTAGTTTCTCCATTAAGAGAAATATACAATTAGTCCTCCCAGACTTCATCAATGCTTATGATTTACCAATTAATAATTTGTTGATTTTAATGTGCCCTTTCTCTCTCTCTCTCTCTCTCTCTCTCTCTCTCTCTCTTCAGTTTTTGGCAGTACTTCAGTTTGAACTAAGGGCCTTACACTTGCTAGGCAGGCACTTTACCACTTGAACCATGCCTTGAGCCCTTTATGCTTTTTAGTTATTTTTTGGATAGGGTCTCGTGTGTTGCCTGGCCACCTACATAGCTGGAGTAACAGGTGCATGCCATCATGCTCAGTTGTTTATTGGTTGAGATGGGGGTCTCATTAACATGTTTTGCTCTGGCTGGCCTCAAATTCAATCCTCCCTATGTCCACCTTCCAAGTATCTGGGATTACAGTCGTGAGCCACCTGGCCAGGCTCCAACTTGTTTTTGAGATCAAGTCTTGCTAACATTTGCCCAAGCTGGCCTTGAACCACAAGCCTCCCATCTCTACTTCCTGAGTAACTGGGATCACAGATGGGAACCACCATACCCAGCCCCACGCCTTTGCTTTCTGACTTCCACTTTGAAGGAGCAAGAGCTTCCTTCCTTGCTTTCAGCACCATCTTCATGAAAAGACACCACAGTCTTTAAATAGCTGGGTAATATTCCATTAAATGACACGGGACATGGTGGTGCAAACCTGTAATTCCAGCACTTGGGAGGCTAAAGTGGAAGGATAGAGTTTAAGGCCAGCCTGGACTACATAGTGAGTTTCAGGCCAGCCTCAGCTACATAGCAGGACCCTGTCTCAAAAAAAAACAACAAAAGACCCATCCCAAATTGATGGGATGAACTACAGTTTAACTCTCATTCTCTATCAATGAACAGGAAGATTGTTTCCATGTTTTTATGCCTGTAAGAAATACAGTAAATACTCTTGCACATTTATTTTTATACATTAATATAAATCTGCAAAAATGGAGTTTGAGAGAAAAGTAATGCACATTCAAATTTTTCATAAATATTGACAAATTTTCCACCAAGCATGCTTTTTATTTATATTTTCTCTAAGGGTATGCAAGAACTTTTTCTTCGTATTCTTGTCACTACTGAGTAAAATCTCACAGTTAGGAAATGGAACTTATGTACTTTAATTTTTAGTAAAAACTGAACATATATTTCTATATTCCATATTTTGCTGGACTTTTTGTAAATTATCTATAGTTTTCATATATATGTGTGTATAATGTTTAGAATCTTTGTCCCAGTTTAATGCGTTTTTTTCCCCTACCTGGAAGTCTTCCACTTTACACAAATTAATCAATCTTCTTTTTTTGGCTTCTGCATTTCAAATCATGCTTAGAAGTTTTTTTCACACTCATAAAAATATCCAACTGTTTTTTCTGTTATTTTCATAATTAGTTTTGTTTGTTTTATTCTTTCATCATCTAGAATCTATTCATCATCTAAGAAAAGCTGTGTAACTTGCTCTTCTTATTCAATAATATACCTTAGACATATTTGCAGATCAATTACCTTGTTTAACTGTACACACAGAATTCTATAATATATCCATACCAAACTCTTATTCAATTTTTCATTAATTATAGATAGCACTGATAAGCATTTACATTTTCCCTATTTTTCTATAATAACCTAGAATGCTACCATTAATACCCTTATACGTGCTTCCTTGTATATATATGTGTGTGTGTTCTAAAGAAAAACATTAAGAAGTACAATTACTGAGTTATTAGTATGTGTCCTTTTTGATACTGACAAATCACGGCCCCCAGAATGATATGCCTGATAGGCTTTGATTTATTAAATGGATTACCTATATTCATTCATTTGACAAATATTTAAATGCTTCTCTTTTTTTGTGTTCTAAAGGATAGGCATACAAAATGGAACCAATCCAGATAAGGACAGTTATAATGATTAAGAATGCAGACTCAGGCTGGTGGAGTGGCTCAAGCAGCAGAGAGCCTGAGTAGCAAGCCTGAGGCCCTGAGTTCAAACCCCAGTACCACCAAAAAAATAAACAAAAGGAATGCAGGCTCTAGGGGCTGGAGGCACGGCTCAAGTGGTAAAGCACCTGCCTAGCAAGTGTGAAGCCCTGAGTTCAAACCCCAGTATCACCAAAAAAAAAAAAAAAAGCTCTGGAGATAGATTGCTTGGTTCAAAGATGGGCTCAGCAAGAACAAAAATGTCTTGCTTGGGCAAGTTACTCTTCTCTCATGCTTCAAGTTCCTTATCAATAAAACAATATAATTATACCCCAGCATAGGGCTATTGTAATGATTATTTTGCTTACTGTACAGAAAGAATTGTATAGGAAGCTTTCTTATGATTACTTAAATTTATATTAACTTTTATTTTTGCCAGCTAGAGAGGTTACACCAGTTTATTATAGAATCATCATTTCCCAATAACAAGAAAGACTGAACATATAATTTTACCATACTAGCTTTTTAATTTCCTATTCTGTGAGCTTCTATTCAAATCCTTTTATCTTTTTTTTTTTTTTTAGTGGCACTGGGGCTTGAACTCAGGACCTCATGCTTGCTAGGCTTTGCTAGGCAGGCATTGTATCACTTGAGACACTCCACCAGCCCCTTATCTTTTTTTTTTTTAATTGGGATGCTCTATATTTTTCTTAATGGTTTGTCTTAGTCTTTACGTCTTTTGGGGGTATTAATCTTTTGACAGTTATATATGATGCAAATATTTTCTAGTATGGCACTTAAGCTCTGGTCAATGGACAGTCAGGTTGTATTTGTGGCCAAATTACAAGTACAGCAATATTGATCACTGTTTTGCTAAAAGAACTTCAGGTCCTGCTCTCTACTTGAAAAGGTTTTTAAATTGCTTTAGATTTTTGGGCAAGGAGGTATGAAATACTCTAAACAATGAAAAGTAAGTCAAAGATTTAAGAGCAATTTCTAGTTTACCTATTCTTTTCTCCTAAATACTTGATACAGAGTCTAGCACGCAATATACTCTGGATGAACAAGTATGTTTGAAAAAATGCAAAATCTCCTTAGCAAGATACAGACTTCTTGTGGGCAAGTATGGTGTCATCTTTACCTTGGTATCATTCCCACAATGCCTAACAGTGGTATTATACAAAGGAAGCACTCAAATGTTTTTACTGAATAGATCACTATCGCTGAACATGCATGCAAAGAGATGAAGTAATCAATATAAAGCAAGTAATCCCTTCCTCATAAAAAGACTACACTCTGATTTTCAGCATCAAGTAGCTCTGTACAGAGTCTGGTATTGTTTAAATCTCTTCATCTTAAATTCACTGTCTGTTTCAAGTCTTTGTTCTAGCAAAACAACAACAACAAAAAAACAAAAAACAAAAAAAGTTCCCTGAGCTAGTCTGGATACTGCTAAGACCACATCCATGCAATATTGCTCATGTGTTAGTCCATTTCCAAAGCATTTCTTTCCACTATATTATTTAAGAATGAGTCCATTTCAACACATTATACAGAGCTGTTAGGGTCTCCTGGTTTTTTTTTTTTCTCTTTCTACATGCCCTACTTTGCTAAGTGCTGTTACACTGGTTATTTTCCAGAATATCACTCTTGGTGATCAAGGCTAGCAGTGTCGTGTGAAAGAATGAGACAATGTAGTGTAATGGAAAAAGTACTTGATCCTGGGAGTCAGATGACCTGAGTTTGTGTACTGACTCAGTCATTAACTAACTGTACGATCTTAGCATTCTTAAATCTCAGTTTCCTGAGATTTTACTATTAATAGTAAAGATACTATCAATAATATCTAACCCACTTGAGTCTCAGCCCTTCAGTAGAGATTATAAAATTAGATGAGAATGCAGAATTTTTTATAAGTATTCTACCAATATATCTCACTACCACAGGAAATGTGGCTCAAAGACAGTCTCAGTAAAAGAACTTCATCAGACAACTTACTTCATCAGGACAAGAATCATACCTGACTGCGGCATGACTGAATCTCCAAAATCTGACATATTTGTCGAATGAAAGACTAAAAGAATGATTACCAAATGAAAAGAGCACTAAGCACTGACTTTATCCAAATTAATACACCTCTAAGTTTGTTTCTTCATTTGTAAAGAGAACACTACCACCCACCTCAAAAAACTGCTACAAGAATTAAAGAGAAATAAAATCCACATAATATTACATAATGGATACTTCTCTATTTGCTTCTTTCTCCTAAGTGTGTTTCAAACTTGACTATTAAAAAAAGGAAGATATTCTTAACAGTTTAAAAATAATGGGTACTGACTCAAATTCTTCCAGGGACATTCAAAGAACATTATGCTATCATCTGCCCTTTACTATCAGTAAAATTAATACAGCAACAAACTAACTATTTAAATACTTTATTTAAGCCATATTTAAACTGCTACAGTTCACTGTGACTCACATGCACACAGTCCCTTTTAATGAATCAGTGGCCCACTGAAGTTAACAGCCTTCTCAGAGACAAGTGCTTCTTTATGTAACCTAGCTATGACAATTTACTACTAATGGATTTCAAAATCTCTTAAGCATCTAAGCCATATCAAAATAAATTCCATTTATTAGCATATAAGATGGGGAAAATGTTTTATTTAGTTATCAATAATATTAACATACATAAAATCCT
Source organism: Castor canadensis (assembly GCF_047511655.1). Taxonomy (NCBI): domain Eukaryota; kingdom Metazoa; phylum Chordata; class Mammalia; order Rodentia; family Castoridae; genus Castor; species Castor canadensis. Next base: position 121,910,716 of record NC_133392.1, read on the forward strand.
GTCCATATTGTGCATCAGAATTAAAACTAGAGTGCCTAAAAATAGAGTTCCAAAATATATGAAACATAAACTGACAGAACTGAAGTGACAGATAACTTGAAAATAACAGTTGGAAATTTCAATCCTCACTTTCAACAATGGATAGAACTAGGAAGAACATTAGAAAGGAAACAGAAAATGTGAACAGCACTAGAGCTAACAGACATCTATAGAATATTCCAGACAATAACAGCAGAATATATATTTTTCTCAAGTGCACATGGATCAGGAAAGACTGGCCATAAAACAAGACTCAATATATTTTAAAGGATTTAAGTCATACAAAGTATATTTTTGACCACAAAAAATGTGAAATCACAAAACAACTGTGAGAAATCCCCAATATATGGAAATTAAACAACACACACTTAATCAAAAGGTCAAATAGTTAATCACAAGGAAAACTCCATCCTCCTTCATAGCTGGGACCACAGATGTGTTCCATGCCTGGCTTGTTGGTTGAGATGGGAGTCTCATTTAATATTTTGGGTTGGTCTGGCCTTGAACCATGATGCTTCCAAATCTTTGCCTCCTGAGTAGCTTGAGTTACAAGTGAGCCACTGTGCCCAGCTTGTTTGAAATTTTGCTTTAAAAAATGTTGGTTTATAGCTACAAATTTCTTTCTAAGTACTGCTTTGGTTATATCTCATAAATTTTTTTTCTTTTATTATTCATATGTGCATACAAGGCTTGGGTCATTTCTCCCCCCTGCCCCCACCCCCTCCCTTACCACCCACTGCGCCCCCTCCCTCTCCCCCCCAACCCCTCAATACCCAGCAGAAACTATTTTGCTCTTATTTCAATATCTCATAAATTTGATGTGTTATATTTGTGTTCTAATTATCTCAAAGTCTTTCTAATTTTCCTTGTGATTTACTATTTGACCTTTTGATTAGTTAGGAAGATCATAGTCTAGGCCAGTCCCAGGCAAAAAGCACAAGAACTTATCTAAGAATAACCTAAAGCAAAAAGGGCCAGAGATGGGGGCTTAAGTGACAGGGCACTTGCCTAGCAAGTGCAAGGCTCTGAGTTCAAACCCTATTATTTCAAACAATAACCTAAACTTCCACCTTAAGAAACTAGAAAAAGAGGAACTAAACCCAAAACAAACAGAAGGAAGAAACTAATAATGTTTGGAATGGAAATAAACAAAATACACAGAAAATGAACAAAACCAAAAGTTGATTCTTCGAAAAGATTTTTTTAGAAACTGCATTGTCTACCAAGCACAAACCCCAGTACTGTCAAAAAAAAAAAAAAAAAAAAAAGACAAACCTTTAGTTAAATTGACCAAAAGAAAGAGAGAGAGAGAACTCAAGTGGGACATTACTATTAAATTCCTAGAAAGGCACAAACTTCCAAAACTGACTCAACTCTAAATACAGAATCTGAACAGATAAGAGATTGAATTATTTCTTAAACTTCCCACCCACACCCTGAGTGATTTCACTAGTGACTTCTACTAAATATTTTAAACAAATTAATTTCAAACTTGCTTTAAAAAAGAAGAGGAAAAGAGAAGGACCACTTTCCAAAACAGTCTATAAGGTCAATATTACCCTAAGACCATACCAGACAAAGATATTATAAGAAAACTATACGGCAACATCCTTTATGAATACACATTTCAAAATAATCAATAAAATACTAGTGGGCTGGAGGCATGGCTCAAGTAGTTAAGTGGGCCTGCCTAGCAAGCACAAAGCCCTTAGTTCAATCCCCAGTACTGCCTAACTAAATCCAGCAACATATAGAAAGAATTGTATGTCATGAACACATGGAATTAATCCCATGCAGGCAAGGTTGGTTTAACTTATGAAAATCAACTTCATATTTCATATTTCATATTAATAAAAGAAAAGCTCTGTCTACTTAATAGACACATAACATGTGACAAAATCTAATACCCTTTAATGATTTTTTTAAAAAATCCAATGAACTAGAAATACAAAGAAATTTCCTCAACCTGAAAAAAATGCCATTTATACCAAACCCACAGCTTATCTCACATTTAATGGTGAAAGGCTGAATGCTTTCCCCCTAACACTAGGAACAAGACAACAGTGTGCACTGCAACTACTTCAATTCGTAATTGTCCCAGATATTCTGGCCAGGACAATGTCGAAAATAAGAAATAAAAGATATCCAGTTTAGAAAGAGGTAAAAATATCTACTTCCAGAAGATATGAATTTGAATACAGAAAACCCTAATGAGTCCACAAAAAAATGTAACAACTAGTAAATTCAAAAAGGTTTCAGGATGCAAGAGCAATATATAAAAATCAACTGTATTTCTCTACACTACCAATGAGCAATCCAAAAATGAAATTAAGAAAACAATTCCATTTACAATAGCATTGAAAGGAGTAAATACATAAGAAATTTAATAAAAGAAGTGGCAACATTTGTACATGGAAAAGTATGAAGCATCATAAAAAGAAGTTAAAGACCTAATAAATGGAAAGACTACAATGTCCATGAAATGGAAGATTTAACATTGTTAAAATGATAATTCCAGGGCTGGCCGTGGTGGTACACATCTATAATCCAAGCTACTCAAAAGGCAGAGATGGAGAGGATCAGGGTTTGAGATCAGCTGGGAAAAGTTAGCAAGATCCCATCTTAAAAAAGCCAGGTATGATGGTACAAATCTGTAATTCCAGCTATGCAAGAGGACTAGGTAGGAGGATGGAGGTCTAAGGCCAGCCCAGGCAAAAAGTGTGACACCCTATTTTAAAAATAACTAAAGCGACTGGGCACTAGTAGTTCACACCTGTAATCCTAGTTATTCAGGAGGCAGAGATCAGGAGGGTTGAGGTTGGAGGCCAGCATAGGGAACTCACGAGACCCAATCTCAAAAAAAAAAAACACACCCAACACAGAAAAAAAAGGGGGCTGGTAGAGTGGATCAAGTGGTAGGGTACCTGCCTAGCAAGAGCAAGGCCTTAAATTCAAACTCTAATACCGGAAAAAAAATAACTAAAGTAAAAAAAGGGCTGGGAGCAAGTGGTAGATCATCTATCTGCCTAGCAAACATGATACCCTAAGTTCAAACCCCAATACCACAAAAAACAGATAATTTCAAAACTGATACACAGATTCAACACAATCCCTATCAAAATCCCAGGTGCTCTGTGTTGCAAAACTGACAAGATAATCCTTTAAAAGGCTCCTAGAGTATGGAGATACAAGAGAAATGCACACAGAATTGCAAGCCAAAATCATCCTAAAAAGGACAAACAAAGCTGAAGGACTCCCACAGCCCAATTAAGGACCTTACTACAAAGTTAATATAATCAAGACCATAGTTCTGGCATAATAGGCATATAGATCAATGGAAAAAGAATTAAGAGTCCACTCACATTTCTGGTCAACTGATTTTCAGCAAGGATACTAAGAAATTCAATGAGAAAAGAATCAGTTTTTTTAGCAAATGGTGCTAGGACAACTGGATACTCACATGAAAAAGAATGAAATTGGGCTTACCTCACACCAACAATTAACTAAAAATTGATCACACGTCTACATATAAGAGTTAAAACTTTTAGAAGAAAACATAAAGCCAAATCTTTATGACCTAGGATTAAGCAATGATTTCTTAAACATGATGCCAAAAGCACAAGTAAAAACTAGATAAATTAAACTTCATCAAAATTGAAAGTATTTGTAAAAGTACACCCTCACAAAAGTGAAAAGACCATCCATAGAATGGGAGAAAATTATTGCAAATCAGTATCTGCTAAAATGTCTCCTAAAGACCCATATGTTGAAGGCTTGGTCTTCAGCTTGGAACTTGTGGGAGATGGTGAAGACTTTAAGAGGGGAGGCTTTGTGGGGACAAGTTAAGTCATTGTAGCCTTGCAAGTGATACTGGGACCCCAGCCACTTTCTTTCCTTCCCTTGCTCCCTAGTTGCCATAAGATGAGCAGTTTTATTTCACCATACACTCCTTTCCACGGGCCCAAAACCAATAGGGTCAATTGATCATAGACTGTAACCTCTGAAACCATGAGCCAAACTAAATCTTTGTCTTTATCAGCTGATTGCCTCCTATTTGTTACAGTAACAGAAAGCTAACACAATATCCAGAAAGAGATTTATAAAATACACAGAGGTATATGGAATGCATAAGGAACTCATATTGAAATGGACATTTCTCTAGAAAAGATAAGCAAATGATCAATTAGCACATGCAAAGATTCTCAATGTCATTAGTCATTAGGGAGATGAAAATCAAACCCATGAGGAGTTATTACTTCACATTAAAAGTGCTAGAAGCAAAAAGAAAGATAAGAATAACTGTTGGTAAGGACGTGAAGAAACTGAGATCCCCTTATATTGCTGATAGTAATGTAAAATGGTGCACCTGTTTGTAGAACAGTCTTGCAGTTCCTCAAAAAGGTGAACATTGGGGCCCAGGTGTAGCTCAAGTGGTAGAATACCTTCCCAGCAAGCTGGAGCACCTGAGTTCAAACCCCAGTATCACAAAAAACAAAACAAGCAAAAAAAGGTAAACACTGGACTGGATATAGCTCTGTGGTACAACACAACTTGGCTAACATGTACAATGACTTGGATTTGATCCCCAGCACCACAAATAATAACAATAATAAAAAACAAATAAGATGAACATAGAGTTACCATGTGACCAAATAATTCCACTCTTAAGTAAATACCGAAGAAAATATTTCAATGTAGACTGAGGGTCCTGGTGCATACCTGTAATCCCAGCACTCAGGAGACTAAAGCAGGAGGATCACAAATTTGAAGCCGGCCTGGGACAAACAGTGAGATGCTGACTCAAAAAAAGTGAGTATTTCCATACAAAATGTGTATACAAATGTTCATAGCAGTTCATATAACCCCAAAGTGGAAAAAATCCAAATGTCCATTAACGATTAATGAATAAATAAGATGTAGTGTATACATGGCACAGTATTATTTGGTGGTAAAAAGAAATGAAGTACTGTTACATGCTATAACATGGACGAAGTGGGCATGGTGGCATATGTTTGTAATTCCAGCACTTGGGAGGTGAAGGAAGAGTATTGTGAGTTCCAGGCCAGCCTGGGCTACATAAGGAGACCCTGTGAGAGAGGGGAAGAAGAGGAGAGGAAAGAAGGGAAAGGCAAGGGAAGAAAAAAATAGTATGGTAAGTGAAAGAAACCAGATATAGATTCCATTTACATGAAATTTAATAGGCAAATTCACTTAAAAAGAAAGTAGATTGGTGGTTGTCAAGAGATAACTAAGGGGTGATGAAGAGAAATGAGAATGACTACTAACAGGTACTGGGTTTCTTTCTAGGGTAACAAGGTTGTTCTAAAATTAGATACTGTACATTAATGATAGCTGCACAACTATGTAAATATACTGAAAACTCATTGAATTCTACTCTTTAAGTGAATTTCATAATATTTACATATCTCGGTCAAGCTACTTTTGAAACAAAAGTAGAAATAACTATAATTTAAATCTACCTGACATTAGTATGCCTGCTCTGCTATATCCATCAGCCTACTATACAAACCACTGTAACCAATCTTCAATTATGAAAAATAAGAAACCAGTCCTCTCACAAAAAACAAATGCATTTTAGTAAGTACAAAAATATTTTTGTACAAAATTACAAAAAAATATTATTTTAATGAAATCATATTCTTCAAAACATTTTCAAATGCCAATTATAACTGCTAAAGAAACGAAACTAATTAATTTTATTTTTATTGAAGGATGTAAAATTCTTTCAGAATAAGACTTTCTATGGGAATTTACACTCTTTAGCACAGTGTGACATTAGAAAAGTTGCATAACTTTTTATCAGTTTTTTTTCCTGTCATCTTAAAATAAGGATAATAAAAACATCTGTTCATAGGCTGGGGGTATAGTCACTTGCCTAGCATGCCTGAGACCCTTAGTTAGTTACCCAGACAGCAAAAACAAGCAAACAAAAAAATTCTGATCTAACCCCTTATCTGATTATCGTGAAAATCAAAAGAGAAAAGCATTCTGTAAGGTATAATTCTTACCTCTTCATCCATGTTATAGCATGTAACAGTACTTCATTTTCTTTTTACCACCAAATAATACTGTGCCATGTATACACTACATCTTATTTATTCATTAATCGTTAATGTCCACGCAAAAACTCAAGTACATTTTCAGGTCAATTTTCTGAATAAAACATAACTGGTGAGGGAAAATAGTTTATATCAATTATCTTTTCAAAACCACCCAGTATAATAAATTTGGAGGCTAAGGGCAAACAAAAATAAATGCATATGATATTGATACTTCAAAGGGGAGAAACTATGCATAAATATTGAAAATAAAATAAAGTTCATAAATTCAAAGATTGCTAAAACTCACCTACAGCAATAGTGTTAAATATGCAGATACAGTTTTTCCTTCCCTTAGACACTGGTAAATTTATGCATGAACAGAAGGAAAGCCTATCTTTTTGTATAGTCTATTAATTCATTCAAACGTGTAGTTACTCAAATACTTATTTAAATGATCATCTACTATATGTGTCCATGAGCTATTCTAAGACCTCTGAAAACAAGAAATTTCCAGTCAAACAGGAGGACCAATATAATATATCTCATGGTAGCAGATGTTCAGAAATGTATCATTTAATTTTTCTGAGAAAAAAAATGTGAAAGATCAAAAGAAATATTTGCATAAATACAAAATTTAAGGGCAGAGTCTGCTGCATAAATCATTGTTTTTAAGGTTCTCATGTTAAGTTGTATAAACAGGCCTTTTTAATTGTTTTAGTCACATTTGCAGCTATAGAATATCTTTAAAAATTGAATATGAATGGTATATATCAAACCAGAATATATATTACAAAGACTGGTCTTGGAAAAAAAAAAGAAATTGCAAGTAAATATGCTTAATGTAAATAATTTTAAATAAATAAATTAATAACTTAAAAAGCAAAAGTAGGCTGGGTGTGGTGGCTC